>NW_007260458.1:808340-850822 GCF_000164805.1 Carlito syrichta | reverse complement strand
GAGTTGGAGTCTCACTCTGTCGCCCAGACTGGAGTGCAGTGGCCTCTCCCCGCCACCGCAACCTCGACCTGCTAGGCTCTGGCGATCCTTCCGCCTCAGCCTTCCAAGTAGCCAGAATTACAGGCGCGTGCTACCACGCCCAGCTAATTTTTTGATTTATTGTAGAGATGAGGTCTCGCTGCCCAGGCGGGTCTCGAACCCGCGGGCTCAGGCAATCCACTCACCTCAGCCTCCCAAAGGCGCGGGATTACAGGCTGAGCCACCAAGCCCGGCTAGCACTATATTCTTAATTGATAAAAGATGGAGCATCAAAAAATGTCCTCCAACAGTTGAATGAATCAGCAATAGTGTATCTGTACAATGGAGCATCATTCAGTGATTAAAAATAAACAAGGTATTAGGTCACCAAAGCATATTGCTAAATGGAAGAAGCCGATCTGAAAAGATTATATACCATATAATTAAAAGTGTGACATTCTGGAAAAGGGCAAAATAAGGGAGACCCTATAAAGAATACTGGTTACCATGGGTTTGATGGGTAAGAACAGAGGGATAAAATAGGTGAAGCAAAGAAGGTATTTAGGGCAGAAAAATGGTTCTGCATGGCACTGTAATGGTGGAACACTGGATTATACATCTGGCAGAACACTGAAATAAAACAAGTGTGAATGTTAATATAAACTAAGAACTTTGATTCATGACAGATCTTTTCTACTACTGCCAGTCCTAACCCCCGCCCCCCAGGGCAGTTTCTCACTACTGCCAATTCTTTTCTTATAGTATTATAATTGTTCAAGGTCTGCTTATGAGTGACAGACAAAATTATGAACTTCACAGCAACTTGGATGAACTTAAGCGTCTATAAGAAAGAACTGAGTATCACATGTTCTCACTCATAAGCCTTTACTTCTTTATGCATGGGGAATGACCTTTCATTATGGGGGTTTGTGCGTATTATAATTCTTTTCTTTTCTTTCTTTCTTTATTGTAGAGATGAGGTCTCATCAAGTTGCCCAGGCTGGTCTCGAACCCCCGGGCTCAGACAATCCACTCGCCTCGGCCTCCCAAAGTGCTAGGATTATAGGGTGAGTCACCGAGCCCGGCCTATAATTATTTTCCAATGAGAAATCTAGAATACAAAGACATAAAATAGACATAAACCATGAAAACAGCGTTTCTCATACTTTTCCACATCCGGACACATGTAGAAAATGACAGTATCTGCTGGGCACGGTGGCTCATGCCTATAATCCCAGCACTTTTCAAGGTGAGATAACTGCCTGAGCCCTGGGATTTGATACCAGTCTGGGCAGCTTGGCAAGACCTTGTCGCTGCAATAAATCAAAAAATTAGTCAGGTGTTGTAGTGCACATCTGTGGTTCCAACTACTTGTAAGGCTGAGGTGGAAGGATCACCTGAGCCCAGCAGGTCGAGGCTGTGGTGGCCATGATTGTGCTACTGCACTTCAGGCTGGGCGACAGAGTGAGATTCTGACTCAAACAAAACAAAAAGGAAATGACAATATTTGAAATACACAAAGTGGGAAACAGCTGAAGCTACTCATGGTTGGAGTTTGTCTTGTACTATGGGTTGAGAGGAAGCATGCATTTGCTCTGTTACTAATATGCCAGGGCACACACTAGCTCATTGTAGTAACACATTGATATGTGATATTTACTTACACATCTGAAAGAGGAGAATACAAGATAGAAGGAAATGAATGATAATTCTTATACTTAGAGACAATGTCAATATTATCTTCCAGGAAATGTTTTGAAGATGATGATAAAATAATACCAAAAGTTGTACTAAATATGAAAATGAGTGATGACACAGAGTGTAGAGAGAAATTCCACATTACAGCATGTGTCTGTATATATGCTCATGTATCTTATGCACAAATGAGTTCACGACAAATGTGTTGGTTGAGGATAAGAGCTATACACTGACTTTATTTATATACCCATAACTCTGCAAGGTATACATTTCTGGAAGGAAAAAAAGAAACAGGTATTGAATCCTATTACTTACATATGGCAGATGCTGAAACTTTTAGGATATGTCCAGATGTTTTTGTTTATTTAAAATTGCTCATTTCCTCCTAGGTTGACTTGTTAATCAAAACAGTCTCTATTCCTATGATAAAGACTACTAAGTACCCCCAGAAACCACTCTTCCTTTCTATATTTTTGGTAACAGACACATGTCACCATCACTATCCAGTTTATCTTTGCGTGCATTCTTCCCCATCTAGAGACAACATTTCCTAGTTACATTTACAACTAGGTGTGGCCAGCTGATGAAGACTGACCCAACAGTATGTAAGAAGTTCAACTTCCTGGTAGCCCTCCTAAGACAAGGCTACATGAGATTTGGCATTCCTTTTTCCTGTTGACTAGAAATAAGGACAGCAGATACAGCCTTAGAAAAGATGTGTGAAGCATGACAGAGCTATCCTCCTAGCCCCTGGCTGCTCACATCTGGACTGTTCTGTGAGAAGGAAATAAACACCTTTCTTATTTTAGCCATTCTATTTGGGGAGTTTCAGAAATTTAGATAGTACCATAATTAATAAAACCTCTTGGCTAGACGTGGTGGCTCAAGCCTGTAATCCCAGCATTTTGGGAGGCCAAGGTGAGAGGACTGCCTAAGCCCATGGATTCGAGAATAGCCTGGGCAACTTGGTGAGACCTCATCTCTACAATAAATAAAAAATTAGTTGGGCATGGTGGTGCACACCTGTAGTTCCAGCTACTTGGAAGACTGAGGTGGAAGGATCGCCTGAGCCCAGCAGGTCAATGCTGGGGTGGCCGTGAGCATACCACTGCACTCCAGCCTGGGCGATGGAGTGAGACTCCAACTCAGGAAAAAAAAAAAAAACCCCAAACAAACAAAAAATCTCAAAACCTCTGACTACCAAAAACACTTCTTTTTTAAAAAAAGCATTTAGAAATAGAAAAATGTGGACAGACTCATTTCATGTATTTATTTATTTAATTTGTTTTTTGAGTAGGAGTCTTACACTGTTGTCAAGGCTAGAGTGCAGTGGCATGATCATGGCTTCCACAGACTTGACTTGCTGGACTCAGGTGATCATTCCACCTCAGTCTTCCAGGTACATGCTATCACATCTGGCTAACTTTAAAAAATTTATTGTAGAGATGAGTTGTCGCCATGTTGTTCAGGCTGGTCTCAAACTCTTGGGCTCAGGCAATCCTCTCGCCTTGGCCTCCCGAAGTGCTGGAATTACAGGTGTGAGCCACTGTGCCCAGCTCAACTCATATTATAGTCAATCCTTATCTATAATGCAAGTAATTTCAAATACTAAAGGTCCTACAGTGGAAGTATACATCAAATAAACAGTACTTTGCATTAACAATTAACAAACTGAAAATAATCCATAAACAGGTCACCGTACTTTATTATAATAAATGAATACAGTATAAACATTATTAAAATAATATAGATATAAAATGGAATGATAACTACAACAAAGACTTATGAAGACTTATGAAAGACAAAAATGCACTGGACAACCAGGGAGATAATGTTATTCAGGTAGTTGCAATAAAACATTTATTAATGAGTGCTGTCTCAAAGAAAAAGAAGGAACTAGAATGGAGGCAGGTAAACAAGGGAGTCATCTGGGAGTCAGAAGGAAAGATGGAAATGGGTCTAATCCTAGAATATAGAAGAACAAGACAGTCCTTTGTGGTTGCCCAGAACACAAAGGCGGCAGAGGCCTTGGAAAACTGAAGGATGGGGAGATTTTAGAAGAAAAGCTCAGGGAAAGTTCAATATTGTCAGATCCAAATTAGAAGGGGGCAATAAGAGACCCTCGATGGGTTTAAACAAGAGAAGCAATGAGATCTGCATTCCTTTTTACCAGGAATTCTACCTGGAATATAGAAGTTAGACTGAAAACAGTCAAAGGCCGGAGGTAGGGAAATGAAGGACAAAGCTACGCAAGTTAAGATGGTTTCCAGACAAATTCAATTTTTCAGTTTGAATAGCTAGGACTGGTGTGATACATTTATGTAGAGATATCTAGCAGCAAAGTTGACCTGAATCTTAAGAGAAAAATCTGGGATGGGATGACAAAGGAAGGTGAGATAACCCAGTAGAGCAGATACAGAGGAAAAGGCCAAAGGCTTCAGAACCCTGGGGCTCACCTGTGGTTAGGAAACTGGGAGAAGAAAAGAGTTTCCCAGAGAGGGAGAGGGAAGGGCCGGAGGAAAACTATGAAGAGAATGTTGACCCAGAAGCTGGAAGAGGCCAGCTCTTCAGGAAGAGAGTGGTAAGCAGTGTCATGTATCACAAGCTAGACACGGAAGAGAAGGCGTGAAAGTGACTGCTGGATCTGGCAGCTGAGAGTCACTTGAAACTTTGGCCCCAACACCTTCAGCAAAGTCTGGCTCATTGTGCACAAGGAATACGTGGGAAAGTGAATTTATGCTTCTCAAATCTTGGCTGGGGAGGAAAAAAAAGGCTGGTACATCAGCAAGGAGGGGAGGCAGGTTTGATGAAAGGGTGTGTTTTTCAGGATGGGGAAGGGAACAGGGAGGTAGAAGCTGAGGATAGGAGGTGACAAAAAGTACAGAGATGTTTTTCATATGGCTACCTGTTTCTTATTTTGAGCATAAAGTCAAATCATATTCTATAAACACATTTGTACACGAAACTATGATCCTAGTATGTAGCATCTTGCTATGACTTCATAAAGGTAAAAAGAATAAATAATTCAGAATTCTGTGGAAATTCTTAAAAAGAGTTTAGGCATATAATGTTTGCTTTTTCCCTCAGTAAGTTGGTAAACATTAACCTTGCTAACCACCATATTGCTTATCCAGTTGTAAAACTTTAAAGGGTTCTTTTCTGGAAAGTCTAAAGGGAGGAAAAAAGAGGTGCCTTGCCAAAAAAAAAAAAAAAAAAATCTACAACCCACATAACCTAAAAAATATACTACATGTGCATATGAGTGAGTAGCTCTGCACTGAATTCAAGTAATCCAAACAGTGTCAGGCTTTTTCACCTGCTAAAATTCCCTGGGAAGGTCAAGTATTCAAAGAATTCAATTCAAATTACACTGAAAGGGAGAAAGTGGGAAAAGAAATATTTACTATTCCTAAGGAGGGTGTCTATGACCTACAGCAGCTTAATTTACTTCTCATTTCCTTGGTCACAGTGCAGAGGGAGGAGAAAGAGGAGGAAAGCAGGGGAGGTACCCTTGCCTTGCTGGTATCTACACGTGGCAATCGTGGGCTGTGTCTTACCTATACCATTCAACATTGAGGTGGCTGCTAACATGCAGGGGAAACTGGAAGAAAACCATTTCTCCTGAGTAACCAAACACATACTCAATATATTGCCATAGACATCCTGAACAGCAGTATTACTGTCCCAGTTTTGATGAAAGGAAACAGGTTTAGAAAGTTTGAGCGATTTGACCAAGATCACACAGCTAATATATAGTAGACCAGGATTTGAACCCAGATCTGGCTGGTCCTATCACCCATACCTGCCCCCTTTAGCTTGTGTTAAGTTAGAGATTCGCTTATATTAAATTGGATTTGTTTCTAAAAATGTGCAAATCAGTAAGAGGAGCCCTGACACTCAAGGGTGACAAAATGATGGTGGTCAAAGGCTGCCTCAGGATCCATGGGGCAAAGTCTAAAAAATGAAACCACACTTACAACCCAATTGCCATTTGATAACAACATCACCTAACGTCTTTATCATCATCTCGGTTTTTAAAAAGCACGTCTGTGGACTTCAACTAATCTGATCCTTACCAACTGCTATTAGATAAAGAAACAACACCAATTTCATTTATAGCCAAGAAACTGTTGCAACCAGGAAATGACAGAATGGAGATTAGAAGTGGAAAGTTCTTTAACATGAAGTTTACTAGGACAGGACTCCCGTAAGTGTCACAGTCTCAAAAGTTTTTACTTATCTTCAGCAGGAGTTGTTAATGAAGTCAGACCAAGAATTCAGTATAAGATCTTCCTTAAGTTTAGGCTATGAAGCTCTCTCTTTTAGTCTGAATTCATTTAATCTAATCTGTAATTCTTATTCTTAAAAAATTGGGCAACCCCTTCAAGTCCCTTTCCACTGTGGGAGTTTTTCTGTCCTCTCAATAAATCCTGCTTTCTAATAAATAAATAAATAAATAAATAAATAACTAGGCTAGGTGCATTGGCTAATGCCTGTAACCTCAGCACTATGGGAGGCTGAAAGGTGGAGGACCACTTGAGGCCAAGAGTTCAAGACCAGCCTGAGCAATATAGAAAAACCTTACCTCTACAAAAAACATCAGTAAAAGCAGCCGGGCATGGTGGCATGTGCCTGTGGTCTCAGTTACTTGGGAGGCTGAAGTGGAAGGATAACCAGAGCCCAAGAGGTCGAGGTTGTGTTAAGCCATGATCATGCCATGCAATCCAGCCTGGGTGACATAGTGACACTCTAACTCAAGAAGAAAATAAAAAATAAATAACTCTGCTGGGTTCGGTGGCTCAGCCTATAATCCCGTGCCTTTGGGAGGCTGAGATGAATGGATTGCCTGAGCCCGTGGGTTTGAGACCCGCCTGGGCAGCGAGACCTCATCTTTACAATAAATCAAAAAATCAGCCAGGCATGGTAGCGCATGCCTGTAATTCTGGCTAGTGGGAAGGCTGAGCCGGAGCCCAGCAGGTCGAGGCTGCGGTGGCTGGGAGCGGCCACTGCATTCTAGTCTGGGCGACAGAGTGAGACTCCAGCTCAAAATAAATAAATAAATAAATAAACTCACTCACTTAGGCCAGCCAGTTCATAAGGCAAAATACGTGTTGATTATCCACTATGAGCAGAGTGGTACCTCACTTATGATTTTAAGAATATTAAAGGAGGGGCTATGAGACTTAAATCAGAGCTAAGGTTCTTATCCAGCAAGGGAATTTGGCACATGTGTGCACATACACACACACACACACACACACACACACACACACACACACACACCCCACACACACATATTCTTATAATTTTATTTTGCCAAATAAATTCCTATAGTGCTTCTGAAAAGACACACTATGGGAACTCCATGCATATTCTGTCACTTAGGTTAGGGGAAAAAATGGCATTGGAAAAAACATATTTCTAACTATTACTTTTTTGGGGGGGGTTGGAGTCTCATTCTGTTGCTCAGGCTGGAGAGCAGTGGCACACTCGCTCACAGCCACCCCAGTGTCGACCTGTTGGGCTCCGGTGATCCTTCTGCCTAGGCCTTCCAAGTAGCCAGAACTATAGGCACATGCTACCGTGCCCGGCAAATTTTTTATTTATTGTATAGACGAGGTCTCACCAAGTTTCCCAGGCTGGTCTTGAACCCATGGGCTCAGACAATTCACTCACCTCGGCCTCCCAAAGTGCTGGGATTACAGGCTAAGCCACGGAGCCCGGCCAACTATTACTTTTAATGACTATCATTGGCTATAAATCAAATCCACCAAATTGTATCTTAATAATCTACATCTAATGGCTACTTTCTGTAAACCATGGTATGTGAGGAAGTAGCGTGTTTCCTAAATGATGCAGGTCTTGATTCACTAATGACACAAGCAGAAGAAAAACCAGACCTGAATTGCATAAGCAAAGCCTGAGAGATAGGAACACCACAGACAAAAATTACAGGCCTCTAAATCAGATACTGTCATCAATCTCACATAGAGCTTCCTGCCCAGGAAAATCTGCCTTAATTGGTTTTCATTCTGTTGTTGTTGGTGAAAAACTGAAAGAGCGAGCCATCCCAGGCAGCAAATGGGAATTTTTCATATGCGCGCGCGCACACACAGACACACACACACACACACACACACACTTTTTAAAGCTCAAGGGAGTACATCTAGTTTTCAAGTTTTCAAGGAAATACTAACAAGGAACAGGTTCAGGGTGTTTTCCACTAGTTTAAAAATATTCTACTATTTTTAAAAACCTCAGAATTATAGAGACAGGAAGGAGCAGCTGGATTTATCATCCTTCATTTCCTCTGAGAGTCACGGTAAGGAACTCCCCGCTGAGAGGACAGCAATGGAGAGGTTAGCCGCCTCCTGCCTGAATCCACACAGCCACATGCTGCTGCCGAATGTTATAGTAGTGGACGAGGGTTGGCTACTTCAAAAAGCTTTGCACTTTGGGAGGTTGAGGCAGGAGGATTGCTTGAGCCTAGGAGTTCAAGAGCAGACTAGGCAATACAAAGTCAAAAAATCAGCCAGGTATGCTGGTGCACGCCTGTGGTCTCCACCGCTCAGGAGGCTGAGGTGTGAGGATTGCCTGAGCCCAGGAGGTTGAGACTGCAGTGAGCTAAGATTGTGCCAATGAACTCCAGCCTGGGTGACAAAGTGAGACCCCCAACTAAAAACAAACAAAACTTTGTCTTATAAAACTTTCTATGCCCAAGCCCTATATTTTGATAAAATGAAAAATCTGACTGGCATTTAAACACACATACAAAATTTTTGGTCCTAGGAGAGAGCCTCACTCTCATCTCTCGTGAAGGTATCTCTTTCCTGGGCTTGCTCTGGAGGCTTCAGGAGCCAGAGTACACAACAGTAGATGATAAGAACACACCCTGAGGCTCTGCAGCCTTGTTCTAGTGAATGTGTTGGAAAAAAAAGAAGAGAGATGGGCATGTTCCAGTCTTCTTTCAACCACTTGTGACTGTAACTTAGGTAATCAGTCCCTCTTAGCCTCAGTTCTCTCACCTGTGAGGTGATGAGACCACCTATTGCACAGGGGTGTAATGAAAAGTAAATGAGAGAAATGTGAAACACTCTGTAAATTACACATCAAAACAGACTAGAGTAAAGCAATCTACATGCTTATATAAGAGGCTTTGCCAGTTCCAAAGCTTTCACAAATATCATTTCATTTGATCCTCCAAATAACACAGTAAGGTGGGGTGGTGATGGCATCATGATGATTCTCATTATCATCATCATTATCGTTTCATAAATGAGCTACTTTAGAGGAACATAATAAGAAAACTGTGTCCTAATGTCTCAGCAAGAATTCAAGTCATTTAAAAACATTCTGGCCTCATATGAGTGATATGTACGAGACTAGGAGTCATGAAAGCCACTCACAGCTTCAGGCCCACTACTCTGGGCAAGTCCTTTAACCTCTCATAGCAATGTGATTCACCCATTTATCACTGGGCTAGTGGAAGCCAAAAATAAATTAGATCTAGTTCCATCTCTTGAAAAACTCACTTGGAGGCAAGGGCAGGGGCTGAAAAGGCATGGCATAACAACAGATAAATTGCAAATCCATATTTACTTACAATATAGAGTATGAACCGAATGCTGTGGGATCACAAAGCAGGGAATGACTGACTTTGGAGGACTCATGGAAGAATTCCTCTAGTTTGTAAACTGGGAAAAGAAAGAAATCAGCCTACAAAATTATCAACATCCCTTTTGAGACTGAAACTCTGAGAAAATGAGACTTAGAAAGATGGTCAGCAATCTCAAGACAGTACAATTCCTCTTACTCATCTGCTCACAGCCAATATATGATTTAAAGTAACATAGTTATCTTAAGTGCTAGAAGACTGTACTTTAGAAAACCATGAAAAACATTTTTCAGAATATTACTTAAATACAAATCATACTTATAAGTCTGTGGAAGCGAGGTTCTATCATTAGTCTTATGTATCATAATTATAAAACTAGATCCTAGAGCCAGACTGACCGAGTCCCAGATTTGACTTTGCTAGTAATTAGCTGTGTGAACTTGTGCAATATACTTGATCTCTCTGTGCTTCTGTTTCCTCTCTTATGACATTTCATAAGAAATGTGATGGTGGTGGTAGCAGTAGCAGTAGTGATGGCCACCTACCTCATGGTGTTGTTGTGAGGATAAATGAGTGAATATGTACAAGCACTTTACAAACATTCCCAGCACAAAATAAAGGTTACCTGAATTAGCTGTTGTTATGATTTGCAAAAGTATAACAACGGTCATTTCTGGCTTGCTATTCTAAAAATATTCTCTAAGGTTGAATGTTTCAGATTTGGCTTTACCTCACAATTTTACTTTTTAGAAATGTATAGAAAGTTCAGTTAGTCAATTATGAAACACAGGTTGTCTGCTTCAGAAATACACTTAAGCAGAATTTTGGGGAGTGTAACACACTAAGTATGATTTCAAAAAATTATTTCCAGTGGCAGATATGAAGCTAACACACCAACACAGGTTTAAGTTGACAGAAACAAATGTTTGTATTTCAGAAAATAATATGCCTTTAATGTATATTAAGGTATGCCTTTGAGGTGAGTACACCAGGGTTCTGAATAATATTTTTTAAATTATAGAAAAGCAAAAACAAAGGGGAAGAGACTCTCATATTCCCAAAAAGTTCTTTTTTCTACTGTTTTAGCTTTTAAAAATAGTTCACAGTATTTTAAAATTAAAAGAATTCGATGTAACATTAAATATATACATTTGGCCAACCACCCCAAAATATAAGCATTTAGTAACAAAGTTATTTTCTTTTTTTCACTGTATTTACATAGAATTTTAAGGAAATATTTGGGTCATTAACAGCATTTTATCATTATTATATAGTAACTGTCAGATGATATGGACTGTATCCAGATAAAATTAAACTTCTGTAAATCAAATTGGATGTTTTAATTGGCAACACTAGCAGCAATCACCAAACAAAAGGTTCTGCATTTAATATTTAATATATTAAACATCATTCATCCGTTGGCTCCAAACCAACATCAATACTTACTAACTCTTGGGGCCTGTGGTTTTTATCTCAGTCAGTAATGCTTAGGTTCAAGCCTCAAAATTTAATCACTAAAACCTGCTGTTGCAAAAATGTTGACCAGAATCTCAAAAGAATCTCAAAAGGGTGCATGGGGGTGGGGAGGACAGTTGTTTATTATGCCCTTATTATGTTCTGGAAAGAATGAGATACTTTTTCTCAATAGAAAACAGGTTCGCTTTGTGACTCTTCTTAATGCTTTATAACATACCCACAGGAAGTGAAGCAAAATAATTCAAGCTATAATTCACTGAGATTCAAGTGTGTGGAGGAGGGGTTTTACAAGATGATTTCATTCAGTTGGTTCAACTCCTTGAAATAAATTATTTTCCCACTTTTTCAGTTGAAAAAAAAAAAAGAAGCTTAGAAATGTTAGGTAACAGACTCATAAAGTCACAGGGCCAAAAAGTGATAGACTAGAAAGCAAGACAGTACACACACCAGAGAGAAGGGGAGGGGCAAGGGAGACAGGGAGACAGGAGGGGGAGGAGGGTGGAGAGAGAAAGAGAGACAGAAAGAAAGAGAATATCAATAAATGAATTTTTTTTTTCACTACAAAGAATGAACCATATCAGAAGAACTGGCACTGGCTTATAATGACCCCAACAGACTTTAAATAATCCATTTCAGGCACCCGGAAATATATAGCTGGCCTAAAACTAAAACAAACAAACAAACAACAAGCATTAAATTTAAGAAAGAATTCTTCCAAACAACTATCCTATTTTTTTCCCCAAACATCCCTTACTGTTTTGAAGGTTGTCCAGATAGTCATTTTAGGGAAATAGAAGAAAGGAATACATTCAGATGTTTCTTTTTTTTGTTGTTTTTTTTTTGAGTTGGAGTCTCACTCTGTCGCCCAGACTGGGGTGCAGTGGCCACTCCTGGCCACCGCAGCCTCGACCTGCTGGGCTCCGGTGATCCTTCCGCCTCAGCCTTCCAAGTAGCCGGAACTACAGGCGTGCGCTACCACGCCCGGCTGATATTTTTGATTTATTGTGGAGATGAGGTCTCACCAAGTTGCCCGGATGGGTCTCGAACCCGCAGGCTCAGGCAATCCACTCATCTCAGCCTCCCAAGGCACGTGATTACAGGCTGAGCCACCGAGCCGGCTCAGATGTTTCTTAATGAGGGTATTAGACTAGTCTACTTAATTGTACAAACCAGGAATTACAAATGATAGGATAAAATATATTTATAAGTGGGTGGTGGGTATACGGCTAAAATTTAGGTATAAACTTACAGGAAAGAAACTTTTAGGCACCCCTGTAAGGTCAAAAGTTCACATTAACCCTCATCTAACTACTCCTATAATCAGAATTAATTAAAAACAAAGAGTATAGTGATTTTGTGATATTTTATAGAAAGGTTTAATCCAGGATAAGGTTCAACATTCAAATAATTCAATGCTATTAGTGACATTTCTATTTGGTACCAGGATCTACGCTCAGAAAATAAATGAATAAGAGTCTTTCATTCCTTCTTTTATCTGCCTAATTATGTTGTGTGACATTCTGGTTTATTCGGTTCAATGATGTATAGCTCCTCGATTACCCGGGGGCCACAAGCAATTTTAATAACTGGTTTCCAGACTGTCCTGCCTTTTACTGTTTTTGAAATGAAATATTAAAGTAATATAGCCAGTACATGTACCAGAAGACCTATTACTTTGGGATTCTACCAAAGAGAATTTAACAGTTAATCAATCCTTCTAAGACAGCTGTATAATATAGGTGACTTCATCAACACAAGCAGTTCCATGGTAAACTATGTTCAACTATGTTCCCATTTGCCCAAGATAATTATTTCTATGGGAGTAAAACTTGGGTGCTCCAAGTTCTACTTCCAGTGAAACTCTGTTCTGACCATGACTAGCTGTGGGATCCCAGCATGGCAATCAACACTTCTAGGTCTCAGGTTTCTGATCTATAAAAGGAGAAGACTGTATTAGATTGTCTCTCAGGCCCCTTGCTGATCTAAAATTCTAAGGTCCAGTTCACACTTAAAATCCAAACTCAAATGTATCCCTAAAGCCATCTGCTTTCCATCCCTACCCCAAGGCAGAGTTAGGGGGGCTTCTCTGAGTTTCCATCCTACTTTATTCACAGTTCATTAGGGTAATAATTAGGATATAATTATTTGTTTGCCCAACAGACTATAAGTTATTCTAGCAGAGGGCTGTCTCTTATTGATCTTTGCACATTTGTCATCTAACATTCAGATTCTAGCTGTCGGGTATACAGAAGATATACAACAAATATTTGTCAACTAATTCTTTGAGTCACACTATCAAAGCATTCGTTATCTCCCTTTGTTGGGACTCGAGGCTATATTCTAATGATATACCAAATTCTCATCCACAAAATACCTGGCATTTAGAAACAGGGCAATCCCATGTGTGATGATGAATCATAATACAAGTTTAGTACATGTGGTAATTAGTTTAAGTGAGTAAAAAGTTTAAGGAAAAATGTGCTCTTAGAGCATGAGGTATCTAAGACATTTGAAGCTTTAACCTTTTGTGACTCACCTTATCAAGCTTTACCATTTATTCTTTCTCTATTCCTCCTCCATATTATGGGCATGAATCTGTGTCGTGCTTATGTTAAATGATTCAGCCGTTTGGAAGAAAAAGTGATATCATGAGAGTTGAGACTGATTCTAAGCTGGAAAGGACTGAAACACTTGAAGGTAGGGAAAAGGAAAAAAACTTAGGGAAGCGTAACAAAAAAGTATAACGAGGTAGTGTAAGTTAAGAGTGAGGTTACACAAGACTAGAGTGAGGAAAATGAAAGATAGAGATATATGTTTCTTGGCCCAAAAGTGTTTCGCTTTCAAGTTCCAGAACAAAATTTCATGTAGTACATGTCTGTTCTTCAGTACATGTATTTTTCTTGTCCATGCACATCCCTGGCAGTTAGGAACAAAAAGGAGTGAAGGCTACTGGCACTCGTGCAAAAAGGCACAGTGGAAGACAGGAAGCCCTGCACCTGAAAGATAGGTAGGAAGCCTTTTGGGACCCTTTGTGTTCTGAATGTGATAAATCACAACCACCTTCCTGCATGAATACATGCTGACAGGTCTGATTGAAGGAGGTTGAGTTACCCACTAAACTAACACCCGCATTAAGATGAGCTAGGGTACATATTACAAATTCAGATTTCTGGGCTCCACCCAGACCTATTCCCTTTCTACACATCTCCCACAGACCTGTAGAAAAGAGCCATTGAGGCTGGACTCGGTGGCTCAGCCTGTAATCCCAGCACTTTGGGAGGCCGAAGTGAGTGGATTGTCTGAGTCCATGGGTTCAAGACCAGCCTGGGCAACTTGGCAAGATCTTGTCTCTACAACAAATAAAAAATTAGCCGGGCATGGTAGTAAGTGTCTGTAGTTCTGGCTACTTCGAAGGTTGAGGTGGAAGGATCACCTGAGCCCAGCAGGTCAACGCTGGGGTGGCCGTGAGTGTGCCACTGCACTCCAGCCTGGGTGACAGAAACTTCAACTCAAAAAAAAAAAAAAAAAGTCATTCAAAGGCTGGAATGCCATGAACAGGAAAAGCAAACTGTATGCAACCTGGGAGCCCTTGCCAGCAAGGCTGAGCCGAGATGATTCAGCAGGTTAGAGCTGTGACCCTTAACTTGTGGAGTCATTTTTCCAGTTCTTACCCAGTACCTACTACGCATGCAGGCACACGGATTGGTCTTACTCCAGAGTCCGTCTGAGCACAACATGGGGTGGCTAACACAACCTGGCATAATACACGGTCAGGCTTTTCCAAAGAATGCCAGCCCCAGGTCCTGGGTGACAACCAGCTCCCTAAAGTGTGGCCGAGAACACCATCAAAAAGGACAGGCACAGCAGACAAGCAGAAACCAGGGCCATCGTGGTCCAGCTTCAATTCTGTAAAACTCTGCTCTTTGGAAAGGGCGCAGAAATTGGAGAAAGCAGTTTCCAAAGCTATGAAATTACTGACAGC
Organism: Carlito syrichta; assembly: GCF_000164805.1. NCBI lineage: Eukaryota > Metazoa > Chordata > Mammalia > Primates > Tarsiidae > Carlito > Carlito syrichta. The sequence goes on along the minus strand of NW_007260458.1, from coordinate 836,033 downwards.
AATAACAATAAATTCCCCTCAGCGATGGCGGCGGCTCTGTTTTGTCCTAGTCTTCAGCGGCAGCCATGCCTTTGCTCCGGCTTGAGGTGACTGTTGCCATGCAATATACCCTGCTCACGTCTAGGGTAAAATTTACTTGTGGGCTCCGGTGTGTATGCCACCAGATGTTTAATTTTGCTTGACGTTTTATAAAGAGGAATCATCCCTCTCATTTTTTTTTTTTTTTTAAGTCAAGGAGGATTCATTTTTTTAAAGCTTATGAGTGGTGTTTGAAAGCAGCTTCAGATACAGAAGTAAGCTGTGATGGGGACCAGCTAAAATACCAGGGAATAATGAGGCTGCCCCATGAAACGTGCTCCTACTCCATGTTTAAAGCCTCAGCTTAAAACCAGGAAGAAGGGCAACCTCAGGTTTAAACACAGTTGTACAGACACCTTATCTTCCTTCCCCATGGAGTGGATCTGGTCAACAGAGGCCAGGTCTTACCTACCTCTGAAGACCCCACCGCGGGTGCTAAGGTGAGAGGATGCTATTCATTTCCCTCATGTTCCATCACCTGGAAAGAATGCCCTACAACTATATGCCTGGCTTCTCGCTCTACCCTTCACTAATTCCTCATCTTTTCTTTTTCTTCTCTTTGGCCTGCAGAGGTAATGAATTCCGGACTCTTCTCCTGCTGGGGGTAGGTGGCTCTCCCCTGCAGACTGCACCTTCTGTTGTTCTGGTATGCCAGGAAAAGGGTGGGTCAATCTATCTAATTCAGGGATGAAATTTCAGGAGGCCCACTTGGCTGGAGACCCAAAGCCACACTCTCCAAAAAAGCATGATCAGTAATAAAGATGGTATTTTGCTATCTACCAGCCTGAGTCCTTTACTTTTCTTCCTGGTTTTGAATTTGGACATGGAAGTGAGGTTATTCATTGGTCCCCCCGAGACTTCAAGAGTGAGTAAGTCACCCTTTCTTATATCTCTTATAGTTTCCAGTGAATATTTATTGAAGACCACTGTGCAAAAATGGTGAGAAAGAAACTAAAACAATCCAGTATTATTTGTGAATAGACATTTGACCATATCCTATCCTATTAAATTTTGGGGTAGGTGGTCTAAAACATGGTATCCAATTTCTGTGTGAATTCCCAGAGGGAAACAATTTAAAATATAAAATGAAAAAGAGATCAATTAAAAAATATTATTCATGACTTAGCCCACAAAAATAGGTTTCTGACCTTTGCCAAGTATTAGTCCCACGGAAAGTTTCTTCCAATTTTTTTTTGAGTTGGAGTCTCACTCTGTCACCCAGACTGGAGTGCAGTGGCCACTACCGGCCACCACAGCCTCAACCTGCTGGGCTCCGGCGATCCTTCCGCCTCAGCCTTCCAAGTAGCCGGAATTACAGGCATGCACTACCATGCCCGGCTGATTTTCTGATTTATTGTAGAGATGAGGTCTTGCTGCCCAGGCGGGTCTCGAACCCGCGGGCTCAGGCAATCCACTCACCTCAGCCTCCCAAAGGCACGGGATTACAGGCTGAGCCACCGAGCCCGGCTCTTCCAAATATTTTATAAGTCAAATGACACAGGTGAAAACTTAACCCTTGTGATACTTCCTTCATATGTGTTGAAATAAATTTGAAGGGAACCATGGCATTTCTTTACAATTTCGTCCTTTGTATAATCAAATATTTTATACTTGGTTAAAATATACGTGGTTAAAATATATTGGTCAATTCTTTATTAAAAAGTATTTTCAAAATGAAGTATTTTCATGTAAAAATTCATGCAGCTAGCCATTTGCCTGCAATTAGAAGAGTCAGCTGTGGGTGGAACCACAACAGCATGGTTACTGGACAACTTACAAAGTGGTTTCAACATGCATATGTATCATCATTTTAATCCATCCTCAGATCCGCACAACAATCCTGTGAAATAAGTGTCATTATCAACCTCAAGTTAGGGGAGATAATAACTGTGTTCAAGTTCAACTCTTTGCCCAAGATCACTCAGCTAATTAACAGTAGTGGCCCTGGGCCACAAACCCTGGTCTTTGGATACTAAAATTGCTGTGTTTCCTATTGTGTCATGATTCTAGAAGTGAGATGCTAAGGTGTTCACATCCTCCCCTGAAGCTTTACAGTGTCTGGTCCTCAGACCTGGGCATTGCAGAAGTGACAAACAGAGCCCCAGGTAAAGCATGCCAGCAAGAACCAAATGAAATACCCTGGAGCAGACAGAAGAGCAAGTTAATACATTGAGTTCTGATCCCCCTTCTTTTATATTCCTGCAGAGTCCTTTTAAGGAAGAAAAGTGAGTGAACTCATTTTATTTGACTTCCTTCCTTCCTTTCCCCTGGGCTGACCCCAAAAGGCACGGCCCAGGAACCAGACCAGTGGGCAGCTGATATCTCTACAAACAGTCTCCCATCTGTTAAACCTACAGGATGCTCCATTAACTCCACAAAAGAGCCTGAAGGTTCAACTTTCTTGAATGCACAAGTAGCCAGACTTACAGCTGCAATGAAAACTGCAAGGAGCCTAGCTAAGGGAGAAATGCCTTCAGCTTTGACAGAAATATTAGGGGGAGGTGAGGGAGACCCTTCCAGACTGCTCAGAAAATTATCTGTACTGTTTGTGTTTTCATCCTGCTCCACCTGCTTTAACTTTTTGGCTTGTCCTTGGAGTCACAGCAACAGGCTTGAATCCTGAGCAGGGGGAGGTTGGGTGGTCACAGACTAAACTGGGGATTCCGTGATGATCATTCTCCTTAAGGGCAAGAACAGTGGTCAAAAGGAGTCTCCCAAGCCACTAAAATTATTATATAAAACGACATAAGGATATTAGATATCAGAGTTATTAAGAGAATCTTAAAAGTATACTTATGTTTTGGAAACAGTCAATTTAAAGCCAACTATAAAATTTCTGGGCTCAACTTGAGATACCAAATTAGTCTTAAGAACTCCATTCAAGAGAAATAGCAGACTGAAATGTTCAGAAAATAAGAGATTCCTTTTTATGAATCACAGTTATTACTGCAGTTATGAACATCAGCTAACACCCCAAAAAGTAAGTGTGGTAAAACAGCAGATGAAATAATGTTTAACTTTCTGAAGGAACCCTTCCTTCTTAAAATAAACCAACCAACTCCACCAGAATCCTGAAAAGACATATTCTAATACGTGCAATTGTGCTTGCTTATATAATAAAGGGGATAAAATATCTAAGAGCACCCTTTTTGCTACTCCTGCCATTTCCCTCAGCAGTGAGAATAGTGTCTCCTGAGTGGAAATTATATGTGGCAATGTGGTACCTCATCAAAAAGGCATCCATATCAGACAACTTGTAATTCTGATCAAATACCAGGCAAAAAACTGGGATGGAGAGAACTGAAAAGATGCCATTGCAGAGAAGAGACATTACCTAACATATTCAAGGAGAAGCCCTTCCTGAAATTTCCTCTTACTAACAATTCAAACAACTATATTTTTATTTTTATTTTTTATTTTTTTTATTTTTTTTGAGTTGGAGTCTCACTCTGTCGCCCAGACTGGAGTGCAGTGGCCGCTCCCGGCCACCGCAGCCTCGACCTGCTGGGCTCCAGCGATCCTTCTGCCTCAGCCTTCCGAGTAGCCGGAATTTCAGGCATGTGCTACCACGCCCGGCTGATTTTTTGATTTATTGTAGAGATGAGGTCTCGCTGCCCAGGTGGGTCTCGAACCCGCGGCCTCAGACAATCCACTCACCTCAGCCTCCCAAAGGCGTGGGATTACAGGCTGAGCCACCGAGCCCGGCTATTTTTATTTTTATTTTTTGAGTTGGAGTCTCACTCTGTCGCCCAGACTGGAATGCAGAGCCGCTCCCGGCCACCGCAACCTCGACACGCTGGGTTCCGGCGATCCTTCCGCCTCAGTCTTCCAAGTAGCTGAAACTACAGGCGCGCGCTACCACGTCCGGCTAATTTTTAATTTATTGTAGATATGAGGTCTCGCCAAGTTGCCCAAGCGGGTCTCGAACCCGCGGGCTCAGGCAATCCACTCACCACAGCTTCCCAAAGTGCTGGGATTACACACTGAGCCACCGAGCCCAGCTTCAAACAACTTTCATCATGATGGAAAGAAACTCAAAATCAGCTCTTCATCTTCTCAAACATAGAGTGCTACTGCTTTCCTGTGATGTCCCCAGCCCACCTTGCCACCCCTTCCTCTTCCTCTGAGCACACAGTATATTCAATGTAATGGTTTAGAGAAGAGGTTCAGGAGTGGCATGCCAGAGATAAGAATCCTGGCTCTGCCATTGGTTTACTATGTGACCTCAGGTGGGTGACTTAGCATCTCTTTCTCTTTCTTTATCAGGGAAAGGAAGACAACAGCTCTCAACTCTGAGGCTGTGGTGAGGATTTAGTGAGTTCATACACGTGTGCATCTAACACAGTGTCTGGCGTATAATAAACACTCAATTTGTTTAGCTTCGAAGGCAATGACATGGGCTTAGCCAAATTATGAAAATAAGAAACTAAGGCGGTTACTAAGGGCCTATGCAAAAGCCAAACATTCCCCTAGGCAACCACACAGACAGAACCCTTTAGAAAAAAGTCCTCTCATTCTGTTGGTCAGTGGACTCAATTTGGTCATTCTCCTCAGTGACTAAAGCAGCTTATCGAAGGGAGCAGACGCAAAGGACAAAAGTCAGGGCAGGAGAGATATGGGGACGAGGAGAGAATGCCTGTGTCTGGGAGAAACTGGTTTGGGGCAGCCAACAGCCCACAATCATAGGATTTAGAGCTTAGAAATACAACAACAGGCTATGCAGAGATACATATTTTGTTAATATGGTTAAGCTTTCCACCACCTTCCCTTCAAGGTCCCTTCTGCAAGAACATCTTCCAGAGACTGCTCTGCCTCTGAAACCATACAGCACTCTTTCAAATATTGATGGCTATATTTGGCCTTTAATTACTGTGGAGGAAATGTATGTCTCAAAGATCAACTCTGGAGGAGGAAGAGTATGTCTCACATTCTTGTGCCTTTCTCACCGGCCTACCTCTGTCCCAGGACCTGACCCCCAGCATGGAGATGTCCACTTAGAAAGTATATAAAGCAGGCTGGGCTCAGTGGCTCTTTCTGTAATCCCAGCACTTTAGGAGGCTGAGGCAAATGGATTGCATGAGCCGGAGGGTTTGAGATCAGCCCAGGGAAACTTGGCGAGACCTTGTCTCTACAATAAATGAAAAAAATTATCCAGGTGAGGTAGCGCACATCTGTAGTTCTGGTTACTTGGAAGGTTGAGGTGGAAGGATCTCTGGAGCCTAGCAGGTCGATGCTGGGGTGGCTGCGTGCCACGGCACTCCAGACTGGGTGACGGAGTGAGACTACAACTCAAAAAAAAAAAAGTAGATAAAGCAGGAAGCTTGAGTGATCCATGCTCTAGAGAAGTATGTCACTGTACCAAAAGAAACACCCACATGGCATGGCCAGTCAGGGAGTGTAAGGGGTATATAATTCTTGTACTTGGCTTTTTTTGCCATGAATTATCAAGTGTGCTCCACAGCATCCTAATACTAGCCAGGCTTCCTCTGCCTTGGCTACAGACTGTGCTCCATACATTGCTAGTCCAGTGAATCCTTTAAGAAGACCAAATAGCTTCATCAAAAATCGTGTGATAACCAGGGGCCTGTTATCACAATGGGGTGGTATGGTAGGCTGAGGACAGCATGGGAAAAGTAGTAGTGCTCTCTGATTGAGAAGAGGAAGTACGAGAAAAGGGCACAGAGCAAAGAAGCAGGCTTATCCCCACCCGAGGCTTTGGTGCAAAGGCTGCATTCAAGAAGTTTAAAAGGAGGAATAAGAAGAAGCCCTAGCCGGGCTCGGTGACTCAGCCTGTAATGCCACGCCTTTGGGAGGCTGAGGTGAGTGGATTGCCTGAGCCCGCGGGTTCGAGACCCGCCTGGGCAGCGAGACCTCATCTCTACAATAAATCAAAAAATCAGCCGGGCGTGGTAGCGCACGCCTGTAATTCCGGCTACTCGGAAGGCTGAGGCGGAAGGATCGCCGGAGCCCAGCAGGTCGAGGCTGCGGCGGCCGGGAGTGGCTACTGCACTCCAGTGTGGGTAACAAAGTGAGACTCCAACTCAAAAAAAAAAAAAAAAAAAAAGAAGAAGCCCTCAGCGGCCCTAAGGACTCAAAAGATGACAGCGTTCCTCCAAATAAAAGTTAATTTTTAAAAATCACAAAATAAGGGTAAGACAGTCCAGCAAAGGTCTGCTTTTTCCCATGACAACTGCTTTGATGTTTTAAAGCAGCAAGTATCATATTCTTTTAAAAACATTTTCTAGTGGTGTCTCTGCTTTCTGGGTGCCCTAAACTCATGTTCAGTCTGCCTATCTGGTAATCTAGCCCAGTTTGGGCGGCCAAGGATTTCCCTCTGGATAGAGAGGCAGGCATGAAAGAATGGAGTTGGGCAGGGGCAGGCCAGGTGGGGCAGAGGTGAGCACAGTTGGGGATCGGGCAATGACGCAGTTAGAGCAAGGTCAGCAACTTTGATTCCTGCCCAGTTAGATCAAGAGAGAACATCAGGAATGATCTAAACCTCATCTTCTCTTTTTATAGGAGAGAAACTATGGCCCATTGATGTTGACTTACCCAAGGTCAAGCTGCCAGTAAGAGGCAGAGCTAGAACTGAAATCTGGCTTCATGGCCACCTCATTAGATCTCTTTGCACTCAGCACATCTCCTCTTTACACTTACAGGGCATGGGAAATCAGAACTCAGACAGACAGCTGAGAACTCAGGCAGCCATGGAAAGAAAGCTCTTGCAGACTCCCCTGCCTCAATACTGCCTGTTGACAGAGTCAGCAGCAGAGGCAAGAGTCCTTATAGTTATCACGCTGTTTTTGATGAAGCCATTTGGTCTTCTCATAGGATTCACTGGACTAGAAATGTATGAGGCAGTCTGTAGCCAGGGCAGAGGAAATCTGGCTAGTATTGGATGCTGTGGAGCGTACTTGACAATTCATGGCAAAAAAGCCAACAAGCACAAGAATGACATACCCCTTACTCTCCCTTGACCCCTCTTGCCTCCATTCACTGTAGCCAAAGCATGGAAACTGCCACTCAATACCGGGTTTTGAGATTCTTTAAGGTGGTGAAACTATGAAGGAAATGGGATGAGGATAAGACACATACATCAACTGAGGCAGTTGCATTAAAGATAGTCTTGAGATGCTGCTGTGCATTTGCTGGCTGGAAAATTGAGACATACACTGTGTGGAAATTACTGTGGGGCTTCACAGAAGCTCCTCCTCAGTGCTCTGCATGGTCTGTAAACCATCCCTTGGTTTAATTACAAATTAGGCTGGGCTCAGTGGCTCAGCCTACAATCCCAGTACTTTGGGAGACCAAGGCAAGTGGATTGCCTGACCCTGTGGGTTCGAGACCTCATCACTACACTAAACAAAAAATTAGCTGGGTGTGGCAGAGCGCCTGTAGTTCTGGATACTTGGAAGGTTGAGGTGAAAGGATCGCTGGAGTCCAGCAGGTTGATGCTGGGGTGGCTGTGAGTGTGCCACTGCACTCCAGCCTGGGCGACAGAGTGAGACTCCAACTAAAAAAAAAAAACAAAAAACAACCAAACAACAACAACAACAACAAAAACCCACATCAGACCTCCCAAACCATAAAGCCTTTTAAAAATAAAATTAGCCTCCTTCCTCTGAGAGATACTTTCTGTAAGCACCACTATACTTCAACATTCACCTGAGGTATGAAACATACAACACCTGAAAATAACAAAGTTATTTTCAGTTATGGGTTTTTAATAATGGACATAAGTAACTCAACTGCATTCCTGTTTCATATCCCACATCAAATACCTACACCAAATCAGGCAAACAAAGAAGAAAACAGATGATGACTGTTTTGACCTGCATCTCTTACTTTCTTGACCCTCTGAATCTTCTCTGATGCACCCCACTCAATAAGGTCATTTCTCCCAGGGAAAAGCAAGGATAGAATAGAACACCACCAGCATTAGCATCACATTGTTCCTCTTCCAGGTCCTCATCTACACGCCTTTGCCGACTCTATTCCCTCTGCCTGGAGTACCCAGCTTTCTCCCATTCACCTTGTTAATTTCCTGTCTTTGTCTGCCATCAGAGCTTGTGGGAAACCTTCCTGGAAATCTTCACAAATGTAACCCAGTCCTTTTAATCCTCCCTTGATGCTCTCTGAGTGTCTTGTGTATTTCTGCCCCTCCACACTCTTGTATAATTAACTGGTTTTGAGTCTATCTCCTTCACTATGCTGTAAGATTCTCCAGGGCAGGGATCATAACTTATTCATGTTTGTTTCTCCAGGGACCAGTACAACAGTTGGCACATGGAAGAAGTGCAATAAATATATATGTGCTTGTAAGGCATTATCACACACATTCTTTCGCTTAATTCTTAGAGTGACACTGTATGAAAGGAATTAGTCTCATTTCACAGACAAAGAAACGCATTCAGGGAGGTTTCATAGAATCCCCAAGGCTATCAGTTTTGACACCTTCTGGCTCCCAGGCTCAATTTTCACTGGACCATGTTATAATCGGGTAACCATAAAGGTTCCACATAGAAGGTGAAAGAGAAAGCATCAACCCTCTGATGCAGGCATATACGTGTCACCTGCATGACTAAAGAACAGGCATACAAAATTTTCAGATATGGGTAAAATAATTGTTCTGAAAGTAGGAACATTGATCAGATAGGGGGATGGGAGTCCACATTCTTTTCTTGAGGACCTCTCCATCCCTGAAGCTCTGTAGAAATTAGAACAAATTAGATAGAAACAAAGTTGATCTGGTTGTGAGGTCATGAAAAAAACTGTCTCTGGTGAGCTGCCAACACTGCTCAGACACCTTGAAAAAGTGACACATGGCACAGCTGCAGTGGCTGCCAAACTGGAAGTAGCTTGGCTGTGGCTGATTTCACTGTTAGGACTCAGAGAAGTAGCAACAGGCAGGAACTGGGGGCTGCTGACAGGATGGGGCTAGTGTGGGCCTCTGACCCTCTGTGACCCTCTAGTGCAGGGGTTCCTAACCCCTGGGCCAAACTGGTCCATGGCCGGTTAGGAATGGGGCCACACAGCAGGAGGTGAGCAGCAGGCCACTGAGTGAAGCTTCGTCTGTATTTACGGCTGCTCCCCATGGCTCGCATTACCACCTGAGCTCCGCCTCTTGTTAGATCAGTGGGGCATTAGATTCTCATAGGAGTGTGAACTATATTGTGAACTGTGCATGAGAGGGATCTAGGTTATGATCTGAGATGGAACTGCGGTAGTGATGCGAGTGCTGGGGAGCAGCTGCAAATACAAATTAACATTAGCAGTGAGGTTTGACTGCATATCCACGGCGCCTCTCTCCCCTGTCTTCCACAAAACTGGTCCCTGATGCCAAAAAGGTTGTGGACTACTGCTCTAGTGCACTTGAACCTCTCCCTCAGTCAAGCAAAGTGGTCTTCAACACGGCTGCACTCTAGAATAGCATGGGCCAGCCTCTAAAAAGAATGCAATGCTAGTTCCCCTCCCAGAGGCCCAGACTTAGTGAGCCTAGGGTGTGGTCCTTGCATCTGCCTCTGCAATTCTAGTGCACAGCCAGACCAAAAGGCCTGGGTGTTTTCAAAGCTGAACACTTCATCTGGTTGATCCAAAATGAAGATGACAAGCACAACTGGAACACCTTTTGGAACTTTCCTTTCCCTATGTTCATCAATATTTCAAACACTTAAGTAATCAGCCACTCAGCACTCAAGGTGAATGGAAACCGCCTTGGAGTTACTTAAAGTCAGCTTGCATAGAGATGGAAGCAGAACGTTCCTCTGCTACATCTGGGAGACTTTCCAGCCTCTTCTTCTCAAACATTTCTAATGACAGGAAACATTACCTTAAAAGGCACTTCGGAGTTGTATGCTTAGAACAGGTAAATGGTATGCAATTTATATCTCAGTAAAGCTGTGTGTGTGTGTGTGTGTGTGTTAAGGTACTTTGTTTCATTTTGGGAACAGCACGCATTTCAAGAGAATTCTTTTGGGTCTGGGCACAGTGGTTTATGCCTGTAATCCCAGCACTTATGGGAGGCCGAGGCAGGAGGATTGCTTGAACCCAGGAGTTAGAGACCAGCCTGGGAAACATAGTGAGACCTCTTCTCTACCAAAAAAAAAGAAAAGAAAAGAAATTAGGCCTGGTGTCACACATCTGTAGGAGGTTGAGGCTGCAGTGAACCATGACTGTGCCTCTGCACTCAAGCCTGGGTGATAGAGTGAAACCCCAATTCAAAAAAAAAAAAAGAAAAAATTCTTTTGGCGTACTCCTATGACATTGACCTCTCTATACTTTATACCACCTGATCCCAGCTTTGTTGCTGAGGTCACTCAGATGTAAGCCTAATTCCTCTTCCACTTGACTTTGGATTCAGGCATACCTGGGATGGAATCCACTTACTGGTTCTATGACCCAGAGCAAATGAGTTCTTTGTGAACTTCAATTTCCTGACCCACAAGAAGTGAAAAAGTACTTCCTTTGTAGGACTTGTGAGAATTGGCAAGCACCTAATATCTGGGATACTATAAGATACTCAGTGAATAACGTCTTCCTTCCCTTTCCCCAAAAGGCGGCATACAAATCTTCCCCCAAAGTTCTCTTCTTTTAGGCTAAATATCTATGATGTTTTACAATCCACAGATATTTAATGATTACTCATTGGGTTGTGGCTTCCCACCCTGCACCATCCTACCTCTCCCCTTGTGAACTATTGGGAGATTTGGTGAATGTTTGTGTGGCCTTCCATAGTCCAGTAACTGCTCTATACCAGTGACTGCTTACTGGCTTATATTACATTAAAATCTTTAGGAAGGCCGGGCGCAGTGGTTCAAGCCTATAAACCCAGAACCTTGGGAAGTTAAGGTGAGGGAATTTCCTGAGCCCACATCTCTACAATAAATCAAAAATTAGCCAGGCGTGGTAGTACACGCTTGTAGTTCTGATTATTTGGAAGGCTGAGGCAGAAGGATCACCGGAGCCCAGCAGGTCGACACTGGGGTGGCTGTGAGCGTGCCATTGCACTCCAGCCTGGGCAACAGGGCAAGACTCCAACTCAAAAAACAAAAACAAAAAAACTTTAGGAGCCCAAGATTTCTCTCCCAGGATCAGTTGTCTGTGAGCACTAAACCATATACAGACGTTCAGCTACATTTCAGACATATTTATTCAGCTGCTTGGGGGGGTTAGGCAGGAATTCCTTCTGTTATCTGTTGTGCCAGGGCAAGTGGCCTAGACAATGCTGTTCCTTCTCAGTCCCAGTCACACACCATATGGTACCTTGTCCCACCCCCAACCTCTGCAGCATTTGCCCAGTCCTTTTATCTGTGATTCTGGCTCAGCAACAGAGCAATGCAGAGTCAAATGAGATTTGACCAAAGCAAATGAGCTTAAGTCATGATGCTCTCTCAAAGCAAATTCTTGACTTTGAGCAAATGATTGAACTCTCTCAATATCAATCAGCACCCTTCTCTAAAGGGGTTGCTATGAAAATTAAATGATTATGCTGTAGTAACGTGCCTAGTGCAATGTCTAGTACATAAGAGGCATCTATTAAGTAGTAACAGTAATTCTCATCATCACAAGTGTGATATGGTGATTTCCTACTCTTAGACTGGACTCTGTCCTGAATGCTCATCTATTCGGCTAGCAACCTGACTGCTTTGCTCAGTTCTTAACACCTCTGTCCTTCAGGAATGGAAAAACCTTATCCTCATAGAGGACTTCCCTTACCCTCGGCCTGGGCCCCACCTCGCTAACATTTGCTCCTCACAGCCTCTCTCTCTGTCCCCAAACCCTAGGGGGTATATTTCTTTAGCATCTGCCGTTGTATAAAGTGTGCTGGGAGCCAGAAACCAGCATTCTAGATCCTGCTTGGTCACTGGCTATGTGACCGTGGGCCAGGCATATAATATTTTGATCTCTGCTTTCCCTTCTGTACAATGATGGCATTGGATGACAAGATCTCTAAACTGTCATCTGGCCCAAAAGTTTATGGCCTGTCCTTCCCCCACCTTCTGGTGTCTTTCTAGCTAGTCTTGACTGCCCCACCCACCCCTCTGCCTTCCCACTCACCCCCAGGGAAGTCCTTAAGTAGTGACCCTCTCCCCACACTCTAACCTCCCTCCGCCCCAAGCCTTCTAAATATGCTATTAGTGGCCACATATGTATACAAAACCACTTAAGACATAGATTTGGGTGGTTAGCATGGAAACCTAAAACTCAGAAGCATGTTATGTCTATTAGAGAATGTATATGTAAACAACATTGAGATTACATTATATTAAGACTAAAATATCTAATAATGGCTCCAACGTTTGTCTGTGAGAAGAAGATGTAATATATACACTATGCAAAATGTTTAATAAACATTTGCTGTCATATCTTCCTCCTCCTGGTGTTTCATGTGGAAAAGTTATCCCTGTGGAGCTGAGTATGACACTCTGGAGTATCAGACTCAGAGACATTCTATCCTGGGCCTTACAAATTATACACAGATGTAAACTGCTTTAAGAAATATGATAAAGAGATTACTAAAACCACAAAACAATCTGGGGTGATTATTCATTTTCTCAGAGTTCTTTCGAGCTAAAAATAATTTAGCTTACAAAAGTTCAAGGTCTCAACAACTTTTCAGAAGTCCAACTGCTGTATAAAAGGAAATGTTATATATGAACAGACTCGTAGATAGGAAAATATTTTAATAGTTAAAAAAAAATTACGTAAGTCAAATTTGTCCACATAGAAAATTAGAAACTAAAGATAAGCAAAAAAAAAAAAAAAGGAATGAACGGACGCAGCTTTAAACTTTCAAATCAATATTATGCTACTTAGAAGACACATGTACCACATAGAAAAAGTTTTATTCTACATATATTCATACACAGTTTTCTGAGCTTGAGCAGGACTAACTCAAGTTTGAAATTAAGTGAATATCTGGGATAAAATTACCTAGCTGGGAATTTTTCTAAGCCATTTGCTTATTTATAATGATACTTTGAAGAAAACATACCAAGTCTGCCAAATATGTAAATAATAGGGATTTAAAACACTTGTCAAATAAGAAAAACAAACAAATGTAAAGGCCATCTAACAGACTTCATAATATATTTTACGGATATAGTAGACTTATCTTTTCCTTCCAAGATATTCAGTTATATTTTTAGCAGTATGTAATGATTTTGTTTATCACAAATGTTCACTATTGTATCATATGTGTTATTAATTATCCAGCGCACCTATCTGTCCTCAGACAAGCAGGTGCAGTGGTCAATTAGCACTCACTGTTCACTGTAGCCAGAGTATCAGTCTGTTTGCTCCCTGAGTGACGGCTAGTGGGGTAGAAGCGGGAGACCTTCATTTGAAATACATTTGGGTCTTGGAGTTAACAACGCAAGAACATAAGTGTGTTGCAGGGAACACAGTTTTTTAGCTTTTTTAACTCTAAAGTTCTTTCTGAGCTTAACAGAACTTTCCATACCATGTTAAGCCAATACATTCCTCACCTATAACATTTGGAATACTTGTGTCCTAAAGAAAGGAAATAAAAAACTATCTGACTTGTCATTTCACCTTTATGAAATATACTTATGTCACTCACACCCAACAAGTAGCAAATATACACTGATTTTCTATAATTCAGCTTATTATTGTGCTAATAACATACATGAACTTTATCTTCTTGGTTGACTCTGTTCTCAATTCACTTTTAGTCAATTCATATAAGCCTTGATGACACTAAACCAAGCAGAAAGAAATTCTGCTTGATTTACCAAAGGAGAACTTAAGTGCAGCTTACCTCTATAAATTGCTATTTAAAGAATGTTTAAGATAAAGGGCCGTCTGAATCTCCTATATTCTGAAAGTTGACACTCAAAGATATACAAGAACTTCTACTATATATCTTCTACTGTATATCTATACTGTACATTCCAGACATCTTCAAGCATTTCCTTTCATACCCTTGTGCTAGTCATGCCAAGAATGTTATGTGCTCGGATCATTCTGTGCTTGGTGGCTCAGTCTGTAATCCCGCGCCTTTGGGAGGCTGAGGTAAGTGGATTGCCTGAGCCTGCGGGTTCGAGACCTGCCCGGGCAGCGAGACCTCATCTCTACAATAAATAAAAAAATCAGCCGGGCGTGGTAGCGCATGTCTGTAATTCCGGCTACTTGGAAGGCTGAGGCGGAAGGATCGCCGGAGCCCATCAGGTGGAGGCTGCAGTGGCCGGGAGTGGCCACTGCACTCCAGTCTGGGCGACCGAGTGAGACACCAATTCAAAAAAAAAAAAGAATAGAAAATGGAGTGACACAGGGTCGTCTTAGTCAGTTTGAACTGCTATCACAAATTACATAGTCTGGGTAACTTAGACAAGAAACATTTATTCCTCAAAGGTCTGGAGGCTGGAAGTCTGAGATCAGGATGACAGAATAGTTGGGTTCTGGTAAGGTTCTCTTTCAGGCTGCAGGCAGCTGATGTCCCCCTCTATCCTCACATGATGGGAAAAGGGCGCTAATCTCATCCATGAGGGCAGGGCTCTCATGACTTAATTACATCTCCAAAGCTCTACTTCCTAATGCAATCACACCGAGAGTTAGGATTTCAGTATTTTGCGGGTGATGTAAATGCTCAGTCCATAATAGAGCCTTCTGCCTTCAGCATATATCACTCCAATGAGAGTCATAAGATAAGGGGTTTACCACATTTTAATTTTAAATCAATTCAAAATCAGTCAAAAACTTGAACACCAACTATTTGCAAATACCAAAACAGAACAATTCCAGTGGATAATTCTTATTAACTTTTGAGAACCCATAATTTCCATTGTTTTGTTTTGTTTTGGGATGATAATTTGTTCCTGGGTAAATGTACTAACTTTCTTCTTGCAATTCTGGTTTACCTTTATTTCTAGCTATATGGGCAAACAAGGTCAAATTTTAGGTATGAGATCAGACACTTTCTAAGAAAAAAGTGATAATATCTTGTCCAAATAGTGAAAGTCACAGCCACGTTCCAGCCCACCAACCATCCTTCTGTTCTCTGAGTATGCTAAGCTCACATGTGCCTTTGGACCTTTGCACTTGTATTTCCCTCTGCAGGACTGTTTTTCGCCCAGATCTTCTCATTGTTTCTTTCTTGTCATCGTATCTGCCATAGTTCAATGGTTACCTCTCACGGAGGCCTTTCCTGATTAGCCCTCACCCTATTTCATTGTCTTCATAGCTTTCACTAACTATTTGAAATGATCTTGTTCTTTCTGTTTGCTTATGTACCCATAAGCTGGGACCCTGTCTATTTTGTTCACACTATATTCTCAGCATCTAGATCAGTGCCTGCCATACAGCAGATGGTCAATAACTAAATGTTTAATGAATGAATACACGAAGAGAAGGAAAAAACCAGAAGTCAATGAGAGCAGAGAACACGTAATTTCAACTAAACTATGTCTGATTGAACCTTACCTTTCTGTGCTGTGATAAAGAGCCCCAAAGACAGTCTACCTGGATTTTAAGAGTATTTAACAAAGACAAACATAATCACCTTGTGAATTTGATAAAAGTTGTCAATTTAGTGACAGTTCTGTAGATTCCTTACAGGTTGAGCCTCTGCATCTAAAGAGCTGAACAGTGCCAGGGAGAGTGGGTGTTTCTCTGTGTACTTGGTCTTGCCTTCTCCTGCACATGTTAGGAGAAGTTATCAATGTTACAAATGATATTGATAATATCAGTCATTTGAAAAATCAAACATTCTAAATTGCACAAAGCTGAAAAGGACAAGCAAGTGGGCCGGAGGACAGAATCAGGTATCGAAAAGATCCCCTAGGTTGAAAGACAGGCTAAAACAAACAAGATGATATTTAATAGGGATCAGTTTAGAGCCTTGGATGGCATTTAAAAACTCAAGCAGAGAAAGCTGGAGTTCAGAACACCTGGCTTGCAGCAGCACCTGTGAAAAAGGCCCAGCGTTTTTGTAAACATAAGTTAGTCACATGGCTTGACTATGAAAGAATCATTACAAGAACGTGAAAGAGAATATATGGCATGCTCAGAGAGGATGAACCGGGGAGGTACAGGGTCCCCAAACAAGCTACTTCATTCAATAATTGATGGATTTCTAGGCACTTATGATGTGACAGGCATTACATGGGCTGGAGATGCAGCGATACAAGACCAAAGGTCTAGTGTGAGAGTGAGATCCCAGAGTTACCACAGAGGGCAGGGGGACCACGGCAGAGGAGCAAATGTTGGTTATAGGAGCAAAGAGCATTATTCAATCTATACAGACAGGCTGGAGAAGGCACCCATGGAAATAGGACTCCTGGGGACTAATGTGATTCCGAAAGTGTTATGAAAAGTAGGTGAAGTCATGAGCTTAGCACAAGGCCAGGAACAAAGGGAGTCATGATAACAACGGTGGGTACTCCTATTATAATAGGGAATGAAGCACACACAAAAATCACTATCAGGCAAACATGATACTGGTAACTGTTGCAGGCAAAAGTCATTGATAGATGCTAAAATTAGTGGGCAAAAGCATGATGAGAAGTAGGATCTTTGTATAACTACAAAATCTCTCTTCACAAGACATTTATTACAGAAGAAAAAATAGTAATAGTAATTTTACAGTGGAGTGGCTGACACTACCCTGACCAAGTGCTCACAGTTCACATCACCGTGATAAGTCATACCCCATGTGCACCTTGGTATGATGGACTGGGGAGAGCGTATCACTTCTGTGGTATTCCTGCCAAAGATGCATGACCCCAATCTAATCATAAGAAAATACCAGAAGACCTAAATTGAAGGATGGTGTACAAAAATAACTGGCCAGTATGCTTTCAGAGTGTCAAAATTATGAAAGACAAAAAAAAAAAAAAAAAAAAATTGAGTTTTTTTTTCTTCTCCATAGTTTGGAGGAGACTAACTGCAACGTGGGATCCTGACTTGGATCCTGGACCAGAAAAAGAACATTTGTAGGAAAACTGGCAAAATTTGACCTTCAGTAAGGTCTCTAGATTAAACAATAGTATTAATTTTCTGGTTTCTATAATTGTTCTATGGTATGTAAGAGATTAACATTAGGGGGAGCTGAGTGAAGGGTGCTTGTGAGCTCTCTGTATTATTTTTGTGACTTTTCCTTAAGCCTAAAAATTATTTCAAAATAAAACATTGGAAAAAAAAATAGATGCACTTAAGCCAGGAAACAACTACTCTGCCAGAGATAAAGGGAATGCGGAGAGGCTGACTTAGACCTGAATTCTGAATATGGGGACTCCCAGGCCAAACTCTGTCAGGAAGAAGACTGGATGGTAGAATACAGAGCCTGGGGCTATACATACCAAAAAGTTGGCTCCAATCAGGAAAATGTAGGAGAGCTTCTCTGAGTTAGAGTGAACTGGTATTCAGGGCACAGTTGAACCTGTTTGTGATGACTCAGCTCCAATATCAAGAGCATCAATCAACATAGGCTTTTGTAACACAGAGGCCCCTGAGCTCCCAGGGTGTGGTACACCACCCTCTCCTGTAGTGCTTTGAGTCCTGAAGCCTTTTTTTTTTTTTTTAAATAAACACTTTAAAAATGTAGTTTTAGGGCCAGGCTCGGTGGCTCAGCCTGTAATCCCAGCACTTTGGGAGGCCGAGGCGAATGGACTGCCTGAGCCTGTGGGTTCGAGACCCATCAAGGCAACTTGGTGAGATCTCGTCTCCACAATAAATAAAAAAAAATTAGCTGGGTGTGGTAGTGTGCGCCTGTAGTACCAGCTACTTGGAAGGCTGAGGCAGAAGGACCTCCAGAGCCCAGCAGGTCGAGGCTATGGTGGCCGGGAGCATGCCACCACACTCCAGTCTGGGTGACAGAGTGAGACTCAACCTCAAAAATAAAATAAAATAAAATAAAAATAAAATGTAGTTTTAGATTTATAGAAAAGTTGTGAAGTTACTACCAGGACTTATATCCTACACCCAATATATAGAGTATAATGCACCAACATAAATACATTACTATCCACTAAAGTCCATATTTTTTGCAGGTTTCCTTTTTGTTGCTGCTGTTTTTTGAGTCAGTCTCACTTTGTCGCCCAGGTTGGAATGCAGTGGCACGCTCACAGCTATTACAGCCTCAATCTGCTGGGCTCAGGCCATCCTTCCACTTCCGCCTTCGAAATAGCTAGAACTACAGGTGCATGCCACCACATCTGACTACTTTTTAAATTTACTGTAGACACAAGGTCTCACCAAGTTGCCTAGGCTGGTCTCAAACCCCTGGACTCAGGCAATCCTCTCACCTCTGCCTCCCAAAGTGCTGGGATTATAGGCATGAGCCATGGCACCCGGCTGAGATTTCCTTGTTTTTTTTTACCTGAAGTTCTTTCTCTGTTCCAGGATCCCATCCTGGATACCACAATACATTTCTTAGTCACATCTCTTTAGGCTCCTTTTGGATGTGACAGTTTCTCAGATTTGTTTTTGATGACCTTCCAAGGTTTTAAAGAGTATTGGTCAGGTATTTTGTAGAATGACCCTCAATTGGAACTAGTCTCACAAGTAGCCTGGAGTTATGGTTTTTTGGGAGGAGGACCCAAGGGGTAACGTGCCATTCACATCACATCAAGGGGACATATTAACACTGCTGACGTTGACCTTGCTTACCTGGCCAAGGTAGAAATTATTTGTCAAGTTTCTTTCCCTTTCTACACACTACTCTTTGGAGAGAAGTCCCTTTGCACAACTCACACTTAAGGGGTAGCAGGTATTCTACCTCCTTGAGGGTAGAATACCTACATACATCATTTGGAATTTTTCTGAACTGATCTATAGCCCTCATTTATTTATTCAATCACTTATGTACATCAGTGTGGATTCACGAGTAATGCAAATTTGAGTTATAGCTCATTACTACTTTATTTTGTTGCTCCAATTGTTTCATCTTTAGCCACTGGGAGCTATTTCAGTTAGCCAATGTGTCTTTTTGATAAACCTCCAACATTGTGAGTTTTTAAAAGTATTTCCTGCCGGGCCTGGTGGCTCAGCCTGTAATCCCGTGCCTTGGGAGGCTGAGGTGAGTGAATTGCCTGAGCCTGCGGGTTCGAGACCCACCTGGGCAACTTGGCGAGACCTCATCTCTACAATAAATAAAAAATTAGCTGGGTGTGGTAGCGCGCACCTGTAGTTCCAGCTACTTGGAAGGCTGAGGTGGAAGGATCACTGGAGCCCAGCAGGTCAAGGCTGCGGTGGCCGGGAGCGGCCACTGCACTCCAGTCTGGGCAACAGAGTGAGACTCCAACTCCAAAAAAAAAAAAAAGTATTTCCTTACTTTCCAGCACAAGATTCTCCAGGTTCATCTTGCATATTCCCTGTCTCAGCTCTAGAATCTAGAATCAGCCATTTTACCAGAAGTCTTGGTTTCTTTTATAGAATAATGGTAGAAACCAAGATCTAGGTGCTAGATGTGCTTCTTGCTACAGGGGCATTGTTGTTTTTAGGTCCTCTCAGCTGAAAGAGCAAAGAAATACGTTTGGGTGCAAACTTATACACACACATGTATCTATAAATATGCCTATATGTATCTGCTTGTGTCCATATCAAGCTAAACATGAACTCATACTGATATCTCCAACTCTAATATATTACCACATGAATCATTTCTCGCCTTGTTTTCTATAACCTTCTATTCCTAATTGAGAAACCTGGCTCCCACCCTCCTCTGTCCATTTGTTTAATTATTCAAGTCCAGTATCAATGTATAGTGGTTTCAGAAGCATTAACCTATATCCTCCTGGGAGGCAACTTTATCAACGAGAGAGCCTTGCTTACTTACAGTTCCTTTGCCTCTAGTCTTACAGTTTCTGCTCACTTCCAAAGTTACTTGAGTAACCCTTTTCGTGTACTTTTTTCAGTGAGTTTATTTCATACGTTTGTAATATAGTTGGATTATTTTGTCACAGTCTGAATTCCATCCTGGGCTACTCCAATGTCTTGAATAACTTTCAAAAATATGCATACACTAATGTTCAGTCTGTGCTAGAAAGTTTTTTGGGTTTTGACAAATGCATAGTGTTATATATCTCCTGGTGCATTTTTACACATTTTCTGTTTCCTCTTGAGGCATCAGACCATAATTTCAGGCAATGGTCAGTCCATCCATCTCTACGAAATCTCTCTCTCTATGGCCCCCTCATCTGCCATTAGCCAAAAAACTAAAAATATGAGTCTTGCTAACGTTATAAATAAAATAAGAACAAGAAGGTAGCAAAGCATAGGTGAATATCTGAAATATTCACCTATGCCACCATACAAGAAAGCCTTGAATGCCATGCCATAGGGCTCTCTGTCTCATTCCACATTAAAAACATGATACTGCAGCAGAGAGTTTTAACTGTGCAAAGTTGAAGAGAATAGCAAATGAGAGAAAGAATTAGCAATAAAAACACCTCAATGGGCTGAAAGATAAACCAATTCCAAAAAAAGGTCAGATTAGTAGGAGTCAAGTTAAATAATTTGATTTAAAAATTCAAGTGTGTGAAGGAGGGTTTAAAAAAAAACTGGTTTAACTGCTGCAGCTATGAGAAAGTTGTTTCATAGATTGGGAGCTTGATAGGAGGCAAAAATGAGACTTGGTCACCAAAAAACCCACTACCAGGACAATGACCAAGACAGGGAAGGAGATTGTCCTACATGTCTTTTTGCTTGTCAGATCATGCCTGCCATCCTGTGTTCAGTTCCATTCTGGGCATCAAATGTGACACAACTACTAGATGAACCAGAGTTGTGAAAAGCCTAGAAAAATTAACTCAACAAGCATTTAGTGAATACTACCATTTGTACAAGGTATTATAAAATGTAGACCAGGTGCAGCAGCTCATGTCTGTAATCCCTGCACTTTGAGATGGAGGTGAGAGGATTGCCTGGCCCAGGGGGCTCGAGACCAGCCTGGGCAACTTGATGAGACCTCTTCTCTACAATAAATAATAAAATTAGCTGGGTGTGGTGGCATGCATCTGTGGTT
This sequence comes from Carlito syrichta, assembly GCF_000164805.1. Taxonomy (NCBI): domain Eukaryota; kingdom Metazoa; phylum Chordata; class Mammalia; order Primates; family Tarsiidae; genus Carlito; species Carlito syrichta. The sequence continues at coordinate 814,972 of NW_007260458.1, read as the reverse complement.
CCAGCTACTTGGAAGGCTGAGGCAGAAGGATCACCTGAGCCCAACAGGTCAAAGATGTGGTAGGTGGTTGTGTGTGCCACTGCACTCCGGCCTGGGGGACAGAGTGAGACTACGACTCAAAAAAAAAAATAAAAGTACTAGTATCCACAGGTAATAGTAATGAATAAATTGCTTCTTGATGACTCTTCCAGATATCTGAAGTTTCCAGGTTTATGCCCATGTAAATGATTACTATGTTCAATAGGTAATTTTAATCACTTATTCTGCCATACTTTACATATTCTCCCTATTTTCCCCTTATTTTAAACAATAAAATTTAAATAATAAATCACCAAATCAGTATACATTCATTATATGGCATCACCTTTGAAAAGTGCCTTTTTGTTTATAAAGTTAATAACACTAAACTAAGAAAGTTTAGAGAAGATAGATACATAGAAGTAAAAGAACCAAAAACAAATCAGGTGTCTGTGACTATAGCGAACATCTGTGGTATTCCCCTCCACCCACTGTTATGAATAATGTTTTGATTTTTGTTGAAGTTATCATCCTGCATATGCATGTTTGTAATTTGACCTGGTTAACCTCATAAGCATACTTCCCTTTTATTCAATAGACTGTGTTACTGTCAATTTATGAGCTGTGAAAACACCATATGTTTTGAGATAAAAACCAGGGAAAATGTTTCCTCCTCCCCTCCCCATTTTAATAGCTTATTACTAAGTGCTTGTCCTCATAAATGAATGCTAACAGAAAAAGAAAACTAAGATGTCCTTGTCCTCATAAATGAATGCTAACAGAAAAAGACAAGCAGTCCCTTAATTACTACTGTGATTTAATGAGCACTTACCTTATTGGAAAAGGAGAAATTTTCCAAAGCAAGCTAGACTACAAGAGCTACCAGAGCCTTTTCCCACTACTTAAACTTTTGACAAGAATCTTAGAGGAAAAGGAAAACCCTACAATATGACTTCTGCCTCTTAGGTAGTTACAAATATCACCACTGTCTGGGGCTCTTGAGAAGAGCACCCCCCGTCTTAAGGTTGTCTCCTCCACTCTTCAGAGATTAAAGGAACTGGCGAATAGAGAAATCGTAGGATATTTAAGTTCCTACTAACTGCCATGGATGAGGCACTATGCACTAGAAAAAGGGAGAGTGAGTTTTAAAGGTCTGTGAAATTAATCGTGAATGAGATGTGCCATAGAACAGATATTCGCATCACTATTCCTCTCCCTTCCCTCAGCTCTTAACTTTTCCTTATGAAGATAAAGGGATAAAAAGACAAACGCAAGTCAGTAAGATAAAGTAGCTCAACAAACCTGAATAATTTTACATTGTGAAGACCAAGCAAAATAGCATTTGTCTCTATATCCAAGAAACATCAGGCTACACCTTAAGAAAAGTGATGTAAAAGAACCCAGGAGGTGCATTTAGAAGGACTTTTTTTTTTTTGCCTATTCTGCTTCCATAGCCGGCAGTCAGAAGCTGTGTTCTGTGGGAGAGAAGATCTCGTGAGAGACAGACAGCAGGACACTCCTTCCCATATGGGGCTCTGCACACCAGATCTTCACTAATTCCTAAGCTTAATGTGTTTATTCCACCTAAATAAACAGGGTTAAGGAAAGACAGTAAATACCAGCAACAACAAAGTAAGGATTCTCTGATGAGTCTAGAAAGTAGTTTCTTAGTGCACATATATATATAGGAAACTTACCATTGCCTTCTGACCCTTTCCAAACACTAACTCAAAATGCTTTTCCTCCAGGCAGTTAAATACTCTGGTACTATCCTTACTAAGATGCCATTATGTGTTAGTTAATAGAGTCCCACACTGTCAGAAAATTAATTATCCAGGTAGAAAAGTTGAGGAATGTGTCCAGATAGGAATTTCTTCATCCTTCTTTAGAAGGAAGATATGTTTCTGGGCCTTCATGTCTCTTTCATGATCAATAATACATGAAGACATACATGCATATTTTAAATACAAACAATGTTATATACATCATTTTAGGCAGGAAGGGCAGCAAGAGCTGAGGCACAGAGGCAGGACAGAGTTCACCATATGCCTACAGTTAAGATGCCTGTTTTGAACGAAGCAAATAAATATTTTTTTAAGTTGAAGTCTCTGCCACCCAGGCTGGAGTGCAGTGGCATGATTATGACTCACCACACCCTCAACTTCCTGGGCTCAGGTGAGATCCTCCTGCCTCAGCCTCCAGAGTAGCTGGGACCATAGGCATGCACTACCATAACCTGCTAATTTGGGGGTTTTTTTATAGAGATGAAGTTTTGCTATGTTGCCCAGGCTAGTCTCCAACTCTTGAGTTCCCACGATCCTCCCACTTCAGCCTTTCAAAGTGCTGGGATTACAGGCATAAGCCACTGCACCCTGCAGGAGCAAAGAATTTGTACTGAATAGTCATAAGAAAGAAAGTCAAAGGGTAAGGTTCAGCCAGATTTCAGAGGACACCAAAATCCAAAGGGAATGTGGTTTTATTTAGTAGGCATCAGAGAGATAGTGTAGATTTCCAATAACATGAAATGGCCTTAGAAGGTTTAGTCACATAGCCAGGCATGGTGGCTCACACCTGTAGTCCCAATACTTTGGGAAATCGAGGCAGGAGAATCGCTTGAGCCTGAGCTCAGGATCAAGACCAGTCTGGGCAACATAGTGAGATCTCATCTCTACAAAAAAATCAAAAATTTAGCTGGGCATGGTGGTACACATCTATAATCCCCGCTACTTGGGAGACTGAGGTTTGGAAGAATTGCCTGAGCCTGGGAGGTCAAGGCTGAGGTGAGCTGTGATCATGCCCACTGGCCTGGGTGACAGTGAGACTAACTCAAAAAAAGGAAGAAAGAAGGAAGGAAGGAAGGAAGGAAGGGAGGGAGGGAGGGAGGAAGAAAAGAAGGGAGGGAGGGAGGCGGGGGGGCAGGAGGGAGGGAAGGAGGAAGTTAGTTTAGTCACACCATGATATATGAGATCTATGGGGGCTGGGGGGAGATGGGAGAGAGATACTAGTGATTGTCTGGGAGATCATTGCCATAGTTTCACTGGAGATGAAGTCAGGTATGGTCCGTGGGACTGAGGCAGAAAGCATAAAGGTAATGTCTCAAAGGAGAAATGTAGGTGGGATCTATGAGAGACGGTGTGCAGGGCACGAAGGCAAGGACAGGTCACTGATGCCAAGTTCTAACAGTACACCGTCCAAGCAAGCAATCGGTATTAATTATCAGTCACTCTGCATGTCTCTGGTTCAGGCTGTGTCTGAGAAGTTTTCCAACTTTTTTTCATTGTCACATCACCTTCAAGAGAATCAGCATTCAAGTTTACAATGAAGAAACTGGGATCTTAGAGACATCCAGCCACTTGCAGAAGGTCACCTGCAGCCAGAGTCGAGATTTGAACCCAGGTGTGTCTAACTCCACAGTTATTATCCACTCTACTGCTTTCTTGGTGTCAGGGCTTGAAAAAACAGAATGGCCATCTCTTCACTACAGATCTTTAACTCCATAAACACATGCCCCTAGATACCCAACACCTCTCAGCACTTTCATTAGTTAGAGTATAACATCACATACACGATTTCTGATATTGGGATGTGAATATAGATGGCACGTGGGAGCTCTGAAGCTGAACAGATGTTAGGTATTATTTTTATTATTATGTGGGCGTTTTCCTTCGGTGACTAATGTCAGGAAATAGAAAGAGCTCCATGACACACAAAGTTGACCTCATCGGCAGCCCACCCAACGGCTTCCTGGGAGATCATTCTCCTCGATACCAAGATATATAGAACAAATGATGAATGTGTGTTCACACATTTGGGATTCTTGCAGAAAAGCCCATCTGCAATTTCAGGCACAAGCTGTAGCATGACTAGACGCTGTTCAGACAATGTGTCCTACTTTCTTTAGCAATGAGAAAGAAAAAAAACGTTAACATGAAACACACTCTAAATTAGCTGGTTTGATTTCCTATAAACTTTACCTACAAAGAATCAGTATAAATGAGTAAGAAAGAAGTGGATCAAAGTACCCAGGCTGCCAGGACCAGATGCTCTCCCTGAGTCGGATGCTGGCAGAGGATGACTGTCTGTGCTTTTAGAAAACATCCAGCTTTCCTAAAGTCCCTATTAATCCACTGATAGACGCACAGACTGCTTGCACTGACCAGGATCCACAGGGCTGTTTTACAGAAGAGGTAATTAAGATACCAAGAAATGAATGCTCAAAGTTCTGCATTGTCTATTCAGTTGTCAATATTCTCTTTTTTTGAGTTGGAGTCTCACTCTTGTCACCCAGGCTGGGGTGCAGTAGCACGCTCATGGCCACCACAGCCCTGGCCTGCTGGGCTTAGGCCATTCTTCCTCCTCAGTCTTCCAAGTAGCTGAAACTACAGACACATGCCACCATGCCCAGCTAGTTTTTGGGATTTACTGTAGAGACGAGATTGCACCAAGTTGCCCAGGCTGGTCTTGAACCCCCAGGCTCAGGCAACTCTCTCTCCTCTGCCTTCCAAAGTGCTGGGATTACAGGCTGAGCCACCACACCCAGCCCAATCACCAATATTCTAATATCAGTACTTGTACATGTTAGACACTGTGGAGCATGAAAGAGATCTGTCATGAGCCTCTTCTTTTTCGTTCTTGTTCCTCGCCCAGCTGAAACCTCACAGTCATTTAACAGCAGTATCAAAAGCCCAAAATCCATGGTCTAAGCCAGCTCCTCCAGGGCATCTCTCTCCGTTTCCTGTAGGTGTCTTGCACCTGTGCTGACCAGCCTCCCAAAGGAGCATGCTGTTCAGCTCTTCCTCTCTGACCATCTCCGAGTGACCAGTCATCCTTGCATCTCCCCCAAATCTAAAAAATAAAACCCTACTTTACTCCTGCGACTCCACCAATCTGCCCATCACACTGCCATCAGAAGCAGTTTCTGAAAGTGCCCTCTGGAATACTCTTAAAAACTCCACTACCTGTTTTTTTTTTTTTAAAGTTTAAACTTCCTTAACTGGAGGTTGGGCTTGGTGGCTCATGCCTGTAATCCTTTGGGAGGATTGATTGAGCCCAGGAGTTCGAGACCACAGCGAGACCTTGTCTCTATAATAAAAATCAGAAAATTAGCAGGGCATTGCTGCAGGTGCCTGTAGTCCCAGCTACTCAGAAGCCTGAGGCAGGAGGATCACCTGAGCATAGGAGGCCGAGGCCGTAGTGAGCTGTGATTGTACCACAGCACTCCAGTCTGGGGGTCAAAGTAAGACCCAACTCGAAAATAAAAATAAGAAAAATAAACTCCCTTTACTGGCAGTCGAAGTCTCATCCATTATCTGGCCCCGCCCTTTCCCCTCATCTCTCTACGTGGTGCCATGGGCCCTATATTCATCACCAAGCACGACTTCGTGTTGTTTCCTGGGCTTCATGAGTAGCTCATGCCATCTCTGGTGGTTGGCATGCCTCCCGCTCTCTCTTGTCACGTGGAACCACCAACTAATTTCCCAGGCCTGGCTCAAATGTCACTCTTTCTAAAAGAGCCACTCTCTATTATGGCAACATGTCAATTTCTCTCTTGCAATAACCAGTTATTTACCCATTAATGCAACCAACATTTATGAGCACTCGGGTACCAGAACTCTGCTGGAAACATAAAAACACTTGGCGTTTGAAACACAAATAATCAAACAGTGAAAAATTTACATTGCAGTATGTGCTTCTGGAAGCACTATGGTTTTCTTTTCCAAAATATTATTATTATTATTATTATTTTGAGTTGGTGTCTCACTCGGTCACCCAGACTGGAGTGCAGTGGCCGCTCCCGGCCACCACAGCCTCGCCTGCTGGGCTCCGGTGATCCTTCCGCCTCAGCCTTCCGATAGCCGGAATTACAGGCACGTGCTACCACGCCCGGCTGATTTTTTGATTTATTGTAGAGATGAGGTCTCGCTGCCCAGGCGGGTCTCGAACCCGCGGGCTCAGGCAATCCACTCACCTCAGCCTCCCAAAGGCGCGGGATTACAGGCTGAGCCATCGAACAGTGAAAAATTTACATAGCAGTATGTGCTTCTGGAAGCACTATGGTTTTCTTTTCCAAAATAGACTGTAAACTACCCGAGGACAGGGAATGACTCCTAGTCTTCTGTTATCTCCCACAGCACTTACCCTTGGTGGACTCAGAGAAAGCTCAGGATCTCTCAGTTACAGATTCACATGAAGATACAGTTAACTTCTGTGCTTATCCTTGAGTGGACTCAACATTAATCAATTATTAAAATTTCCAACATCCAGTCCAGTGCATGGCACATAGCAGTCACACAGAAAATATGACTAATGAATGAGTGGAAGGAAGCAAGAAATGAATTACCTTGACTGCAGGGACATGTCTGCCTTGTTCACCTTTGTGTCTTCCTTGGGGCCCAGCACAGGACACAGCACTTAAAGGTGACATTAAAAAAATATGCTAAGCCGGGCTCGGTGGCTCAGCCTGTAATCCCGTGCCTTTGGGAGGCTGAGGTGAGTGGATTGCCTGAGCCCGTGGGTTCGATACCCACCTGGGCAGGTGAGACCTCATCTCTACAATAAATCAAAAAATTAGCCAGGCGTGGTAGTGCACGCCTGTAATTCCGGCTACTCGGAAG
>NW_007260458.1:784835-808199 GCF_000164805.1 Carlito syrichta | reverse complement strand
CCCCCCCCCCAAATGCTAAATAGCCACAGTCACTGTTCTACAGGAACTCCTCTCTCAATCAACTGCCAAGGTTTCTAGTCTCCTGTCCCATTGCACACCCAAAATCTCAGTGGCCAGCCTGTAACATGAAATGAAGGTCCTGGTCCCAACTCTGATGGCAGCGAGGTCTGATCTTTACCTTCCTGGAAACTGCTCTGCTGGGCAGGGCCTTCAGATTCCCAGCCCTTCCTTTTGCATTACTCTGTCGCCAAGGAAGGGGTCCTGGATGAACTGCTCCTGGACAAAGGCTCATGAACAGCTCTTAGAAAGGTGTCAAGTTAGCAGGGCCAACTCTATCTCTTACTTCATGGCCAGGGACACCCTCAGTATGGCTTTGTACAATGCTCTGGGCTAAGGGGCACAGGTCAATGACCACTTCACTCAATTATCAATTTAAAAATGAAAAACAGAAGCTAAAAGTGAAATCCAGTGGAATCTGCTCTAGTTTGGAGAAACGGAAACCACAGAGGATTCCTGCTGGAGAGCAAGGCTGGTGGTTACAACCTCTCGTAGGCCCCTTCCCAAAGCTGCCCTAGGGTGTGCGGCCAAGAGGACACAAGTCATTACTTGGTTTGCCTCCACTGTGTGTAGCTTCAAGTTCTTACTTGAAGGTGAGGTCTAGACACCTTTTATATATATAAATCTTATTTCCCTAGTCTGTGTCCCTAGTTCGTCACTCTTCCCTGATCGTAGATGATTATTTCATACACTGTCCTCTCTTTAGAAATCTCCTTCCCACCCTCAGCTGGAAAAGCTTGTGCTTGCGTTTTCCAGGAAATAAGCCACTGAAGGAGTACTTCCACATACTCCCACTTCCACTTTTACCAGTCTTCTTGCTGGCTGAATAGATGACTGAATGAAAAATATCAGAAGAGAGTAAAGAGCAATAAAGGAAATCAGTTTGGGCTAGGAGGATTAGGAATAGAAATGGAGCTGGAAGTGAAAAGAGATGGACAGGTGAGAAGAAGAGATTAATGTCAGAACACTTAAAGTTAGGAAGCTGCTTTCCATTCTGTGGGAAATGGAGTGCCATTGAAGATCATTAAACAGGGCAATAACATGATCTAGATTATGCCCGAAAAGTTGATCCAACAATCTATATTCAGGATGGCATGCAAAGATCAGGTCAGAGAGGACTCCAATAAGAAATATGGTGTTAAACCCAGAAGGCTGAAGAGGGACACAGAGGACATGTTTCTAGTTCGTAAAATTGGCTGCTTTAAATCCTATTTTCTGATTTAGACTCAATCAATATTTATTAAGTCTTTCCTACATGCATATAAGACACATACATACATACAGAACTTCCAAATACTCATGGGGCAGTTTTAATTACCCCTCACATTATGGTAAAGAACCTGTCACAGATGGGTGTGGTGGCTCATGCCTGTAATCCCAGCACTTTGGGAGGTAAAGGAGAGAGGATTGCCTGAGCCCAGGAGGTCAAGACGTGGTGAGACCTCATCTTTACAATAAACTTTTTAAAAACTAGCCAGATGTAGTGGCACGTGCCTGTGGTTCCAGCTTCTTGGAAGGCTGAGGTGGAAGGATCACCTGAGTTGAGCAGCTCAAGGCTGTGGTAGCCATGAGTGTGCCACTGTATTCCAGCCTGGGCAACAGAGTGAGACTCTAAAAAAAAAGGAGCCTGTTTGTATAGGACACTCAGCAAGCTCAGCAAGTATGTGACAGACCAAAAAACAAACAACAAAACAAACCCACACAGATCTCTTAACTACTAGTCACTTTATGGTGTTCTGTGACAAATGTCCAACCTAATGAGATCTCATTGTACTACAGTCTATCGCTAAATACTTAAATCTAAAACTCCACCCTTATGGAAATTGAAACTGGCAACCAATTCCTGATTAAAACTCTAAATGCCATACCACATAAGAGATAAGGTAAACAAGTGGGACCTTATCAAACTGAAAAGTTCTGCAAAGCAAAAGAAACCATCAAGAGAGCGGGGAGACAGCCCGCAGAATGGAAAAAAATACTTGCCAATTGTATATCTGACAAAGGTCTAATATCTGTAGATACTCTACAAAGAAATCAAATGTGCCAAGGGAAAAAAAAAAAAAGCCCTATTAAAAAGTGGGCAAAAGATATGAATAAATACTTCCCAAAAGAAGACATATGAGCAGCGAACAGATACATGAAAAAATGCTCAGCCTCACTAATCATCAAAAAAATGCAAACTAAAACTACACTGATACCACCTAACTCCAGTCAGGATGGCCATCAACAATAACTCAAAAAACAGATGCTGGAGAGGATGCGGAGAAAAGGGAACACTTCTTCATTTCTGGTGGCATTTAAACTAGAACAACCTCTGTGGAAACAGTTTGGCGATTCCTAAAAGATCTAAAAATCGACTTCCCATATGACCCAGCAATCCCCATTCTGGGAATATACCTGGAGGAACTCAAATCACTCTATGAAAAAGATACCTACACACTCATGTTTACTGCAGCATTATTCACAATAGCAAAAACATGGAACTACCCGTGTTGTCCATCAAAAGTGGACTGAATAAAAAAAAAATGTGGTACATATGCATGATGGAATATTATGCAGATATAAAGAAGGACAAAATTATGTACTTCACAGCAACTTGGAGGGACTTAGAGTCTACAATACTCAGTGATCTATCACAGAAATGAAGAACTAAGTACTGCATGTTCTCATCCATAAGCAAACCCTGAACAATTATTCTAATACTAAAAGAAAGGGATTGGCAATAGTGGGAAAGTGCCAGGGGAGGGGAGGGCATACTTCATCAATAAGGGTATCTGATCTCAAACCAGGTGAAGTGGTGAGCAAAGTGAGGCCCAAACTTTACCTGTACAATGACCATTTGTATGCCCAACCCTGAACTTTACCCCACATCTTTAAAATAAAAATTAAAAATAAATAAATAAATAAATAACACGGACAATTATTGCTTGCATCCACAATAAAATATGACATCTTGAAATTAAAAAAAATCTAAAACTTAAGGTCAATGTATTTTGCATTACATAAGTTGCCTACAATGGTTCTAGAAGCAACTCTTGAAAGTCAAAATTTTCTTTTGGAATAGGTAATCTGACCCTGTCTACCTTTCCTGTCTCTTATCCAATTCCATGTCCACACCAACCCTACATTCGGCTACACCAGACTACTCAACATTTCCTGCTTACACATCCAAATCAAATCCCATCCTTACCCCTAACCAACTTCCTCATGCGTAAAATGAAGACACCAGTAGCAAACCTCATAGAGACAAGCAAAGTATAGAGAAAAACGCCTCACACATAGTAAATATTACTACCCCTTCCAATCTTATTTCTTCTAAAGTTCAGTCCATTCCACCTCTCTGGGTTGCTCCAGGAAGAATCAAATGGCTCCTACTTCACTTTTAAAACAATTCTATTTTAATACCGTCATTTATATTCCAGCTAGTAGATACACATCTATTTCTCCAATTAGAATGCAAAAGCAGTGCTTCATTTATATTTGTACCCCTCATGAGGCTAGCGCAGTGTGATGGATACAGCAGATCCTGAACAAATAACAGATGCATACAGTCAAGTATACTGTAATTAGTAAATTGCTCAATTAATTTTAAAATGAATTTGCAGGGAAGACAAGATTATACAACACACATCACTAGAACAATGGCATCATGAGAGTGCCACATTTGATAAACTAGTCTCATTTAGCTACGATTTAGGAAAAAATCATTCCTTGTATACAATATTATAAAATGAGGTAACATCACAGATTTAACAGAAAATATTTATTTTGCTATAATATTTTTGAAGTGTACAAGACCATCTCACCAGTTTCCTATCCATTTTAACATCCCTAACAGAATCTGACTAAGCATATCCAAGGTCTCTCAATGGCAGACTATCGGTCAGCTCTTGTTCCCAACAAATGTTTCCTTACATTGAGCTTAAGGCAATCTGCTCATAACTTCAACTCATTAATTCTAGCTCTGCAATTTATATTAATAAGGTTTATACCCCCCCGGAAATTGATAATTGGAACCACAGTCCTCTAAACTACAAGTGGTACCCCTTCTCAAGTTCAAACAAAGGGAGAAGAAAACATTAGAATTTATAGCAGGAGAAATGCTTGTACCGCTTACTCTCTTTCAGCTGAAGTGATGCAAATGGACACCAATGGCTGAAAATAAGTTGCTAGAAAAGCAGTAGTTAAAGTCCAGCAGGCAGATACGGTGGGCAGATACCCAGCAGGAAAGTGCAGGGATATACACACACAAAAAGCCTGGGCTGCTCATGGTGGCTCATGCCTGTAATCCCAGCACTTCAGGAGGCTGAGGCAGGAGAATGACTTGAGTCCAGGAGTTCAAGACTAGCCTGGGACATAACAAGACCTCGTCTATACACAAAAAACAAAAATTAGCCAGATGTGATAGCGCACGCCTATAGTCCCAGTTATTTGGGAAGCTGAGGCAGACGGATCCCTTGAGCCCAGGAGGTCAAGTCTGTGGTGGTAAGCCAGCACCCACAGCACTGTACTCCAGTCTGGGTGACAGAGTGAGACCTTGTCTTAAAAAAAAGAAGAAAGAAAAGAAAAAGAAAACAGAGCCTGCTGCTAAACAGCTGTGCTTACTGGAGAACCAAGTCCCTCACAAGCCATATCACATCAGAGACTTCCATGTCCTCCCAAAATTGACAACCAAATTTTCAGGCTGTACAAGGTTTCATGCTAACGGACATTAGTAGTTGACCATTTTCTTATTCTTTCTGCTGTATGTAAAATGAGCCCATGAAAACTCTCAGCAGGTTCAGTGTATCTCAGATACATTCAAACACGATCTCCAGTTAGAGAACAGATAACAAACAGAATCCTATGGCCTAAAGGATAGGATTACCTACATCATGAAACAGTTCTTACCATGTAGACCAGGCTTTCTTCTTACAGTATTTGCTTATCAAGGGGTGTTGCCATGCATCTTACAGATCAAAAAGGCAGCCGTGCAGATCAACTTGAGCACATAACATCTGCTGCACATTCTGTAGTTCCAGGCTTGAAGAACAGATCTAAGAACTAAAAAGCATTGTTATATCACTGCTGTCTCAGAAAACCTAAAAGTAGGTTTCTCAAAAGGCTGCATTCAGTGGCTTCTGAGATGTCTTTAAGCAATATTTGCCATTGGCAAGTCTATAATACTGGATTATTAGCAGATAATATTGAAGATGAGAGAGTAAAGATATAATCACTGAATTTTAAAAACCCATAATGATATGATTCTGGATTTTTTTTTTTTCATTTTCAAATTCTTTTACTGCTATCATTTACACAAACAATTGCAACTCCCATCTTCCCAAATATTCCTGCTGGCTATGTGCAGCTTCTATGAAAGGGAAGACACTAATCTCATCAAGCTTACTAACATTAGGAGATTCTGACACATCTCAAGATAAAATAGAAACATACTTCCTTTCAAATATTACTAGGTTCTTCTGCTTAGGAACAAGAATTAATACTAAGAAATGTCCTGCTTCTAAATTAAAATGCCTAGCTTATTTTTTAAAGATTTCAGTCATCTATCAATGTTTACAGTGGCCACCAATAAAACCTAGACATTACCACACTATATACTTCACATGCTGGACCCACCCGTAATGAGCCCACATGGAAGGATACAAAACACAGCTGGTGACCAAATTAGGAACGTACTGCATTAGTCACGTTAGTATACAAATTACCTTGGAACTCAGAATCCACTTTCCATAAAACAAAAAAATATAAGGATTAACTTATATATATGTGTGTATGTGTGTGTTTGTGTGTGTAAATATGTAAGGATTACTCTCCTAGATGAGACCACCAAAAACTCATGAAATAATAATAATACTAACAGGAGCAGCAAACACTTACAAAGCTTTTCTTATGTGCAAGACACTTTTTAAGCACTTACACAATTAAGCCTCATAAAAATCTTAAAAGATAGGTATTATGACTATCCTTGTTTTGCACATGAGGAAACTGAGGCAGGGAGCGGCTAAGTAACCAGATTAAGGTAAAAAAAGTTGATGAAGTGGCAGAACTGGACGATAGCACAGGCAACTCTCAATAAACACAAGATTTTAAAAATGAGAATTTAAGAAAATTTCTTCTAAAATGTATTTTTTCTAGAGGTTCCTTTCCCTAGTTTCTTTCTTCTGAGAGACCTGAAGTAGATACTTGTCAACATTTGACACTTGACAACCAACTCCAATCTGAAATCTTCACTTGAGTGCTACATTATCTGACACAGTAGCCACTAGCTAAATGTGGCTATTTAAATCTAAATTAATTATAAAAATTAATTAAAACTAAGTAACAGGAAACTAAATTACTCATTTATATCACCCACACTTCATGTACTCACTATCCAAACTTCAAGTGCAATGGCTACTGTGTTGGAAAGAGCAGTTAAATATTGCTATCTGCATATAAGGTTCTATTGGCTAGCTCAGCTACCCAACACACTTTCTCTATAAAGGGCCAAATTCTAAGTATTTTAGGCTTTGCAGGCAGTATGATCTTTGTAGTAATTACTCAATTTTCCCACTGTAGTACAAAGCATCAGTTGACAATACACAATAAATGAATGTGGCTATGTTCCAAACAAACAAACAAACAAACAAACAAACAAAAAACAACCTTATTTGCAAAAACAGGCAGCTATCTCACAGGCTACAGTCAACTCATCCCTATTCTAGATGACTCTGGAGGTTTCACATGGATTTTTCCTTAATATTTGATCTTCCACTACCCTGCCACCTCTCTTTCCTAGCCAGCAGAGGAAAGAATCACAACAGGATTACAGAACCTTTATGCACCCTTTGTGGAGAGAAACTTGTCTCACGTAACTCTCTTTTTAAATTTTTCCTCTTTCCCCTCACAAGGGCAAGTGTACATCCTCAAACCCAGAAATTCTTAACAAACTTAAAATACAGACTTTGGGGTCCCAACTGCAAAGAATGGTTTAGTAGATCTGAAGTGGGGACCAGGAATCTGCAAGTGATTTTAATCTTGGCGGTCTGTGGACCACAGGAGGAAACACTGCTTGCCTTTTAAATACTAGGTGAGAGAAGGAATGGAGAGTTAGGTGGCAAATCCCCCTCTAAGTAGCTGTAATCCCCAAACCTCGAAGAGAAAGCTATCACTTAACCTCAGCAGCCCCAGGAAAGTCTAGTTGTCAACAGAACAGATGAGGGCACAGCAGAAGCTTCCAGTGAGTCTAGCTAGAAAGAGCTCTGGGTGAAAAGAAGACTGGGGAAGAGTGGGATCGTCTGGCTTCGGAGGAAGGGGAGACAGAAGCTTTTAAAAAGGATCTCAGCCGGGCTCGGTGGCTCAGCCTGTAATCCTGTGCCTTTGGGAGGCTGAGGTGAGTGGATTGCCTGAGCCCGCGGGTTCGAGACCTGCCTGGGCAGCGAGACCTCATCTCTACAATAAATCAAAAAATCAGCCGGGCATGGTAGCGCATGCCTGTAATTCCGGCTACTTGGAAGGCTGAGGCGGAAGGATCGCTGGAGCCCAGCAGGTCGAGGCTGCGGGGGCCGGGAGCGGCCACTGCACTCCAGTCTGGGCGACAGAGTGAGATTCCGACTCAAAAAAAGGATCTCAAGGGCTGACACACTCCTCTCCCATCATGCTCCCAACATATGCAGTATCACCCTATCTGGTGTTCCTGGAACTCAAGGGCAGCACCAAGAGCCTGTCTTTCTGTACATTATTTTTTCCTTTATAAATGAATTCATTCATAATTAGCTATGATCTCGCACAAGTTCCTTAACATCTTGGTGTCTCAGTTTCCTCATAAAATAAAATAGTATATCAAGAGTTCTTGTGAAAAATCAAGCAAATTAATATTTGCAAAGCCCTTAGAGCACAGCTTCTTCACAGCAAGTGCTCTGCAAGTGTTTGTTAAATACATTAAAATGTTGTTTAACATTTAATAAGCACCTCCTATGTGCTGGGTACAGTGTTAGATGATACGATACAGAAATAAAGAGGTCCAGCCGGGCACAGTGGCTCATGCCTTTAATCCCAGCACTTTGGGAGGCCGAGGCAAGAGGATTGCCTGAGACTGAGGGTTTGAGACAAGACTGGGCAAGACCTCATCTCTACAATAAATCAAAAAATTAGCCAGGCATGGTGGCACGCATCTGTAGTTCCAGCTACTTGGAAGGCTGAGGCAGAAGGGTCGCCTGAGTCCAGCAGGTTGATGCTGGGGTGGCTGTGAGCGTGCCACTCTACTCCACTCCAGCCTGGGTGACAGAGTGAGACACTGACTCAAAAAAAAAAAAAAAAAAAAAAGGAAAGAAAGAAAGACGACCTCAAAGGAGATGGAAAGTCAAACGTTGTATAAAAAAGGTTTTGTTTAGCCGGGCTCGGTGGCTCAGTCTGTAATCCCGCGCCTTTGGGAGACTGAGGTGAGTGGATTGCCTGAGCCCACGGGTTCGAGACCTGCCTGGGCAACTTGGCGAGACATCATCTCTACAATAAATCAAAAATGAGCCGGATGTGGTAGCGCATGCCTGTAGTTCCAGTTACTTGGAAGGCTGAGGCGGAAGGATTGCCGGAGCCCAGCAGGTCGAGGCTGTGGTGGCCGGGAGCGGCCACTGCACTCCAGTCTGGGTGACAGAGTGAGACTCCAACTCAAAAATAAAAATAAAAAATAAAAGGTTTTGTCTAACCAACCAACAACTCCTTCTCCCATCGCCCCATCTCCTTACCCTACTTTATTTTTCTTATTAGCACTTATTGCAGGAAATCTAATAGATATCCATGAAATGTATGTTTATCATTTATTTTACACTCTTCATGACGATAAGGACTTTGTTATACTCACAAGTCTATACTCTAGCTTCTAACACAGTGTTTGGCATTTAGCAAATGATCAAAAACTGTTCATAAAATAAACTAATGAGTAAATGAAGAGCATTTAATGGACCCCATGATAATATTTTGTAAAGGACATGTAGTTAAATGTTTTGAAGGTTTTCACTTTTAAATGCATGCATGAAATCTAATAAACTCCACCCATATTTTAAAAAAACTAAGCAACAATATCTGACTGCCAAAAGGGCATTTGCATTTTGAGTCAAGTCCAAAAGAGTCCAACTGGGACTTTGAAGACACTGCCTCCTTGAACCTTTTCCCATCAGCCATGGTCAACCCCACCAAGCTCTTTGACATCGCCATCAATGGCCACGTCTCCTTTGAACTGTTTGTAAAGTTCCAAAGACAGCAGAAAACTTTTGCGTCCCAAGCACTGGAGAGAAAGGATTTGGTTATAAGGGTTCCTACTTTCACAGAATTATTCCAGGGTTTATGTGCCAGGGTGGTGACTTCACATGCCACAATGGCACTGGCAGCAACTCCATCTATGGGGAGAAATCCGATGATGAGAACTTCATCCTGAAGCATACAGGTCCCTGGCAAATGTCAGTCCCAACATAAACAGCTCTCAGTTTTTCATCTGCACTACTAAGACTGAATGGTTGGATGGCAAGCATGTGGTTTTTGGCAAGGTGAAAGAGGGCATGAATGGTGTGCAAGCCATGGAGGGCTTTGGGCCCAAGAATGGCAAGACCATCAAGAAGATCACCATTGCCGACTGTGGACAACTCTAATAAATCGTACTTGTTTTATCTTAAACTACCAGACCATTCCTTCTGTAGTTCAGGAGAGCATCCCTCCATCCCATTTGCTTACCATATCCCACAATCTTTGTGCTCTCGCTACAATTCTTTGTATTTTCCCTATTCCCTTCCACGTCTACTTGAACTGCAGAGAAATAAGAACTAAATAACGATAACAACAAAAAGATTCTAACTGGCTACTTAACATTAGTTTATGGCTATAGTTCCATTGAGGTATTTCATTCATTCCCCCACAATATTCTTGAGGAGTAAGGATGGCACAGGTAGTTCCCCTCACTTAATAATGAGAAACCAGGGCAAGAAAGGTTGCCTTGTCCACACACAACCAGATTAGCAGCACCAAATGATTCAGATTCCACATAGGAGATATTCTCACTATAGGAACTACTGAAATGACAGTCATGGCAAAGTCTCAGTAGAGTTAAGAATTAAATGGATATATGAATAAACATTTAAACGAATCAGTTCAGTCAGCCTCTTCCTCTACCATCCTCCTAACATCTCTGGATTGTTGCTGCAGGCATTATCCTAACTTTCATCTATGAATAACAATTATATTATTTAAATGGCACTTTTTGGCTACAAGTCAAATTCAACATCTACAGTTCAAATTACTGCATACTTCATCACTGCTAGAAGATAATGACATCCTTTGCCAATACATACTGAGTGAAGAAGAAGGCGGGACCCATAGATAAATGGCAACATGTGGCCCCAATCCTTACTGAGCATGGGCTCTTGTTCTTTTTTTAGACGATAGAGTCTTTGAAGCATAACAATAATCCTCATAACTTCTGAGACATATCTAAAGATTATACCTCTCTCAATACACATACACACACACAAACAAAACGGTTCCTTCATTCTGAAGGAATAATGAAGGAAAATAGATTCACCACTGAGGGGTCATATAGTCTAACTCTATCTCATTAGCAATGAGAAAACTAAGGCCCAAAGAAATTAAAAGACTTGTCCAAAGCCACATTGCTAGTTTTTGGCAGAACCAGAGCTAGTCTTCTGCCTTCCAATCTAGGGGTCTACAATTGTGACCTTGATAATCCTCATAAACTGGTAACTTTTTCTATGAATCTTTTCCTTTAATTATCTTTCTGGCTTTGGGTAAAAGAAACTTAGTCATTAAACAAAGTATCCACAGACCTTTTGATCATAAGTGCCCCATAAATATTTGAGTGAAGTGAACCAAATCTGGGTATGACTTATTCCCATAAGAAGCAGAATGCTTAATACTTAAAACTATCCCGTTTGTGATTTTTGGTTTCCATAGTGATAAATAACATTTACTGCTACATGTGGCCTGGCTTACAACTATGAACAAGCATTTCCTGATGAATGGCAACTCCCACAAGATATAATTTTCCAAATATTTTAGACAGCTGATGAGGGAAAAAAAATTATCCGTAGAAAAGATGAATAACCATCTAGGTCATTCAACATCAAAAGGCACTCTAAATTTGCTCTGATATAGCTGACTTCCTGACCTTATAAATTTGTTTTGGGAACTTAAGGGGAAAAATATTTGGGCTTTATTAACACACTTAACAGAATTATAAAATTTAGCATTATGAGGACCATGCCATATACACTGATTCAATAGTTTAAATTATGACAGTTTTCAATCTGATACAATGGCAAGGATGTATTTTATATTTCAATTATTCAACTGTTGGTTTTATAAAAGGGCCCTGTTTTTATATGATGGTGACACCTGTTTTCTAATGTGTCCATAGCATATTTGGGACATATCAATACTGTCAGTCCATCTGGACGTAAACATGAAGTCGTGCACAAAAAAGAAGCCATTGAAAGGAAGCTATAAACTTTAATACTCATCTAGTCCTTCACTGCCGCCAGCTGGCTTTTGTGTTTGATAGTTCTGTGTTTCTGTAAGAACTAAATTCATCAAAATATTCATGGGAGTAGGTCACTAAGAATACAAGGAAAACCTTTAAAAGGGCATATATGCAATTATACATTTAGAAATATATCTTTTCCCCAGAAGGCTCCAGAAACTGATTTTCAACTCTTTCCTATTTTGCAACTTAGCACTGACAGCTCTGAGCTGTCAACTGAGTTAGAGGGGAGGGGTCAAATATTTTTCAAAAATGACAGGTTGATTTAGTATCTTGATGTTCCCTGGATCTCCATGGTCTCTCCCCTGTACAATTACAGAAGCCTGTACACACTGTTTCTAAGAACATTTCAACAAAATTGCCTTTGGTGAGAACAAGACAACTGTTCACAGTCTGGACAGAAGTAGTAAATCTTTTGGACTAAAAGCCAGCTTGTAATATAGTTTAAAAGTCGATTTTTATTCATTTTGGATCACAAACTATTCCCACCTAAAATACCCAAGATGTTATCTCAATTTCAACTCCACACGAATCCTCTCCCAAACTCGTGGTAATTAAGCAAAATATTAAGAGTTAAACTTCTTTAAAACATTCGTCCATGCAAGCTTTGAACACACTTTACAAGGCACTTACTGTCTACCTGGCACAGTGTAGGAGCCACAATGGTACAGGTTCTCTGGTCACGCACATTCATCTATCTACTAGGAAAGGGGCAGAGTTGGAGAGAGATAACAAAATACAGAGCATTCACTTCAGGGAAATGAAGTTATATAAAGTAAGAAGATAGACCCTAGAGAAAGGTTAAATAGTGAAATACAGACACTTCATTATCCATTAGATACATTTCTGTCAAAATGGCTGTCCTTAAGTTAATTCTCTTAGTCATGTGGAGTGGAGAAACCAAAGTTGGGGAAAGCAGAACAGACCACAAATGTGCTTGGTGCACAAAATGATCGGGCTGGTTCATGTCTTGCCCCCTCTGTAACAAACAGCAGAACAAAGTCCTGGTCACTACCATAGAAGGACTTCCCCTATAAAAAGTAAAAAGCACCAACAGCTAGCTAACTGCCTCTACTCCCACCCCACAGGCAGTTTTAGACCTTATGTCTTGGCAGTGAGTGGTCTGCCCTGGAATGGATGTGAAACGTTTCTGAAAACATCTAGTGGAACACTCTCCATGTGCCACTTCCAGGCTAATAAGGCTGTCCATCAGGTATCCAGGGCAACTCAATTCAATGAACACTTACTGAGAAAGCACTGTGTACTCTGCACCACATTTGTTTAGATAATTTACATTTAAACGATGGCACTTGTCCCAAAATAACTTGCATCTAAGTTGGAGACAGAATATACTTTCAGGAAAGTGATATTTCAATTTATAAAATATAAATTTGAAATTCTGTGAGAGATTGCTAGCTACTGAGGAAGAGATCATTCAAAGAACTGAGCACTAGAGGTCAATGGAAACATAATGGCCCAATGACAAATGAAGGTAAAAGCAGAGAAATAGGTGTAGCATCTGAAAACAAACAAGCAAAAAGAAAAAAAAATGGCAAAGTACAAAAAAGAACACATAATTTTAGTGGACATTTATTACAGGAAAGAGTCACTGAAGGTACTGAAAAAAATCTATTCACCATCTGTACCAAACCCCAGGTGCCAGGTACTATGAGTTGCCCATGTTTTCCAATTGTAAGTCACCAAGAAGTTTTATAATGACATTTATTAACAGTTATCATGAATTCTGAGATAACAGTTATGGTACTTCATTACTATTTCTGTAAGTAGTAGAAAGAAACAAAAGTGTTCACGAGAAACTGGAACTCTCTTATGATCAGAGACCTAAGAGTAACTATGTCCCATGTGAATTAATGTAAATGCAAATAGTCTAAGAATCATAAACTTTGTATTGTGTTCAAATATATATTTATGTCTCAGAGTAAATATATATTTTTAGGAATGCTAAGGGGATATCTCCTGAATACCTGAACTCCAAAAGTCTGCTATGTACAGGCACTTGTGAGAAAAGTACTTCTGTGCACTTTCAATTAATCATTAATGTGGCTCCAAATACCAATTCAACTTCAGATAATCATCTACTCACTTTCTTTAGCAAAACACAAAATACAAACTTTGTTGCATTATATTACCCACAGGACTGTGACATTTAACCCTAGATAGATCCAGGAGAAGACAGCTCCGAAAAAGGACCAAAGACAGTCATCACATTAAACGTGTGGGGTCTGTACCTTCTAGCAGTGGCAAATGAACTTTTCTTCATTAGCGCTTTACTGTAACCAGCTGACATACCTTTGCAACCTTGAGGCATGAATGAAAAAAACAACACAGGAAATAACTTCATCTACCATTTCAATGCTGTACTACTAAGGAATAGACTTTGAAGTGGAATTATTTAATGATGAATTCTATGCCTAGGTTGAAGGTAGAGACTATCCTATTAAAAACTACCTGAATTTAAATCTTCCAAGAATAAAATGTCCAGAATACCATTAGTTCACTTAAATGCTACCAAACTGAACACATTTTCTTTTTTTTCAGTCGGAGTCTCTGTTGCCCAGGGCTCAGGCGATCCTTTCACCTTAGCCTTCCAAGCAGCTGGAACTACAAGCACGTGCTACCACGTCAAGCTAGTTTTTAATTTATTGTAGAGATGAGGTCTCGCCAAGTTGCCCAGGCGGGTCTCGAGCCCGCAGGCTCAAGCTATCCACTCACCTCGGCCTCCCAAAGCACGGGATTACAGGCTGAGCCACCGAGCCCAGCTTGTTCTTCTTAAAGTTCTCTCTTGAAGCATTTTATAGCTGATGTTGGGACTGGATGGCTGTGAAAGCATCGGTGTTATCAGGTTAATTTTGGGGAGAAGGTGGGGAGTGTCAAATGCCTCTCGTCTCTTCAGTGACAAAATGCTTCCCGAATTCCCCTTTTAAACTCACCTACTTAAGGGAAAATTTTGCAAACACACAGGAAAAATGTGGTTAAAGTACTTATAGTTTAACTAAATCCCTTTCTTGCCTCTGAAACCTACCTGAGGCCCAGGAGACACTTTTCTAGAGAAATGAGGCAAACACAATTTAATGTCTTTTATCTGCTCATTAAGTTGACAAACGCACCCAAGATCAAGAGAGCCACAAGACCACCGGAGTAGAGCCTTGAACTAACTCAACAGCTGGCTTTTATGCCCTTTACCCCACCCCTTCCTTAACCCTGCAACTCTCCATAAATAATGGCACCTCTTTCATGTCTCTCAAACTAGAATTCCTAAAGTCATCATCTTTAAGTCCTCTACCTCACAAGCAGGTTACCAAGTCCTAATGGTTTCACCTTAGAAATTTTTCACAGTAGTTCCCTCCCTCCCCACTGCTGAAATCCAGGCTTTGACTCAAACTGAAACCCCTGCCACCATTTCCACATCTTCTAGTCCCTCCTCCAAGAAAATATAATCATGGCTCTCCCTAGGTAAAAATCCTCGGCTGGTTCTATGATCAAGGCCAATCCTTCCAGGTGTGCACAAGACTGCAACTACCACTTCAGGTCTTCAGGCGCAAACATGGCCACATACCCTGGGAGGTCCCTGCCACACTCAACTGCACCTGCAGTGTACAAGTCAATACAGCAATCACAAAATCTCTGTCAGAATAATACAGGGTCAATATTATAAAAGTTCTCATTCTATATCTTTCTAGTTCCTGCTGCAAAGACTAAGAGGGGTAAGAAAGACTTTCTTTTGAATTGAGTACAGTGGTTAAGAGCACTGGCTGGAAGCCTAGAATCCTCTTTTTTGTCTTGCCTCTTTATAGCTGGTGAGATACTGGGCAGGTTACTTAATCATGCTGAGACTAAATTTCCTTTTTTGTAATACGGGAATAAGAGTAGGACCAACCTCACTGGGTTGCTATGTCAACGAGACAGCACAAGGTTCACTGTTTAGCACAGTGCCTGACAGACAGTTAAAACTCATCAACTAGCTATTTATTACTATAAGAATTATTTGCTTTACTTGGGGGGTAAGGAATAATGTGAGATATATTTGCATGAATAAGCCTCACTGGCATCATGGAATTTACAAATACCTTTCATGTATGTGTAGTGGTGGTGGTTGTGGGAGTGATCAGACAGACAGTTTTAAAGGAAACTGCATCATCTGAGGGGACCCAGTAGCTTTGAAGGATTTAATCCAGGGATGCTTTACTTATTTGACAACCCCTTTTTAGATAACGTAAAGTTTCCTGTGGGAATCATTAGCTTTTAATTCTTACATTTTATGATTCTAAACTCTTGGCGTGTCAGTTGCACCCAAAGTTATATCTTCTCCGAAACCGAGAATAAACACTTTGTGCTAGACACCAAATGTACTAGGGAATAGAAAGACAACTTTTGTATTGAATGCCATTCTCTGGCTTGACTGTGCTAGTAATTTAACACCTTGAGAGGAAATCTCTTGTCTGACCCATCTTCCACCTTTTCTTTTCTCTCCTCTGCTTATCTAAGATAAAGAGTCCATTTAGTATGTTTCTGGAAACAAGGTTGTTAAACAACTTCTACTTAAATCCTGACCTGCCAATAGTCAGTTTTTACCATGAGGGTGGCCATTTTCTCTCCATCTTTCAATCCCTATAATTTGGGTCACAATTTGTATCTTTCAAGAATTGCCAAACAGTACGTTTCTGTCTTAAGTTATAACCCTAAGAATCTAGTAACCCACAATTTTTATTTTAAGGAAATAAAAATAATTTTAATTAAACATTTTCACATGAAAAGATGTTCTACATGCTTAGTCATTACAGAAATGCAAATCAAAAGCCAAAATGAAATGACACTTTACACCTACTAAAATGGGTATAATCAAAAAGATAGTAACAAACGTTGGCCATAATGTGCTGAAACTGAAACCTTCACACATCACTGGTGGGAATGTAAAATGGTGTAGTCACTTTAAAATACAGCTTGGCAGTTCCTTAAAATGCTAAATAAAGGATAACCATATGAGCTATTAATTCCATGTCTAGGTATAAACTCAAGAAAAATGAAAATATATCTCCACATGAAAACTTGTACACAAATGTTCATAACAGCATTATACACAACTGCTCAAATGTGGAAAACAACCCAAATGTTCATCAATCAATGAGAATGAATAAATAAAATGTGGCATACCAGGTTTCCGGAAACCTGTTTCATAACAATGTGAATATACTTCACATTACTGAAGGTACACTTTTAAAAAATATGGCATATTTATACAGTGGAATATTATTTGGCAATAAAAAATAAAACTCTGACATGTTACAACATGGTTGAACCTTAAAAGTATGCTCAGTGAAAGAAGCCAGTCAAAAATTGACTATATGAATATATGAAAAAAGCATATATTATATGATTTAATTAAATGTTCAGAAAAGCAAATCTACAGAGATTAATGTTTGCCAAGGGCTAGTGGGATTTGAGAGAAGGGGAAATGAATTCTAATGGGCTTAAAGTTTCTTTTGTGGTGATAAAATGTTCCACAACTGATTGTAGAGTGGTCACATAACTCTGTAAATGCACCAAACACTCCTGAATTGTACCGTACACTTTAAGTAGCCAACAGTATGGCATATGAATTATATCTCAATAAAGCAGTTAAAAATATACATGCAAAAAAAAAAAAGTGACTTGCTACCCTGAAGCTATGTTTGGCTTCATAAAACCCCTTATACTTTGGGGTCTTCATCAGGATCACTTCCTCATAATTAAGGATAAGGATCTGATATTCTTGAGATCCTCATGCTGATAGGACACTGCTTTTCAACAGGTCCTCCATGCTTGCTCCTGGGGGGCAGGGCTGCAGAGTTACCTAAGTAACCAGACACAGCCAGAAAGAGACTCCAGCAGAGACCTTATCTGGCCTTAGAGACTGCAAAAAGCAAAGCTTGCCATCCCTCTCCCCACAAAGTAGCTCTATGAGTTGCAGGGATAGGATAGGAAGCTACAGAGAGTTGGAGAACTAAAGGAATGGTTCACTTGAGCCAGAACACCTTTAGAAACACCACGATCTGGCTGTATGTGTATGCACGGTCTGCTATGAGTGCTACAGGCAACTGTTTTCAAACAGAAGTCTAAGCATCTTTAAAGGCCCACCAACACATTCAAGCATCTGTGACTTCTCTAGAAGGATCTCCCAATTTTGTGTTTTCATTTCAATATTAATCTAAAGAAAACTGAACCATGTGAATGATCCTCTTACCAACACAGTGCCCAGGTCTGCATTTATGATTGCAGCGGCACTGAATGCTCCTCGTCAGCGACAGGACTTGTGGGGTGTTGGTAAGCGTACAATGATAAGTGTAATTTAAGACACTGTCATTGAGCAAGACTTTGATTTCATAGCACCATAAAATGACAAGCAGTGGAGTAACACGCTACAGTAACTGCTTTAAGCTAATGAGGAAAGGACAGAGGCAGACTCCATACATAATCCATACAGTTACACCAAAGGAAGGTCAGATGACATGGATCTCATGAAGGTACTGCAGACCAAAGGTTTTGTTTCAGCACTTCAAAAATTACAAAGAGGAGGCAATGATAGGAAAGAGTTAGGTTCAAGTTGGTTTCAAAGTAGTGTCGATGAGTCATTTCTATTATCTATTGACTTCCTTCAACAGTCTGATACTTAACTGCATGTTGAAAACTTTTAAAATTTTCACATCTATAAGAACTAAAACTAACAAATGTATTCTTGTTCCTGATACTAGCAGGAGTTGAATTAGATATATGTTTCATATTGATTTCAATAACTATGAAATGCTAAGCTTATCTTTGAATGAACAAGACACTTACAGCGCTAACAAAAAATTTGTGTCATTAAGATCATTAAAATTGTAACTCAAGAACTGCTTACTGGCAGGGTGGTGGTCTGGTAGGGTCTGATAGGGGTCTGGTATTCCTGAGCTACAAGCACATTGATAAGTGTAATTTAAGACACGTCATTGAACAAGACTTTGATTTCATAGCACCATAAAATGACAAGCAGTGGAGTAATGTATTACAGTCACTGCTACAGAGTAATGAGGAAAGGACAGAGGCAGACTCGATACATAATCCATATAGTCATACCACAGGAAGGTCATACCAAAATGAAATTCTGACATGTTACAACATGGCTGAACCTTAAAAACATGCTCAGTGAAAGAAGCCAGTCAAAAATTGACTATATGGATATATGAAAAAAGCATATATTATATGATTAAATTAAATGTTCAGAATAAGCAAATCTACAGAGATTAATGTTTGCCAAGGGTTAGTGGGATTTGGGAGAAGGGGAAATGAACTCTAATGGGCATAAGTTTCTTTTATGGTGATAAAATGTTCTACAACTTATTGTAGTGTGGTCACATAACTCTGTAAATGCACCAAACACTCCTAAGTTGTACTGTACGCTTTAAGTGGGCCAACAGTATTGTATATAAATTATATCTCAATAAAGCAGTTAAAAATATACATGTAAAAAAAGTGACTTGCTACCCTTATGTTAGAAGCATCACATCATGCTTTTTAATAACTTATGTATACAAGCAAGTGTTGTCTTCATTACAACTATCAAAGTCAGAAGACTCAATGTGCATTCAGTACATATATGAACCCAACACAACAACCTTATATTTTTAAAAATTAAAATAGAGGCAGTAAGGAAACTCAGAAAGAACAGAAAAACACTAGAAGGACCAGACACACAGCTGTTAGCTGGAAGTTTGAGAGGATCACAAGCAAGGATGAAACCTCCTATAGAAGCTGATAGTGACCCCAGACAACAGTTAAGTTGGAAACACAGATTTGGTTTTCTAAATGCAAGTGACTAAATGCCAATAACCTGAAGGAGCTTGAAAGCAGATACTTCCGGAGCGCTTCCAGATGAGAGCCCAATCTGGCCAACATCTTGAGAGTTTGGCCTTGTCAGAACCTAAACAGAAAACCCAACTGAGCCCACTCAGAATTCTGACCTCAAAAACTGTAAGAATAAAAGGATATTGTCTTAAAAAAAAAATTAAAATAGGGGCTGGGCACAGTGGCTCATACCTGTAATCCCAGCACTCTGGGAGGCTGAGATGGGAGGATTGCTTGAGCTCAGGAAGTTGTGGTAAACTGGGATGGTGCCACTGCACTCCAGTTTGGGCAACAGAGTGAAACTCTGACTCAAAAAAAAAAAAAAAATCAACATAGGTGATTTAATCTTGGCAAAAGGGCATTCATCCATATTAAACTTGTTAACTTGAATTTTAATGGTTTTAAATAACTGCATTTATTTATGATTGTTAAAATGTTTTAATAACTTCTATAAGCATAAAGAATTTGTTTCTTATTTCATATTAGTACACATTTAGTACAATTAAGCAAAGTTAGTTTAAGTCAACAGAAGTGATCTGTTGAAAACTCCTTTTAGAGGTAAAATACTCACAGGCTGTTTGATAAACACTGAGAAAAGCAATAATACAGGAATGATTTGAAACACATTTATTCATTCAAAATACATTTGAGATCTTACTATGTGCTAGGTACCAGGACACGGCAGGAAATAAGACAGACATATTATGCTGTCATGGGGCTTAGAATATGTCAGAAAAGGCAAGTAAATGTAATAAGTGAAATGTCAGAGGTGTATAAGGTTCTATGGGAGCAGCAAGGGAATCTCATCTTATTGAGGGGTTAAACAGGGCTTCTTGAAGGAGATGACATTTAAGTTCAGATAAAAGGAAAACACAGAAGTTAGTTAGACAAAAGTGAAGTAGCAGAGGGGGAACCCCTGTGTCAAGGCTCCTTGTCGCGAAAGTTGGGCCGATTAGAGAAAGAAAAAGAAAGAAGTGCTGCGAGGCTGTGACCAGAGTGTGTGTCTGGAGAATAGTAGGGGGAGGGCAGGGCAGGCAAGAGCTCTAGAATGGAGGCTGAGACTTCCTCAAGCCAGGTCGTGAAGTCTTCCTAAGAAGGCTGACTTTTAACTCCTTATGAAGGAGTTCTGAGAACAATGAGAACTCACGGGGAGGCTTTAAGCAAGTTTCGGGCATGTGGTATTTTTGTTTTAGGAAACCCCCTCAGGTTTCAATGCACAGAGAGCACTGGATTTCAAGAGGCAGCTGCAGCAGTTCAGGAAGATGAGGGGGGCCACAGCTGTAGTTGTGTACTGCAGCTGCACACAGGAGTCAAGAGAGCACAGAAAAAAATTTAAAATTGAAGACCGAATAGAGACGACTTGGCAATTCATTGCAGGTGGGAGTTAAAAGAGAAAGATATACAGGGGGTGCCAAAAAAAAAATGTATACATATTTTAAGTATGACGTTCGTTCAAAAGATGGCATTAATCAGATGAATCTAGAATCACCATGCAACAGGCAGGACAGTGAAAGAAAATGGTGGAAGCATGGTTGAGAGAATGTCATACTACACATTGCTTCTGTAATTCAATGCAACCTTGAAAAGTAATACATAGATAACATCTCTTAAAATGTGTGTATTTTTTTTTTTTTTGGCACCCTCAAACTATGAAAAATGCTCAAGTGGCAACCAGTGAATAGTTTCACAAAATGAAATAATTACAAATCCTAATGAACTGATAACCACCTGCATTCAAAGACAGTTTTGTACAAGCTGTTTGAAAAGGTGCTTTTGTTTACTTTGCAATTTCAAAACTCTGCATCTATTATGAAAAGTTAAAAAAAAAAAAAAAACAACTACTACTCACTTGTATAATTACCCATACCCAGAGGCGGCAATATTCAAAACAAGTCTGTGTTCTTTTTGGAAAGTCTTGGTTCAAAGACAAAAAACAGAGAACAGACAAATCTTTTGATCCTCACTATTAACACGGTGCTTCAATGCAAACCCAAGTACAACTTAAGACCTTTCTTTGATGGGACAATGGGGCAAGAGCTCAACATAGCAGCCGTTTGGGTTTAAGAGGCTCCAGCTCTGCACTTTACACCATAAGAACAGGGATTTAAATATCAAAAGAACTGAACTCAAGTTCAAGTGACCAATGCACCTGGCAGAATTTAACCCAGCATAAAACCTCTCCATGCAAATTCACAATTTTCTAAGAAAACAAGCAACCCTGGAAAATTTCTTCCCATGACCCATCCCCTCATGAACATTTTTAATATTTCAAAACTGCTTAAAAACCGGAACAAAGCAATTTTAAAATCTCAAAGGGTCAGAGCAACTGGAATTAGTTTAAGAATGCACTACACATGAAAGACACCAAGGCTTTATAAACAGGGCATCTTCTGTGTTCACACCACAGCACGAGAAAACAAAGGAAGAACTCAACTAACACAGACCACAGAAAATATCACACAAAAGGAAATTCACGTCTGGCCTCCTCTGCAACATAAAAATCTCAAACAAACAGGCTTGGTTTTTGTGGGCTCTCTAAAAGCAAAAAGTCAAAACAGGAGAGGCACAATCATTTTTAGCATCTTGAAAGTGAGAGATAGCAGCACTTTATGAATATTCCAGGTTATTAGCGTTACGAAGGAGGCAAATACAAACAGAGCGTCCAGACCACCCTTCCCTGCCTCTGTTTCCACCTGGCGCAGTCCACTACCCGCTTGCTGCACTGTAGCATCTACATTCTGGGTCTGCCTCTGCCTCTTCCTCCCGGCGCCACAGACTGGAAATCTGTTTATATGGGCCATCATTTATTTTATTTACTCAACACTTTGTGCTGCATGAGCCCCGTGCTAGCCACTGCTCCAAATGCTTCACAAATAAGAACCCACTTAATCCTGATAACAACTATAAGAAGCAGGCACTATCAGTATTCTTGTTTCACATACGGGGAAATGAAGCATGAAAACGCTATAAAACTCGCCCAGAGGCAAACAGCTAGCAAGTGAGACAGCTGAGGTCTCAAGTCACTCTTTATCACGTGACTACGGAGCGGCAGAGATTATTTTAATTTTCTTCTTCATTGCCTATGTGTTCATATTTTCTTTAAATGATGTTTTATTACTTTTATAATAACGAAGAGCTAAAAGATCATATTTATTTTGAAACCGCAAACCAAAAAAATAAATAAAAACAAGGCCTCAAATTACAAGAGAAAATACCTCCCCAAAACAAAAAAACATCTTGTCTGCTGGAGGCCAAGGGGCTAGGCTGGATGATCTTTCTTGGATTGTTTAGGGCAGCGAGATCTTCAATTCCACACCCTGTTCCCCCATTACTCAGGTAGTAAGGGAAGCAGAAAACAGAAAAGGTCAGCAAGGATCTAGTTCCAGTTTATAAGCTGTATAGCCTGGAATAAGTTGCTTAAACTTTGCAAACCTGTTTTCTGACCTGACAAATGGGTACACTGATATCTGCATCTTAAAGTTAACTCACATAAAGCACTCTAAAAACATAACAATGTCTGGCACAGAGTAAGAGGTTAAACAAAAAAAGCTAAACACAGGAGAACAAAACCGTCCAAATATTTGCCTACTTAGATGATTCCTGGGCTACAGCAAACAAATAAACCAAACATTTTATGAAACCATCCAATATGGACAAAAGAAAGAACCTGAGTTAAAATAAAGGAAGTTATTCATTAATGCCTCAGTAAGTAATAAGGACTAATAGGGTAGAGACGATCTTTGAGTCATGAAGAAATGACTCCCTGGTCCAGAGGCTGGGGTCATGA
The DNA here is from genome assembly GCF_000164805.1 of Carlito syrichta. Classification (NCBI taxonomy): domain Eukaryota; kingdom Metazoa; phylum Chordata; class Mammalia; order Primates; family Tarsiidae; genus Carlito; species Carlito syrichta. The sequence goes on along the minus strand of NW_007260458.1, from coordinate 784,953 downwards.
TGCTGCCTTGGAATGTAAGAAACAACTACATGTTCTCACACATAAGCAGACCTTGAACAACTATCGTAATACTATAAGAAAGGGATTAGCAGGAGTGGGAAATTGCTGGGGTGGGGGG
>NW_007260458.1:782499-784451 GCF_000164805.1 Carlito syrichta | reverse complement strand
GATGAGGTCTCACCAAGTTGCCCAGGTGGGTCTCAAACCTGCGGGCTCAGGCAATCCACTCACCTCAGTCTCCCAGAAGCACGGGATTACAGGCTGAGCCACCGAGCCCGGCTTTATATGTAGCTTTTAGTCATGGATTACATATACTAATGAAAGTCTATCACATTTCCAAATGACATCGCTCCGTCAAGCAAGTGGATCTTCAAATAGCTTGTAATGAATGAATACATTTTTAATGTTGTTTCTTTGCTACCTATAGCGATTCCCTAAAGTTATTTTACTTTATTTTATTTTATTAATTAATTTATTTTTTTGAGTTGGAGTCTCACTCTGTCGCCCAGACTTGAGTGCAGTGGCTGCTCCCGGCCACCGCAGCCGCAACCTGCTGGGCTCCGGCGATCCTTCCGCCTCAGCCTTCCAAGTAGCTGGAACTACAGGCATGCACTACCATGCCCGGCTATTTTTTGATTTATTGTAGAGATGAGGTCTTGCCAAGTTGCCCAGGCAGGTCTCGAACCCGTGGGCTCAGACAATCCACTCTTCTCGGCCTCCCAAAGCGTGGGATTACAGGCTGAGCCACCAAGCCTGGCTCCCTAAAGTTATTTTAAACACTCCTTTTAAAGCGAATGCCTCTGGTCCTTCCGGACTTGATGTTCTTCTCTCTCAAATATGATATTTGCAATTAAAAGTTTGGCCTTAAAATATAAACTTAGATAAAGAAAAAAATATAATTTTACCAACATAGATTTCTATATCCATAAGTCCTTGTACAAACCTTTTTCTCCATCTGTATCCAGCTCCTATCTGAGGCTTTCATGGAGCAAAAAGCGTACAAGTGTACAAGTCACAGGAAAGCTAAAGTGGCAATATTATCTTGGCTTATCAAGGTCTCTAGGGCTGGCCAGATGCGGTAGCTCATGCCTATAATCCCAGGATTTGGGGAGGCGGAAGCAAGGGGACTGCCAAGTCCAGGGGTTCAAGACCAGCCTGAGCAACTTGGCAAGACCTCCTTGCTACAATAAAAATAAATAAGTAAAATTAGCCGGGGATGGTGGTGTGTGCCTGTGGTTCTAGCTACTTGGAAAGCTGAGGTGGAAGGATTGCTTGAGCCCAGCAGGTAGAGGGTGTGGTGGCCGTAAGCATGACACTGCACTCCAGCCTGGGTGACAGAGTGAGACTCCAACTCAAAAAGTTAAACATTTTTTAAAAAGTCTCCAGGGCTGTCTCATACATCAAGTCCGGAGGACACAGGGCCTCAATACCCGTTCACTGACTTCCCCAGGTGTCAGCTAAGGATGGCATCCCTATGCACAGGTAGGCCCTAAGGCACAGGTACAGGACAACAGAAGGTGAGGAAACCATTAGAGGCTCTAAAAGAAGGAATGAGAGGGTGGAAAAAGAAGCACTGAGAGAGGGAAAAGAACAAAGAATGAAAAACTACAGAATCACAAAGTCAAGTGGAAAGAATAACTAAACCAAGGGCTTTACACATACTAAAGTCACATGACAATTCTCACTTTACTTTGTCCTCAATTTAAAGAGTAGGAAACTGAGGCTTGATTTAGCTTGCTTTCCTAGGGTCACACAGCTAGAAGGGGAAAGAGAAGGCATTGGAGCATGGATTTTTCTAGCACAAAGCTTGCAACTGAATGGTGTGTGACCTACAGCCCATCTCTGCCCTGCCCTTCCATGAGGCTTTGAGTTTCCCTACTTCCTTGGCCAAGGAAGGACAGTCTCTCAAAATGCTCTTGGTGCAAGAGCCCTGGATAGTGCCAGGCTCTGCAGTCCACCTCTGCAAGGCTTTGAAGGAGATTTGTTCCTTGTATTAACCTAAAGTCTGTCTCCCTGCAACTTCTACCTGCATTTTTTTTTTTTGAGTTGGAGTCTCACTTTGTCGCCCAGGCTGGAGTGCAGTGGCACACTCACGACCACCCCAGCGTCGACCTGCTGGG
>NW_007260458.1:766764-782346 GCF_000164805.1 Carlito syrichta | reverse complement strand
AAAAAAAATTTAGTGTAGAGACGAGGTCTCGCCAAGTTGCCTGGGCTGGTCTCAAATCTGCGGGCTGAGGCAATCCACTCACCTTGTCCTCCCAAAGTGCTGGGAGTACAGGCTGAGCCACCAAGCCCAGCCTCTACCTGCCTTTATCCCAGAAGATCATCACATCTACAGCAATGAGATTTCCTATCAAAGCCCTTATCAATAACTTTTAAAAGGGGGAATAGTGCATATTAAAATAACTTCAATAAAAGTCTCAAAAAAAATCCTATATTTTTAAATTGAACTTGTAAGGTAAGGGTAAAGAGCCCAGGATCAATGGACTTACTAAGGAAAAGGATGAAGGTAGAAGTTATTTCATGGAGGAGGATGTTATAACCATTCCTATTAAGAAAGGAACCAGGGCCCGGTGCGGTGGCTCACGTCTGTAATCCCAGGACTTTGGGAGGCTGAGGCAGAAGGATCGCTTGAGGCCAGGAGTTCAAGACCAGCCTGGGCAACACAGCAAGATCCCCACCTCTACAAAAAATAAAAAACAAAATGAATTAGAGTCAATTAAGTTTTAGCACAAAAGATTTAGTTTAAAATATTACTGATCTGAGAGGGATTAGAAATGCAGAAGCTTTTGTTTCTTCCAGAAAAGCTTAAACTGCACTTTTCTTTATCTTGGTATAGTTCAGATACAAGCCTGAGTAAGTAGATTTGTAAGCCTTCTTGCCCAGCACTAATGAACGCGTAGGAATGAGAGGCTCATACAATGAGTGAACATAAACGGAACAAACTACTTGGCTTTTTGGCTCCATCCATAAAGTGGGACTAATAATTGACAAACAGGTATTTTGAGAATGTTGTAAAAATGTTGATTTTTGGCCTTACTGTGAATGTAACCAAAAATATACGAGTTATTCATCTAGAATTTAATTAAAAAGGCAGGGAAATTTACTTTTGCAATATATAGACTATTTCATATATTCTATACATTGTATATACATGTTCACAAAATGGATATTAATTTAACAATTGTATAAATACTATTTTGGTGTTCAATATTTTTACAGGGTACTGCCGAAGTAATTTTTGTCATTTGAAAATTTTCATTTCCATCTACAACTACCTCTTCTTGCAAGTACAGTACGAGAGAGAGCTTCTCAACCAACGCACTGCTCTCATAGATCTTATACTGGCCTGTGTGGCTGCACTGACCACCAGCTCTCACTGCTTTCAAAGAGCAAATGATTAGAGTACATAGAGGAATCATCATGCAATAAATGAAAAGGCAAGGAGAAATTAGTGTCTGCCAATTTTTTCCAAAGAGTAGTTATTAAAGCATTATGGTTTGTATTTATAAAAAGCAAAGATCATCTATTATACTATCTATTCTTTTGGGATGGAAGCTCAGGGTTACAGATAATCCTCTTTCCCTGTATTGAAACTCACGAGAGGATTATTTTTTTTCTTCCGTTCACAGTCCTTAACCCCAAACCATTTCTCATGTAATTTTCACAGCTATATCTGAGAAGCAAATAGGCAGAAAGAATGGTACAATGAAGATTTTGATGAATTAAAAACAGAGGGAAGGGTGCCATGGCAGCGGGTCAAAGGCACCAGGCCAACACAGGTAAATGCTTAGATAAATGGGCTAAGCTAGTAACAATTCCTAGAACCTTCATCCATGTTTCTCTACTCATATCTCCACGTACGAAGTCTCTCATTTGTAAAGAAGTCATGGAAGGAAGAGTCAAATTACCTATTCTAACTCTCCACACTGGCTGAACATTCTACTACTATAATTTGTACGGCAAATTTTAAAAACTCAGTAACATTTCAAATTTATCTTAATAAGTGTCCCAGAAACTTGATTTCTAACCTCTCTATTTGTTGTGAAATACCTAACATAAAAAATGTTATTTTAAAAATTTACTAAATTTACTCTTAATTAAGTTGCAATTGTCTATAATTTTGTGTTTCCTTCAAAATTTGTATAAACGTTATCATAGTTGCAATAATCAATGTATTGTGAATGAATTCTTTTTTACACTTACTTTGTAAATTTTCTAATTGTTTTTATGTCAAAATGTTTAATTTTTCACCTGGAAGTACAGTAAAAGGCATTTGCTTTTATAGACTCTCCTCCTTCAAAAGACAAAAAAATTTCACTTGTCATTTGTTCACCTGAATCCAGCAGGTAAGTAGCAAAGGATAAGTCCCAATTTTACAGGCAAATAAACTGGTATTTATAAAATTTATAACTTTCTTGAAAACACCTGGGAGATAAGTTAGTTCTAAAAGTATTTTTGAAAAAAATATTTTTTAGAGACAAAGACTTACTGTTGTCCCGGCTAGAGTGCAGTGACATCATATTAGCTCACTGCAGGCTCAAATTCTTGAACTCAAGTGATCCTCCTGCCTCAGCTTTCCAAGTCATTGGGATTACAAACATGAGCCACCACACCCGGTCCTAAAACCATTTTTTAAAAAATCAACATTTCATCTGATTATACTAAGCCATGTCACTTTCTTAAATTCACTTGGGTTTGGTTTACATGTAAAGCCAAATAAATTCAGACGATATAATTAATGTTGCAGGTAAAGTAATGGTAATTTTCTCTAATATTTCACAAGGGGAGCTGACTTCTCTGAAATCCAGATGGACCCACAGCCTCACATAAGTTACAATCTCGTTTACCTATTACCCCAGACACTATCCCTGATGACCTCTCCATCCAAAAGGAGAGCAGTTTTAAAAACAGCAACCAAAATAAGTATTACAAGTTTTGAACAGAAAGCTATAAACTAGTTTTCAAATGCTCTTATTCTACTCGTTATTATTATTATTATTTGAATTAGAGTCTCACTCCAACAGTGGCACACTCACTGGCCACCCCAGCATCAACCCGCTGGGCTCCAGCAATCCATCCACCTCAGCCTTCCAAGTAGCCGGAACTACGGGCGCACGCTTCCATGCCAGGTTAATTTTTTTTTTATTGATTGTAGAAACGAGGTCTCGCAAGTTACCTGGGCTGATCTCGAACCCACAGGCTCAGGCAATCCATTTGCCTCAGCCTCCCAAAGTGCTGGGATTACAGGCTGAGCCACCAACCCCAACCAGCTCATTATTTTTTAAGAGATAGGGAAGAGGCACAAAGAAAGACACTCCATTTAGAAGAAAAACCTCAATTATGCAGAAATAGAGGGGTCTAGTTAACTCTATATGAAGTAGAAGACATTTTTAAAATGACAAACCACAAGGTTAATTTCAAAGCATTCTTAGGGTTCATTCTCATTGTGGAAGAAGATAAGGCAAAATGAGAGCTGACAGTCTTCTCAATGTAGGGTAAAAAGTAGGCAACTCTGTCCTCTTTTCCTACCAGTGGAGTGTAAGTGGTCTTGGGATAATGTGATTATCTCAAGCTGGAAGCAGAGAGAGGGTGTAAGGTTTAGAACCACAGATTTTCAGCTTGTTTTGCTGTGATGTGTCTCTTTCTTCATCTTCAAAATGTTTGTTGTCTCTGATTTAAAAAGTAACATTTGCCTGTTATTTTTAAAAATCAGATAAACTGATAATACAGAAAATGATAAAAAAGAAAGTAAAAAATCATCTATAATCCTACCACCCAGAGAAATGATTATTAATGTCTTGGCGCATACCCTCCAGAGATTTTTCTATGCATACACATACATATATAAATGTTTTGGGTTGTTTTTTCCTTCTTAAGAAATTGAAATTGGGCCAGGCACGGTGGCTCGGTCTGTAATCCCAGCACTTTGGGAGGCCAAGGCAAGAGGACTGCCTGAGCCTGTGGATTTGAGAACAGCCTGGGCAACTTGGTAAGACTTTGTCCCTACAATAAATCACAAAAACTAGTCGGGCATGGTGGTGTGTGTCTGTAGTCCCAGCTACTTGGAAGGCTGAGGAGGAAGGATTGCCTAAGCCCAGCAGGTCAATGCTGGGGTGGCCGTGAGCATGCCACTGCACACCAGCCTGGGCAACAGAGTGAGACTCTGACTCAAAAAAAAAAAAAAAAAAAAAAAAAAAAAAAAAATTGAAATTGATTGTAAACTCAAGGGCAACCACTAAAAATTTGTTTTAAAAAAGTATAATTGATATGATGAAAGAGGTGATAAAATGGAATTGCAAAATAATTGTTTCTACTGAGTGACCTTTCACAGAAATAAAGAACCGAGTATGTTCTCACTCATAAGTGCGCCTTGAACAATTATCGCAGTACTATAAGAAGGATTGGCAGTAGCAGGAGCATGTGGGTGGGGGGGTGGGGAGGCAGGATTGGCAGTCGTGGGACTCTGCCTGGGAAGGGGGGCACACCTCATCAACAAGGGTACCTGCATAACAAACATTTATATACCTAACTCTGAATTGTACCCCATTATCTTTAAAATAAAAAAAATTAAAAGTTTTAAAAAAAATTGTTCAATGTAAAACCACAGTGGGCAGGAAAGTGAAAAAAAAATAAAGTGCAAACGTGACAAATACAAAATGGTGACAAGCATGGTAGATATTAATCCAACTATATCAATAATCACTTTAAATGTAAACAACCCAAACACATCAATTAAAAGGCAGGTTGTCAGAGTGGATTAATAAAACAAGATCCAAATACACGTTGCCTACAAAAGACCCATTTTAAATACAAAGACTAGATAGGTTAAAAATAAAGGGATTGAGAAAGAAACTGAGATGATAAGCGGTACATGGCTTTGAGATCGGTCTTTCTACCTTCTTTTTGAAAAACAAATGCAGAAAAAAAATGGAGTCTGTTTAAGAAATTCTACAAATCCTTCTTAGAATCATAGAAACAAAGAACTGAACACCGCATATTCTCACTCATAAGTGGGACCTGAACAGTCATCACAACAGCACAAGGGAGGGATCAGCAGTGGCGGGAGACACTGCCCAGAGAGGCAGGGAGCGGGGCAGCATGTAAAAACACAAAGCGTACCTGATCCTAAGCCAGGGGAAGCGAGGACCAGCTGGAGGCCAAAACTTTACCTGCACATACATTACTTATGTACCTAAATCCTGACTTGTACCCCACATCTTTACAATAAAATAAAGTAAAAAAAAAAGAAAGAAAAGAGAAATCCTACAAAGTTCTCAATGTATGCAGCATTTTCCCAATATAAACACTGTCTAGTATCTCAAAATGTTGACTTATTTTACTCCATTTGGGGAATGCAGAATCACATATTATTGGACACAAATGAATGGTAGATGAGTATACTGAATGCATACATTCCTCCCTTATTTTGCTTGTATGCCACCATAAAAACCTGCCAACCATAAAAGAATTTAAACAAGCTCTCATACTTTGTTTCTGAGCAATATTAACAAATGCCCTTATTCCTATCTGAATGTCTATGTGTGTCTAGTATAATTACTGTAGCAGATTCCTTTTTCAGGGCAGTTCAGTGTTCAACAACTTTTCCTACTAGCACAGCTATGAAATAATGGACTGATCTAGCAAGTTTAATTTCACATTTAGATGCTGCATGGATGCAGAAAGTCAGTGGGTTTTTCTATATTCTTCCCAAATGTAATGCCCAGAAAGGCTATTTTCCATTGCCGCATGTGTAGACTGTTCATATGGATAGAATTTATCTTGAAAATGGACTCTCCTTGACATTCTAAATAGTCAACATTAAGGCTAAGACAATTTCAAATGCGCCAAAGGTGCATTTCTGAATTGCATATACATAACCTGATGCCTCATACGGAAAAAAAAAAAAAATTTTATTAGACTCAATTTTCTGAGGTTAGAAAAATGACTGAAAATCACCCATTGTGTGGTGGTGCCGGAATCTTTGATCTCTGTTGCTCTGAGTTCATAGTCAGGCTACTTAGTTTATTTTGAGAAAGCAAATCCTTCCTGTTGTTTCTCAGGAAATGGAAGAACACATTTATAGATCATGTTTTAACTTTGAGTTTAAATGGTTTCACTTTTTTAACTGTTTCCCTTTGAAGAGTATTTAATTATGTGGAGAAATTAAGACTTTCAGAAACAAACTAGAGCAATGGGGTGGAGAGAAAATATTTTCTCAGACTTAAGCTAAAAGGGTGGATTTTTTTTTTTAATGTCTCATAAAAACTGTTACACCCTGTTTCTTCCTGTGAAAAATTTTCCAAGCATTAACTTGTACACTAGCTTAAAGGGGAAAAAAAGAAAATGCCCAGGTTTCTCTCAAATCTGTAAGAGCACAGAGAAAGATTAGAGGCTTAATTTAAAAAGGAGTGCCCTATCACCTGCTTAGGCTTGTTAAACTATTACAATAATCTCTGGAGCATTTACCTGACTGGATTCACCTTTTAATGCTAGCCACACCTCTAAGGCTTTAAGATGTTATCCCCGTTCTTAAAAGGAGGCATAGAGAGTTAAATGGCTTTGAAGAATTAGTTAACCTTCCAGGGGAAAAACATATCCAACTCAGAAGAGTGAGGAAAAGCTTCAAACTCTAGGAGCAAAGAAGTACCAAAATACAGTGAAGGAGGTGTGGAAGAGAAAGGACTCAAGGTAAGATGCTGTGAAGACTTAGCCTTCTCCAACCATTCAATTCTCTTCTTCAACACACTTTTAACTAAGAGAGAGAAACAAGCCCAGGGGAAAGAAAATACAGAGACAGAGGGAGACAGAAATAGCACAGAGCTGAATGCAAAGAGCATCACCACTCACCACCCTTCCCTTCCTTGTGAAATGACCAAATCACCTGCTGTCTGTGATTCCTCAGGGAACCATGGCATACAGCAGGAGGGGCATGTGGTAAGTCCACCCTGTCTACCTCAGGTACAGCTCCCATCACAGCTTCATGCTTCTGTCCTTCCCTTTGCTGACTTGCCAGTCCCAATCATTGACAAGCAAAACTACAACAGCAGACACTTGAGTGTGGTTATCTGCCAGCTGGTTTCATGTTGTTGACCTTCCAAAGGTACTGAAGAAGCCATAAATGACAAATTACAGGAATCTAGCTGTAATCTATTCTCTTATCCACACATATGTCTTGTGATGTAAAAGTCTCATGGAAGTTCTGAGAGCTATAGAAGTCTTGAGAGACATTGAGTGTAACTTCCTTCACTGAAAAGTAGGGAAACTGAGGCCCAGAGAGATTAGGTGACTTCCCTAAGACCATCCCATGTTAATGGAAGAACTCAAGTGTCCTGATGTTCAATCTGCTGCTCCTTCTGTCCTCTTTTTTTCCCTTCCTCCCAGATCCTTAAGCTTAAATCATCATCTACACCTCATGTTTCAGGCAAGGTCTGACTGTCCTATTTTAAAAGATCATGGCCAGGTGTGGTGGCTCAAGCCTGTAATCCCAGCACTTTGGAAGGCCAAGGTGAGGGGAATGCCTGAACCCACGGGTTTGAGAACAGCCTGGGCAACTTGGCGAGACCTCATCTCTACAATAAAAAAAAAAAAATACTTATGTTATACAGTACTCTAACAACCAGAAAGAAAATCTACCATCAGTGCCTAACCCCCACTGACAAAACCCCAGCTGGGCCCTCCATGATTCACAACTATTACTCATCTCCAGTCAGTGGGCTCCTTTTTCAAAGACAGCTGTTACTAACTTCTCAGCTGGTCTCCCCAAGGTCCCTCACTCTCAGCAGACTTCATCTCCTCCTTCACTGAGATACCCAAGCCATGAGGAAGGAACTCTCTCATCTTCCTTCCCACCCACTTGCATATTCACCTACAGTCACACATATTTCTTTCTTTTCTTCTCCTGTCCCAATGAAATGAATGTGCCAATTTCCTTCTATGACAATTCCTCTAAGCATGCCTGTACTCCAGAAATTGGTCCCCTTCTTCCCTCGAACCTTATTCCCTCAGTTAGTCCCCCTACTACCATTAGTCTCTTCCTTTCTACCAAACTATTATGAGTTCTAGTCACCATCACACACACACACACACAATTCCTTCACAGACAAATGGGTACACATATTTTTTTTCTCTTTACTTGGTGCCCCCACTTCTCGACTCCAATCTTTCTTCACTGGTGACAATCCAGTTTTCGACTTTAAAACTCTTCTGACTGCCGAATGAATTGCCTGATTGCCCAATCCAACTCCCCGTATTTGTTCTTCACAGTATCTGACCTTCCTGTGGCCTCTGACACACCTGATGGCTTTTCCCTATTTACGATCTGGGGAACTTGGGCAACTTGGCAAGTCGCTTACCTGAGCTTTAGATACTCTGTCAATAAGAGGCAGTAACAATAATTATTTCAGCAGAGATTCTTGTAAAGATTCTATCATCTATGGAAAAAATAGCAACTGGGGCTCAACATTATCATTTTTGTTTTCAGACGTTCCTAATTGTTTTTTTCCTGATTTCCTCATCTTTCTTCTGCTCAGTCTTTGATTCATTGGCCATCCCTGTGGGACCTCAGTTCCATTCATGGCTTCAATGATCAAGTCCAGACACTCTCCAATATGCCTCCTTCCCTGACTTCTCTTCTGGGGTCCAAATCTCCCAAGATCAGAAGGATGTCTCACAGACATTCCAGCTTCACTTCAACTTGAATTTAACATTGTTTGGCTTCCAAAATTGTTCCTCTTGGGTTTTTCATCCTTACTAATGACTCCTCCAGACAGTGAATCTCCCCAACCAGAAAAATCAAGAGTCTCCCTTCTTCCTTGCTCTTACTCCCCAGCTCCCACTTTCCATCTAATCAGTAACCAAGTCTTTATCCTAAATGTTTCTCCAATCCAGTCTCTCTTTTCCTTTCTTGCCATCACCTTAGGTTCTCATGATCTCTGCCTGGATTATTTTAATAGTTATTGGATGTCTCCTTGCTTCCTTTTTACATATCTTAAGACAATGACTTGAGCATTTATTTTATCTTTGATGATGTCACCATGCTGTCAGGATAAAGTCCACACTTCCATAAATGACAGGCATGGCCCCTGACATGAGCTTGATCAAGAATGTGACCCAGGAGGCACCTCCAAGCTCTTCTTCCCTCTGCACTACCATCTCTCTGCATCAATCATGCACACTCCATGTTTCTCACACACTGAGTTTTTTGGGGCTCTGAATCTGGGCTGTTTTCTGTCTGGCTTTTCTCTTACTCAGTCTCAGTATTTAGCACTGAAATCATCTCCTTTAGGAATTATTTCCTCACAAACAAGAAAGAACCACTACTGCTGTCTAGTACCATTTATCACCATAGATCGCTGTAAAGTACCTTAAATTCTAACTTCAAGTTCATGGTTTGTATGTCTGTTTTCTGAGGTTAGGCACCACATCATATTCACATTGTACCCCCAGAACTTAACACAATGACTGGTACCCAGAATGCAGAGCAAAAACAGAGGAGGAACTAAGATTTAATAGTTTGGAGCTTGGCAAATGTCTGTTGCATGGATGCAGTAGCTTGGCTGTCAATTATATGAGAATAACTGAATAAGAGAGAAGGCTGGTAGGACAGATGGATCTGCCAGCTGCTGAAGAGCTTAGAGGAATTTGAATGAGAGATGGAAAGCATCCACACTGATGAAGTTCTCTAATGAGTGTGTAAGTTCGTCAGGTCACTAGCTAGGGCTGTTATCATCAAACTCAGGTAAATACCTAACAAACTCCATTTAAAGCACGAAAGAAGAACAATTCCAACAGTACACAGATATCAGTCTTACCTGTCCAAGCAGATTCTGGACTCCAAGACATTCTACATTATAGTTTTACCAGACATTGCAAGCCTAGTACATCTCAGTAGTTAACTAAAGAGACCGCAACTCTCTCCTACATCTATAAAGCACCTTAAGGTAGCCAGGTGGATCGCCTGAGCCCAGCAGGTCAAGGCTGCGGTGACCGTGAGTGTGCCACTGCACTCCAGCCTGGGTGACAGAGTGAGATTCTGACTCAAAAAAATAAAAAATAAAGCAACTTAAGAACTACGGACAAAAACTACAGCCTATCACCCGTCTAATCCTGTAACTTATGGCTAAGGGTAACACTTTTGTCCTAGACTAATCTTGCCACATGATATCTATTTGAGACCGTAATCTGTCCCCATAATGATTTCAAATTTATTAATTATAATAAGCCATGTTATATGCAATGTGGCTTATTTTAAAAACTAGGGAGAAGGTACATTGTACTCTGCACAGGCACACAAATTCCCACTTAACAAATAAAGTGACCTGGCATTCAGTGTGACATAAACTGGAGACAAAAGTAGGTATGAGATCCAGTGAACTGAAAACAGATTGAAGCAAAGCAAACTTGGAGAAAACCAAGCTGAAGTTGGCAAAGTATTCCCAATAATAAAGAGATATCTATAGTTAACAAGCTTTCAAGAGTATTTACCCACATAGTACCGCATCACACTTCATAAAACATTCATCCAAAAGCCATACCAGAAATGTGCACCACAGCTATACAAGCACATACATAGCATGGAAGGAGGAGAAACGTTTAAAATGAGACACTATGTTGCCCTACATATATGACCAAATGTGGAAGGAAGGAAGGAAGGAAGGAAGGAAGGAAGGAAGGAAGGAAGGAAGGAAGACAGGCAGGGGAAAAGAAAAACACAGAAGAAAATGTAATGTTAACAATGTTAAAAGTTAATTATGTTACTGGCCGGGTGCGGTGGCTCAACCTGATAATCTCAGTACTTTGGAAGGCTGAGACGAGGGGATTGCCGGAGTCCACAGGTTTGAGACGAGCCTGGGCAACATGGTGAGAAAAAAAAAAGTTAATTATGTTACCAAGTAAGTAAATTTAAAATGTTCCTAGATAGGCAGACAAACTTCTAGCAAATCTGTAGGTGTTAACACATATAAGGGCAAGAAAACTGCTTCAAAATCATCTTAAACATTTTTGAACTGTTTTTGTTTTTGTTGTTTTTTTGGTTGAAGTCTCACTCTTATCACCCAGGCTGGAGTGCAGTGGCACACTCCCAACCACTGCAGCCTCGACCTGCTGGGCTCCCGTGATCCTTCCACCTCAGCCTTCCAAGTAGCTGGGACCACAGACACGTGCCACTACACCCAGCTAATTTTTTTATTTATTGTAGAGATGAGGTCTCGCCAAGTTGCCTGGGCTGATCTCAAGCCTCTGGCCTCAGGCAATCCGCTTGCCTCCACCTCCCAAAGTGTTGGGATTATAAGCGTAAGTCACTGTGCCCGGCTACATTTTTGAACTTTTAAATTTACATTAATGAATCCATCATGCCAATAAGATCAAGTTATAGAAATATACAGATAACCATGAAAATAGTATATCAAAGGCCAAGGAACATACAGTTAAGTCAACTAAACAAACAGATCTCAGGAAGAGATTTCTGTATATATGTACTTATATGCTAGAGGTAGCATGAAAAATCTGTAGAGTGGATTATTTAATAAATAATGTTGGGGAAACTGGCTCAAAATATGACCAGATTTTTTAAAAAATTAGATTAATACTTCATGTCTCAAATTCCAAATAGTTAAAAAACCCAAATGATAAGAACCTATAAAGTTAATTAAAAAAAAAAGTGAAGAGAGACATTGTGAGAGCCCAGAATAAAGAGGGAATTTTTAAATGACTCAAAATGCACAGACCATAATAATATTCAACATTGACAGGTTCAGTTACATGAAAACTAAAGATTTTTTTGTTGCTGCTACTGAAAGACACTATAAACAAAGTTATCAGCAAAGTGACACACTAAAAGAAAGTATCCACAATATCCAAAGAAAACAAAGGCCAGGTGCAGTAGCCTGTAATCCCAGCACATTGGGAGGCAGAGGCAAAAGAATTGCCTCAGCTCAGGCGTTTGAGGTCAGCCTAAGCAACATGGTGAGACCTCGTCTCTATAATAAATCAAAAAGTTAGCCAGGTGTGGTGATGCATGCCTGTGGTTCCAGCTACTTGGAAGACTGGGGCAGAAGAATCACCTGAGCCCAGCAGGTCAAGGCTGCAGTGGCCATGATTGTGCCACTGCATTCTAGTCTGGGTGACAGAATGAGACTCTGACCCAATAAATCAATCAACAAGTAAATAAATAAATGGATTAATTTCTAGAATACACAAAGAACTCCACAAAAATCCACTCAAGGAACTTCTTGCAAGAAAAAGGCAAGAGACCCAACAGAAAAAAAGTGGAGTCCAAAGATATAAAAAGACAATTCATGGAAAAGGGACATTAAACTAAGTACATGAAGAGATGTTCAACCTCACTAGTAAAAAAAAAAAAAAAGCACAAAATTAAACTGTTAGGTATAATTAACATCTATCAGGTTGGCAAAGATCAGGAAATTTGTTAATAAAAAAAGTTGTAGGCGGGCTCGGTGGCTCAGCCTATAATCCCACGCTTTGGGATTATAGGTGAGTGGACTGCCTGAACCTGTGGGTTCGAGACCCACCTGGGCAACTTGGCGAGATCTCATCTCTACAATAAATCAAAAAATTAGCCGGGCGTGGTAGCACACGCCTGTAGTTCCAGCTACTAGTGTGTCCATGTGATTTGGATATGTTACCATCTCAGCCTACCTCAGTTTCTTCAATAAAACAGGGATATTGTCCACTCTGTACAACACCAGAAGGATCAGAGATGTTCCATGCAGAGTGTCTGGCAAATAAGAGGTGTTCAATAAATAGGAAGTGGTTTTCTTTTTACAAAAAACAAACAACAACAACAAAAAATTTCATGTATTAACCCTAGTAGATTTCTGTGCCTATCTTAAGCAGAATACCATAGAATCCATAGCATAGGCATAGAAATCAGAGAGACTGATTTAATATGAATATACATGCCAGTCTTTCTCACTGCAGAACAGAGATAAACCTTATCCCCTCCTCCATACATGTCCCATAAACTGTAAAGGTGAAGGTTCAGAAGCCTCTTTTAGCTTCTAGGAAGTGAACACAAGGCTGGTAGTGACTATGACAGTGGTGATTCTGCAACTGATGTCAGAGTCATGCCTACAAACATTAGGAAGGGATATTCACAGAAGTACTGCAGGGAAAATGCTCTTAGAAGAAATCCAGTTATCCATGACTAATCGCAAAGATCTCAAAGCTGACCATGAAAAACAATTAACCCGGACACAAGACCAGAGCCAAAGTCAGGACTTAACACATCACCTATTTAATGTACAACAAAGAGGAAAAACTTCACCTGGGGATCTTTATAACCTCATGACTAACATACTCTAACATACTATACATTTTTCATTACCATTTCAGCATTTTCAGCCTGGAACGGCTATTTTACTTTGGCCCTGATTCCCAGCCTGTGAACTTCAAGGTACTAGGAGTGGTCTGTAGATGGAATACTTTTCTCATGCATATATGTACTACTATTTGACAAATACAGGAAGATGCAGAAGTAATTACTTACAACATATATTCCGGTGAGTGATATTAAATAACTTACATAAAATATTTGCAATAATTGGAGATTTGAAGTAAAACCCTGAACAAGTCAAGATCACAGAAATCTTTTAGTATGAAATAAAAGTTTCCTGATCTTTACAGTTTGCAATTTGAATAAGAAGATAGTTTTTATCTTATAACACACATTAAGGGAAAAAGCAGGGTTTTGAAAAATGAAAATCTTAACTCACATTTCTAGTCCCCTCTCGGCTGGAAGCTTTTCCTTGGCATTTAACATCAAAGCTAGTTACCCCTGTCATTTTTAGCCTCTCTGTTGCAAGAGATACACAGCTAGTTCCCAAGCCACTGCAACTCATCAGAAAATGCAGTGCATGGTGTATTAAGGAAATATACACGTATCATTTCACTCCTACTTTGTAAAAGCATGGTCCCTCATTTCCCTCCTCCACTACCCTCTCCTCCTTTCCCTGAGGTTTGACACAATTTTACAGAGAGAAAGTTATGGCTGACTACAAATATTACCCTTATTGAAGAGGAAAGAATTAATTGACCCAGCATTTCCCAAGGAAAATGTGGTTTAAATTTTAGTTTGTAACACAAAAAATTAAACCATAGTTTTATGGTTTAATTAATGATACCACATTAAAACGATAGCTAAAGAGAGCCTCAACTTTAAGCCCTGCAAAGACAAGGAAATAAACTTATTTTCACCTAAGGATTGTTACAAAATATTTCATCTGCAATTTAAAGTTGCATGGGGTTGGGCATGGTAACTCATGCCTGTAATCTCCATACTTTGAGAGGTCGAGGCAGGAGGACTGCTTGAGCCCAGGAGCTTGAGACCAGCCTGGGCAACATAGTGAGACCTCGTCTCTACAAAAAAACCCAAAAAGTAGCCAGGGGTGGGGCATGCACCTGTAGGCCTATACTCCCAGGTGCTCGGAAGGCTGAGATGGGAGGATCGCCTGAGCCCGGAAGGTAAAGTTGAGGCTGTGGTGAGCTGTGTTTGTACCACTGCACTCCAACCTGGGCAAAAGAGTGAGACCCTGACTTTAAAAGAAAAAATTGCATTGATTTGCCCACATTTTTCTGTAAGATGAGCTTCCCAGTAGGTCATCCTGAACTGAGACAAGACAGCAAGGGATATATGGTGGCAGCAGAGTATGAGGAGAGTCACTTATATCGTTTATTAATTAGTTAATTTTCTGGGACATAAATTGCCCCAGGGGAAAGCCGGAGTTGGTTTGTTGTTTTTTTTTTAATTCTGAAAAGTTAAAATATGCTAATCTGACGCTTCAAAAAGATACTTATTCACTAAGACCTGCCAAAAGATTTCTGTAGATTAAAATATACCATTAGACTTTTGACAACAGAATACAAGTCACATTGAGGCACAAACAGCTAAGACCAGTCACTGACACAGAGAAAGTGTAAATTTCAAACATGGGGGAAAAAATTTTTTTTTTTACACCCTGAGATCTGGGCAGAGACTGAGTGGAAAGGAGTGGGGGCCACCTGGAGATCTGATAAGGCTACTCTCATTGATCAGCTTTCTTGGAAATAGCAAGGGACACCCTGAATCAGCACTGCCATCTCTTCCGTAGGCAGCAAATTTCCAGACTATAAAAGAGCCAAAGATCATAAATTAAAAGGCCCATGTTCAAGGCCCAGCATCTCCATTTATTAATACAACCATTGACAAGTCACCTCTCACTAGCTTCAGTTTCCTCTCTCCATAAATTGAAGAAAATGAATCCTATTTCACCCACGTTGTGAAAAAGCAGCAAGAGCTCAGGACTGTTGAAATAAGCAGATACAGAAAACACTCTCTGTAAATAGAAAATGGCAATCTAAAGGCCAGTTACTCTTCTTCCTGAGTTTAAATTCCACTAGAATGGAAGTAGATTCTGTTCCTAAATGGGAGGTGGGTTTGGAGGGTCACAAAAGCTGTTCTACTCTATCTCAGAGCAGAGTGACAGATGCTAAAGAAAGACCCCAAATAAATTAGTAAACTAGAGGGCAACACGTTTACACGGGTATCAACATGGAGGCAAAACATTATGGTTGAACAAGTCTTTCTTTTTTTTTTTTTTTAGTTGGAGTCTCACTCTGTCACCCAGACTGGAGTGCAGTGGCCGTTCTCGGCCACCGTAGCCTCGACCTGCTGGGCTCAGGCGATCCTTCTGACTCAGCTTTCCGAGTAGCTGGAACTACAGGCGCGCGCTACCATGCCCGGCTGATTTTT
>NW_007260458.1:764273-766744 GCF_000164805.1 Carlito syrichta | reverse complement strand
TATTGTAGAGATGAGGTCTCGCCAAGTTGCCCAGGAGGGTCTCGAACCCGTGGGCTCAGGCAATTCACTCGGTCTCCCAAAGCACGGGATTATAGGCTGAGCCACCGAGCCTGGCCACAAGTCTTTCAAGAATATTTCTTGGTGACTTGTCTTCCCTTTTAATCTCATGATATATTTGGTAAGACAAGAGGCATAAACACAGACATCTCACAATTAAATTCAAACTTCAGAAGCCCACATCTACCCATCCAGTAAGGATAAAATTAATTGTTCAGTTCTCAGTATATCTTACTGAGAAGTACTTACTGCTAATACAATTATGACAATTACTGATATTATCACAATGCTCAAAGCAGCTGAATTTAAAAAGAGATTAAAGTTCTGAAGGACTATTCGAATAATGGGATCTTATAATTCAAATTACCTCCACAAGGCTGATACAGAAAAAAAGGAAGAGGAGGGAATGGTACAAATTTACCAGCCTGAGTACAAAATATGTTCCTTTCAAAGCAAAAGTAATTATGAGGTAAATATATTTTATTATAAAAATTTCAGCATTACAATGGCATAGTCAGCAACCCATGTCATGAATTTAAATTCCACAACTAGGTTGGGTGAGGTGGCTCACGTCTGTAATACCAGCACTTTTGGACAGCCGAGGCAGGAGATTGCTTGAGCACAGAAGTTCACGACAGGCCTAGGCAACACAGTGAGACCTCACCTTTGCAAAAAATCAGAAAATTAGCCAGGTGTGGTTCAAGTGACTGAAATTCCAGGTACTCAGGAGGCTGAGGTAGGAGGATCACCTAAGCCCAGGAAGGCGAGGCTGTGGTGAGCTGTGTTTGTGCCACTGCCCTCCTGCCTGGGCAACATAGTGAGACCCCTGAAATAAAACAAAAACAAAAATAAATAAAAAGTAAACAAATATGATTGGTAGATTCTACAACTAATCCTACCTCCTGAGACAACTTGACTAATAAAGTGAAAGAGTCAAGCGAAGTGGTACGGGGATCATCCACCTTAACTCTGTGCTACTAAGAGAGACCTCTCACTCTTCTCCCTTCGAGTCATTTGCTCACATATCTTTTTCTGAAATAAAGACTAAGAAGACACCTGGTTTCAGATCTGTTCAAACAGCATTTGACTTGAGGTCACAGAATGACCCCATCAAACAGATTCTTCTCAACCACCTCAATTCCTCCACGTCCCTCCTCAAGACAGACATTTTCACCAGATAGATACCTACAGGCAGTAAGTAAAACAGGGCCGGGCTTTCAGTGAGGGGAGCAGCTGATTTGAGTTAGTCTAAGAGAAGGGCCCGTCAAGGAAAGGGGGGCAAGTTCCAACGTAGGAGCGACCCTAGCATTCCCCTCTCCTCCTATGAACAGTTGAGAGGAAGCAAGTGACAGATGTGAAGTTACAGTTCACCTGGTGAAGCGGGGAAAAGTCATCCTCCCTTTTTCTGTGTTGACAAATGAGATCGAACAGCGATGCCTGGCTGGTACCCTTAAAGTCGCTTTCTGTTTCAGCAAGGAAACCTGGCTGAGAACCCACCGGGGAGTTCACAAGCCAGACACCAGACTAAACACCTCAAGAGTCAGTGCGGGACCCGGTCCCTACCTTTCCGATGTGTACCTGCATCCTGTGCTTCCTAGAATAGGAAGCAAGGAACCTCTGTGTGTGTCACCAGCTGGAGAGGTGAGACTTCTCAGCATGGACTTCTCAGCATGCAAACCCCAACGTTTCTCTCTCGCGCACCTTACACACCGCACAACTCATGCTCTTCCTCCCCTGTGACCTCACCCCTCACCCTCATCCCACCCTGCCTCCCAGACCGCGTCTGCAGATCACCCCAGGCCAGCAAGGGAGGACAAAGAGCTGCTGCTTCGGGCAGCAGCAGCCGGAGAGGGAAGAGAGGGCGGCTGGGGACTCGCAGCCTCCCGGGGCTCCGCCCGGAGAGTCCTGGCAGGCAGGTCCGGGCGCCGCGTGCGACCCACCCAGACCCGGAGTTGGGCAGAGACCCCCCGGCGAGGCCGCAGCGCAGGGCTAGAGACCCGGCTGGGCGGGGTCGCGTGCTAATGACCCCTTAGCTAATATTCTTTTAAATTTTTTCCATTCTGTCTCTCACCTTTAGTCATTCCCAGCTAGAGTGATCCTTTAAAAAAGTTGATAATTCATTTCTGTTTAAAATCCTCTATTGACTTTCCATTTAACTTACAGCAAAGCCAAAGTCCTACACAGCTCTAAGCAGACTGTCTTTCTGCAGTTTTCTCTGACTTTATTGTTGTGTGCTTTACTCCCGCTTCACATCTTTCTTGATCATGGTGCGCATTTTTTTTTTTAATTTAAACACCAATTGTTACCTCTATTTGGAAGAACATTCCTTGATACCTGGATGACTTGCTCCCTTACTTCTTTTAAGTTTCAACTCAACTCTCAGCTTCTCGGTGAAGCTTTTCTTAACCATAATT
>NW_007260458.1:755776-764253 GCF_000164805.1 Carlito syrichta | reverse complement strand
CGGCCCCGGCGCCCTCGCAGCCCTTCCGTTTCCAGCCCGGCCCGGGCCTCCCCACCCGCCAGTACCTAGATCACCATCAGCGACCCCGCGGGGGCCCGGGGTCGGTGCCCAGAGTCCTCGGCCTTCCTTCCCCTCGTCTCCTCCGCCCGCCTGCCCCCACCCCTGGAAAGATCACCTCGGGAAGGTGTCAGGACAAGACCGAGCCTTTCCAGGGTTGTGGAGGCTGGATTTATGCAAATTTTTAAAGTTAACAGCCACATCCCCGTACATCCACTACAGCTCTGCAGCCCAAAGAGCCTCAGGATGGGAAATGACTTGTCTTGTGCCTTGCTGACTCAAAAGAGAGAGCGTGCACACACAGCTGCCACACGGAGCTGCCACGAACTGCAAGAAAAAAAAAGAACAACAAAAAAGCACGACAGACGCAGTGTTCTGGGTTCCTCCTCGCCTCTACTCAGATCAACCTTGTCCTCACAGTCGACAACAATTTCCATACTCCAATTTCGCACGGAGCATAACTGCATGGTGCATTCTTCCAGAAAACAATTCCGTATTTCTCTGTGCTGGGAATCACAGAAACGTTCCAAAGTTCTGACATTCATCGTGCTGGACTCTGACTTAAGTGGACTTCAGGGTGGTGTTAAAAAGTAGTAAACAAATGGTTCAAGAATTCACCATAAGCTGAGTGCATTACCGAGGGAGTTCGCATTTGTGACCTGCCTGCTCTGGCATCTATCAGGGTACAAGGCACTTATGGACTGTCTCAGACAAACAGCTCCTTTAATCTGTTGGCTTAAATCAAGGTCATTCATGTTCTCAAACTCAGAATGGAGGACAGGGTATAAAGAATGATTATCCTACTTAAAAAAAAAAAAAAAAAGCTAAATTTTGACTGACATAGAAAGAAACTGATGCATAACAAGCTCCTCCTCAGTGCTAGACAACATCTCATACTAATCTTCTCTGGGTCTCAACATTTCCAAACAGATCTGCAAAGGTCTATTCCAAGTGAAGAAACAGGGTCAGAGAAGTAACTGCCCCTAGGTCCCAGCTAGAAAGTGGTCAAATGAAGAGTTGAGCCTGGCGCAGTGGCTCATACCTGTCATATCAGCATTTGGGGAGGCGGAGGTAAGAGGATTGTCTGTCCAGAGGTTCCAGACTTGCCTGGGTAACTTGGTGATACCTCATCTCTACAGTAAATCAAAAAAACTAGCCGGGTGTCATGGCATGTGCCTGGGGTTCCAGCTAGTTGGAAGGCTGAGGCGGAAGGCTCACCTGAACCCAACAGCAGGTCAAGGCTGCTGTGGCTGTGAGCGTGTCACTGCACTCCAGCCTGGGTGACAGAGTGAGACTCCTACTAAAAAAAAAGAAAAAGGAGAGTTGAATGCAGGTCTTTCCTAAGTATAAAATCTGCACCATTTCCTCTACATGCTGTTAATCCAAAAACAATAATGAGTTCCAGAAGAAAAGTCAAGCCCAGAGACCGTCTGTGATCCATTCCTTCCTCTCTGAATGATCTTGCAATTTATAAGCTACCACTGTGAACGAGGCCAGTTCTTTATCCCTACCTGAATGATATGTACCTTGCTTCCTTGGACAGAGGACGCCGTGAGCTCTCCATTACCAGCTACTAGCGCTGTCAGCCTTTTTAGAATTACTTGGTGGCAAAAGTTCAAAAGGTTCCAGGATGGTCACTCATAAGCCAAGGTACAAAGTCTGTCCAGTTCGGGACCTAATCAGCTGACTAATATTTGTTCCCCCAATTTTTTTTTTCTCTAACTGGGATCTCTTTAAGAAGGCAGCAAATGCTATTCACAAAGACACAGGGTCTCAATGTTTAGTAAAACTGTTGACATTCTCTCATTTTCTGTTTCCCTCTGCTTTATGGCTTAGTTCACACTCACCTGTCAGGAGTGTGCTGCTATTAGCCTCAGGATGTAGGCCAAGAAAGAGAACATACATTAAAAGGTGATTAAGAGTCTCAACATCACTGAGACCTCCAGACACTTGTGGAGAAAGTGAATGAGATGAACTGCACCTTGCCCACTCTCCCGCACCCGCACCCCCATAGAGCACACAGATGAACTGCAAGAGCAGTGGCCTTCAAGGACAAAGGCAGGGCTGGGCAGAGCAGTCTAACCAGAGCTTATTACTAAACATCTTTCTGAAGGCTCTTAGCATGCCTTCACGGTCCAGCTCCATCCACCTTTTTTCCTTTACTCAGTCTTAAGTTTTTACACTGGTCCTGGCAACTCTAAAATTCTTTTTACAAACTAAATGCTTCTTTCCAAAGAGCTACCTACCCCCCCCCCCAAAAAAAGCACCTGGTGGGAGGGAAAGACATGAGAGGGCACTTGGCTCAAAACTTCACTCATTTTGAAAGCCCTGTCAATAATTACCATGTTTTTAAGGACACGATTCCATTTAAAAATACCTTTGGTGTCCCTCCTTCGTTTCTGTTACTCTGAGAGCCCAGAAGGAAAACCTCTGAAGAAAAAAAAATTCATAAGAAAAGCCAAAATAAAACTTCAGTTAACCTGCAGAACCTTCATTTGGGACCTTATGAAATAGACTACCTAAGGTCTAAAAACCTTCTGAACAATTTGAAGTCACTAAAAACAGTCAATGGTAAGCTATTCCTATTTTGTCCAAGTACTGTAATGAGTGATAATTTTGTGATATAAAAGGGGGGGAAATAAAAAAAAACCCAAAATTATTTATAAAAAATTATATATTTATTCTTACATGTTTAAACTTCAGTCACCTTCAAAGTACTCTCTGTTTGATGTAATACACCCACCAAGACGCTTTTTCCACTGCTCAGACGTTTTTGAACCCATCAACTTTGATGCCTTTCAGTGCTCCTGCCATTTTTTGTTTCACCTCTTCCACATTGGCAAAACTTTTCCCTTGGAGGACTTTATTCATCCAGGGAAACAAACAACAACAAAAAAGTCACTCAGGATGAGACTGGGCGAGTAGGGAGGGTGGGGCACAACGGTTGCGCTGTTTTGGGACAAAAACTGCTGAACACTCAGCACAGTTTAGGGAGTTGCATTGTCACGGTGGAAGAACCAATCACCTGTTTGCCACAAAAAAATCCACCCAAGCCAAACGCAGCCTCTCACAACAATACTAACTGGTACACTGACTTACCTAGTGGGAGAAGCCTGCACCACAAGGAGCTTGCCCTCCAAAAGATGCTTCTGGGTTTTTTGGGGTCCCCTCTCATATGTGAAGGTTTTTACTGTTTAATAGGTAACAGGATCCAGAGGAGTGTCTGTTGGTAGTCTAGGAGCCATATTCGCCCATGCTGCCGTATCCACACCTGCATTCATCACACTCCTCTCCAGAGCAGTAGCCAGCTGTGGGGGAAGGCAGTCACACTTCTCTCAGATTCCCTATAACAAAAACCCTCCTCCTCATCAAAAATACTAACATCCATTCTGTGTATGGTTCCCAACACAGGTCCTGACACATTTCCTAATCCTAACTACCACAAGGCCTAAGCACCACCTCCCACTTCCCCATGGGCCAGCTGTTTTCCTGCTTCTTCAGTGTTTCATGGAGAAGTGTTTCTTCCTTATCACTGCTGTGTAAATATACGTGTGTACGTGTGTGTGTGTGTGTGTGTGTGTGTGTGTGTGTGTGTGTGTGTGATAAATCACAACCCCTTATGAAGAGAAAAACATGCTCCTAGGTAGGCACAAATGATGCCACAAAAGAGAAAAGTGAATTTTGAAGAATTTGGGGCTTTTGTCACTCCCTAAGTCCCACAGTCCAAGGATGAAGACAGTAACACTGTGAAAGCCATTTCGGAGGCTCCAAATTACATTACAAGAAATAGCTTTTCTGAGGACTAATGGGTGTGGAGTAGATGATAAACTCGTCTCCAAAAACAATGCTGCTTATCTTTCCTCATCTTAAAAGAAGAAAAATCTAACTTTGGTGGTTAAAAATGTTCACCACAAGCATCTCTTGGTGTGAATATCAGAATTGTTGGTGATTGTTACACCAATCTGGATTCTGCAAACAAGAAAATAAAAAAATTTTTTTAAAAAGCCATCTGGTTACCTAAGAGACGATCTCTCTGCACTAGTAACCTTCACTGCAGTGCCCCCGTCTCATTCTTCACTTTCAGGGTAGCACATACATTAGGATTTCCTGGGAAGGAGGTCTCTGGCACTCATGCTCACCTCCTGGCCTATGTAAAACTTGGGCCACGGCTTTCAAGGAAGCCTTTCCAAGAGCCAACTGGCTGGCCTGATTGGCATTTACCCAAAAAGGGTTATTAGCCATCTTCAGGGAGCTAGAGTGTCGTTTTCCTTGGCAAAATACAGCAAGGGGCTGCAAATCATCTTTTTTTTTTTTTTTTTTCAATTCTGCCTCAAGATGACTTAAGCTCCCTTTAGGTCACAGAGTTTCCTGGTTTTGAGCAAGCTAAAAAGGAAAGCACTTACTTAAAGTTCCCCACAGTATGACCCGGAAGTCCTAGCTACAGGTAGAAACACAGGGCCAGGGTGGCTACAGACCTGAGCTGGTATGTCCCTGAGCTCAATGCCTCAGTTTCCTCAGCTTTCAAACACATCATGAACCCACACACCTTGCACAAACTTACTAGTATGACACAGGGCAAACCCTCACATGTCCTCGCTCATTGAATTCTCAGAACTCCTTGCAGGGAGGAGTCATTATCACCGTGTTACAGAAGAAGCCGTGGGGCCCTCAGATGTTAAGCGATTTTCTATAAGCAGTAGGTAATGGAGCTAAAACTCACCCTGGGTCTGTTCTTCCTTCTTTTAATTGAACAGGAATGAGTGGGTGCATTTTGGCAGTGGATTTATTATTCTGCAGCACTATCTTTTCGCTCAGAAAAATCTGTTTTGAAATATACCTTGTAATGCTCTCTCTCAATTGCATCATGCCACCATCATCGCCTTGTCACATTTTGGTAAAGTATAAACATATATTTTGCAACAGGCTAACTGATTTTAAGCCACAACAATATAAGTAGATATAAACCAGGTAAAATATACTCTTGGGCTGCAGCTGAATATTATTTTACAAAATAATACATAAGACAGATCCACTGATCAAACTGCGATACACAAAATCTTTTTCCTTTTTCTTCTTTTTTTTGAGTTGGGGTCTTGCTCTGTCACCCAGGCTGGAGTACAGTGGCACAATCAGGACTCACTACAGCCTCAATCTCCTGTGCTCAGGCGATCTTTCTGCCTCAGTCTCCCAGGTATCCCAGGTAGCTGAGACTACAGGTAGGCGCCACATGCCTGACCTATTTATTTATTTATTATTTTAGAGATGAAGTCTCTCCAAGTGCTGGGATTACAAGTTGTGAGCTATCGTGCCCCAGTCCACAAAATCTTAATTTTTTCCCCCAAACTTGCCCTCTCATTCTTCAGTTAGCAGGCAAATGTGTATGCAAAGTGGGCCGTGTTGACAGAGGCACTGTGATTTAGTGAACATCACATGAAAGAAGGGTAAGAAATACCACAAAAGTTTGACTAAATGCAAATACCTACACACAAGTGAAGACTGTTCAAAACGTTCCTGGCATAGACTGCTAGCAGTGAATAACCTTGGGTTATTTACTGGCTGTTGATGGTGATGCATACTGTATAGACTCAACATTGTCCTATAACTCATTTTTCTTTGGAAGGCATGTTTTGTCTGTTCATCTTCTGTGGTTGTATCTCTGCTTTCTTATTTTAAGGTTGTTTTAATCCTCTTCGGGTACTCTTATTTTTAAATAATATGTTAGAAAGCCCAACAACTTACACGGATTGATCCTAACAAGTCAAATAAGCAAGATTCCAATAAAAGGCAAAAAATTCTTAAAATATTTTAAAATATATTAACTATATAAGAATATATTAAATATATTAAAATATATCTGTAGGAGCATATATCTCAGAAATAGCAAAATATAAAAGTTGATGGGAATAAGTCACACATATTATTACTGAAAACATCAATTCTCAGTTATACATTTTAATGGGGTCTAAGTGAGGGAGAAACAATTTAAGGTTACAAACTTGGATACTCTGGATTTTCATCTCCTTTCCTTTGCCAGTAGTGGAACGGCCAAGGCATACAGCATAGAAGAGAAACAAAGTGCTTGAAAAATCCAGAACTTTATTATCAACTTTTGGAAACTCCTTCACCTTTTTTTTTTTTTTTAACTAACCCTAGTTCAGTACACACTAACTACTTTATATGTATTAACTCAATTATTCTTGACAACAACCCTGTGAGGTAGGGATTCTCATTATCTCCATGTTACAGATCAGAATAAAGTCCCAGAGATAATAAATAATTTGCCCAAAGTCACACTGCTAATAAATACCAGAACTTAGGCAACCTGATTAGCCAAGTGTCTACTTTTAACCAACACATTTTATTACCAATAGGGCATAATTGGACTGGGTTTGCTTTCTTTAGTGTGAAAGTTCATGGGGCACAGAACAGCAGACATAGCAGAAGGAAAAGGGAGGGGTAAAGGGCCCTCTACTAGTAAGATGATTTAAAAATCAAGAAATTAGAGTACTAGAGGTCTGTAACATATGGGCGGGAGTAATGACCTATAATTCAGGCTGGGTCCCAGGAAACATACAAGTGAGCATCATTTCATGCAGCTCCTAAGAGATTTTCCTGTTTGCACCAAGAATGTAACCACTGTTCCAGGGGCACTAGGCTGAAAGCTTCTGGAGGTCAGGGATATTGAGCCTGGAACACATTGCTGAATACATGAATATTAAGAAGAAATGAAAGATATTTGCAGAATGGAAAAGTCAGGAGGAAGGGCTGCTTTCTCGCCTTGACCAAAATGCTGGATTTCAAGGCTTCAGGATTGCCTGGCTACAGCACAGCTGAATTAGCCACTGAAGGGAATGCAATGAACCCCATGTACTTTGATCTTGGTAAAGCAGCTGATACAGTGTCCAGTGAAATCAGGATCTCTAAATCAATGGAAACTTATGTTGCTACAAAACCCATACAGGAGTTAAGTAGGCTAGAAAGAAAAACACTGGCTACATCTACTAGTATGATGAAGGAAAAAGCCACAAGGAACAGAATTCAATCTGTATTCAAAAGCAACTTAGAAATTATTCATGCTGTGATAATCAAATTTGCACATAATATTAATTTGTGAGGTGTGAAAAGGGCAAAAGAGGGAGAGCCAGTGACTTAGTTAAGTTAGCAGAGAAGTGAAGAAAAACAAGAAGTTCAGTCTCAGTTTTGTGCTCCCTTTAATTTACAGGGAGTGGCTGAGGATGTTCCAGGGGATAGTAACCACCTCTAGCACTGAAATGCCAAGACAGAACTAAGTGACTTAAGCAAGAGCAAAGAGATACATGTTTGAAATGTTAGGACCTCACAAAGTATGATCCTGTTCTTCCCTACATCATCAGTAAAGTTCCATGGGAAATATTATTCTTTTCAAGAGGACTTCATTAGGAAACCCAAAGAAAAGAAGGGGCTCAAAGTCTGAATTTAGGAGGTCAGATGAAAAAGTCAGTGGTGTATGTATAATCTGGCCCCGCTACAAATATGCCGCACAGGCAGAAGGTCATGAGAATGGTTTGTGAACACATGGCAGGATGAAGAAGAGCAGAGCAGGGGGAGAGAAGCGAGCTAAAACTTGGACTAATGTTATTTTCTTAAGCATAAATTATATTTCCTAATTTCTTTAATGTTGAGAAATAGCTTCTCCCTTGGTAGAACTGTTTGTCTTCCCAGGAAAAATTATACTTTAAAAGTTAGTCATTGATTTAGAACTCAAGAAATGAGAGTATTAAAGATCTGTAACATTGCGGGGGTAGGGGGGGAGATCACCCATATTCAGGCTGGGTCCCAGGAAATGCACAAGTGAGCACCATTTCATGCTGCTCCTAAGAGACTGAAGAATCGAACTATCAGCTGTGTAGCCAACATGCAAGTGAAGGTTCTTTCCCAGATATGGGCTCTACGTACACCCTAGCATCTTTGTTTACAGGAGGAAAGCATATGTTTCTAGAAAACAAAAAGCCCTGAAAGGAAAGAGGGGTCAATGCATAACTACAATTTCCTAGTATGTCACCCTTATTGCTCTCAGTTGCAAATTGTATAGTTGTTTTTGAAAGTAAAGCTCTCAATGTGTGGGAAATACAAGGAAGAAATACCTTTGGGTGTCTGCAGAATTAATGATAACATTGACAGCAGCAGCTAATACTTGAGTACTATGTGCCAGAAACTGTTGCAAGCATTTTACATAAACTATCCTCATAACTAACCCTAGCAGAGAAATATTATATCTTCATCTTATAGAAAGTTAAGTAGCTCTCCCATGAATCCATGGCTACTAAGTGGGCAGATTAAAACTAAAACTTAGGCAGTAGACTCCTGAGCTCATGCTGTCAATGAAGACAGCCAACAATCCTATATATTCTTTTTTTTTTTTTTTTTTTTTTTTTTTTTTT
>NW_007260458.1:755144-755495 GCF_000164805.1 Carlito syrichta | reverse complement strand
CCTCCCAAAGGCGCGGGATTACAGGCTGAGCCACCGAGCCCGGCTAATCCTATATATTCTGCTGCCTTCCTACATAAGCAACAAAACAGGAGAAATTTACCACAAAGGCATAAACTAAATTCTAGATGCAAATGGGAAAATGTATCTGAAAAACTCTGGTCAAACGACAGTGTTTTGAGATTACTGCTTAAGATGAATAGAGAATAAGAAGCAGACCATAAAGCCTAGACAGACAGATCTTCCCCAAAGTTTGATGACTGGTCCCCTCCCATGGCTTAAAAAACCATCCAGCCGGGCTTGGGGGCTCAGCCTGTAATCCCGCGCCTTTGGGAGGCTGAGGTGAGTGGATTG
>NW_007260458.1:738828-755049 GCF_000164805.1 Carlito syrichta | reverse complement strand
TCGAGGCTGCGGTGGCCGGGAACAGCCATTGCACTCCAGTCTGGGCGACAGAGTGAGACTTCAACTCAAAACAAAAACAAAAACAAAAACAAAAAAAACCATCCAGCGGGACCAGGTGGCTCACACCTGTCATCCCAGCACTTTGGAAGGCCAAGGCAGGCTTGAGCCCCTCCTGGGCAACACAGTGAGACCTGGTCTCTAGAGAAAAATCACAATCAAAAAATTAGCCAGGTGTGATGATGCATGCCTATGGTCCCAGCTACTCCAGATGCTGATGTGCAAGGACTTTCTAAACCTAGGAGGTCAAGGCATGCCATGAGTCATGATCATGCCAGGTCACTCCAGCCTGGGTGACAGAGTGAGACCCTGACTCAAAAAAAAAAATCAGCTGGGTACAGTGGCTCAAGCCTGTAATCCCAGCACTTTGGGAGGCCAAGGTGAGCAGAATGCCTGAACCCAGGGGTTTGAGACCAGCCTGGGCAACTTGGCGAGACCTCGTCCCTATATTTCAAAAAAAGAAAAAAATAGCCGGGCACGGTAGTGCACATCTGTAGTTCCATTTACTTGGAAGGCTGAGGCAGAAGGATTGCCTGAGCCCAGCGGGCCAACGCTGGGGTGGCTGTGAGTGTGCCACTACACTCCAGCCTGGGTGACAGAGTGAGACGCCAACTCAAAAAAAAAAAAAAAAAATCATCCACAATATGAAAAGCCCCAAATTAGCCTCATCCCACTGAATGACTCAATGCCCTTGGGAGCCCTTTCCTCACCAGAGTGTGCTCAGAATCACCTGTAGGACCTTGTAAGCACAATTCCCAGGCCCCACCCTGGATCCACAGCACAGAATCACTGGGGGGGGGGTGCTCTTGGAATCTGTACATTTAAGACACGCCCAGGAGAGCCTAAGGTACAGCCCAGCTGGAGAATCCCTGCTGCAGACCTACCTTCTTCCACACCACCATCAGAATCACTAAAAAAAGAGGTTAGCACAAATTACCTCTCTTTTCGAGAAACTTCAGCGGAATCGCCTTTGTTCCAAGACAAGGGAAAGAAGTCCAAATTCCTCAGCAGGACACTCCAGGCCCTTTATCGGCCCCAAGCTGCGTCTCAGGCCTCCCTTCCTCCTGTCTTCTTCATGCTACCATAGCAGCATTCCCCAAACACTTTTATGTCTCCAGGCATTGCTGCTCCAAGGTGCCCTCGGCTCTCCCATCAGTTCTCCACCTGTCACCATTTTTCTCATCCTTCAAGACCCTATTCCAGTAATTGTTCTTCCTTGTGAAACCTCCCCTGATCTTTCCAGTCAAAATCAGTCTGTCCTCCTTCTGAGCAAATGTCCCCAAAATTTAGCTCATGCAGGAATTATAGCATACAGTGCACACTGTGCTAAAGTCTACTAAACTGTTAACATGCAGGTCTCCTTTGCAAAGCAGAGGTGTATCTTACTCCTCTTTCATCCTGTGGATGAGAGACAAACCTGCATTCAAAGTTTAGTTCTGCCTGTTGCTTACTA
This sequence comes from Carlito syrichta, assembly GCF_000164805.1. Classification (NCBI taxonomy): domain Eukaryota; kingdom Metazoa; phylum Chordata; class Mammalia; order Primates; family Tarsiidae; genus Carlito; species Carlito syrichta. Next base: position 753,539 of record NW_007260458.1, on the reverse strand, counting down.
GCACTGTCATCCTGCACAGATTATTTGAGTCTCAGTTTTGTAATCTTTGAAATGGCATAATAATGACACTGACCTTCATGGCTGATCTGAGATAAACATGAGACACGGCCTGCTGAGGACCACCTAAAATGCATTAACATGATAGCTGTTGTTATTATTTACTAACTTTTATTTCCCATCCTACTAGAGTACATTGCAGATACAGTAAATGCTCAAAAACCATTTGCATTTACACACACACACACACACACACACACACAGTAAATGCTCAAAAAGCATTTGCGTTGACACACACACACACAAAGCATTTGCTTTCAAAGTGATTAAAGTCCTTTATCCTTACTCAATTTTGTTCTATTAGAAAGGACATACATTCCATATTTCTATCCCTACTTCTACTCTCCTTTCTTTCCTTCAAAAGTCAATGTACAAAATTCTCATGAACAAGCCCTGTCAGTGTCCCTCCTACTCCAGCTTGGTTTTTTTTGCTTTGAACTACAGTAACTGCCTGTAGCCACAGTGTCGCTGCCCAGAGAATTGCCTGCTTCACCCTTCCAACAAACAGCACTTTGTAGGCAAACTGGAGGCAAGCCCAAAGTAGGGGAGGGGGGAAAACCAAGGAAAGGGAATTTGGGCCAGAGACCGAATCAACACCCATGCTCTAGCCCCCACTCTAGTACAGGTAAGGAGAAGCTAGGAAAGGAGTTGAGATCGACACAAACCTTCCCCAGCCACTCCCAAGCACTTAGCAAGCTTACCACCCCCCATGAAAAATGTGTTTCCAAGACTCACAAAGGACACACTGGTCAACTCACTGCCTGACACACATGGCCATTGTTGTTAATAAAATACTGTTGATAGTTTCTTATCCTCACCAAACCAATCACATTGCCGTTACTGTCCCCTCCCCCGTTCACAGGAGATGAAACCCAAGGTCACACAAATCCACTGGGACCAGAACTCTAGCCCTATAAGCTCCAAATTCTCGATCCTTCCCACTGTCTGATGTCAACTGCAAAAAGCAGTTTTAAAAACACTCTTAGAAGCTCAGCAAATCCACCAGTTGTAAAGGTAAAGGTAAAACAAGACAGGTTGCATGCTGTTAAAAACAATTCTGATGCCAAGGATGAGGGTTGTCACAGCAACAATGCTCCAACATTTTAGTGTAGTGTTCCAGGAAGATTCCCCCCGTCAGTTTTCTGCTCCTCGATGGAAACCTTCACCGTGAACTCATGTGTTCAACTGGCCTGGGGAGTAGGGAAGACGTTAAATTTTCTTTTGTCAATCCAACCCTGATGCTGACTTTAAGATTGAGGTGCCATGGAAAGCAAAAGAAGTTTCTAAAGCAAATCTGTGATGATGGTTGTTGTAAGGGAGTATATGGGGATGGTAAGGCAGCCCTCACAAGCACAGATCCTAAAACCACGGCAGCTTGGGTTCAAATCACAGCTCTGCCACTTACTAGCTATGTGACCTTGAACTACCTGGCTGTTCAGGGCTGTAGAGAGGGAGCAGCCAGACTAGCGAACCCAGCCATGGTTTCCTCTGCTACAAAATGGGACTGTTGCAAGGAATAAATGAGCTAATATACACAAGGGCTCCAAACAGTGCCTGGCACACGGTGAGTACTCCTTACGTGTTTCCTATTTGTATTTCCAGATGAGTCATGAGGATTGGATTCTTTTTTAAGTGTACTTGGTGGGAAGGCTAAAGAAGACTTCTTGTACAACCTGTTAATCCATCTTGCCCAAAACCAGCCCGAAAATTATTTACAAGTCTCACTTCCTGATAGGATCTTCCAGGATTTCCATCTGTGGTCTAGAGTCCCTGGAAGGCCCAGCAGCGGAATCTGAAGAATGTTTCTTCTTCCCAACAACAGTGCAAGGAAACCTGCACCCATTCTCTCAACACCACAAATGGGTTTCCATCATGAGGAAAAACAAACACACAAAGATCCTTATTAGTTACTAACTTACCGCATTATAACAACGAATGGAGGGATACACTTTTAAGTGCATTTATTCTAAAAGAAATTTAAAGTTATACCAGTTGAGAAAGGCATAGTTTGGATCACACAGGGATGACACTCCTATGACTAGAGTAAAATCTGTGGATGAATCAAAAGCTTCAGCACCACCCCCTCCCCCACCCCCGCCGAAAATGCTGAAACGATGTGCTATATACTTGGAAAGATTAGGAGAAACATGCTTTTAACCCATTTCCCATTTAGGAAAAAAAAACTGCAGCTCACTGCCATGTTCATTTATTTTTACATAAACACACTCTTTGAGGCTGAAGCAAATCTGACTGGGTTCAATAGGAAAATAAAATACAAACACTGTTCTTAGATTTTTTTTAAAACAGTACTTGTCTCTAATACCAATGAGAATTATGAGTGAGAGAGAGAGAGAGAGAGAGAATATGACTGTTTTGTAATTCTCTACTTTTTTTCTTTATCTCGGGATAAATGCTGAAGCCCAAGAGCCACCAGTGAGTATTCACAGAGCTAATGGGAAAAGGGTTAAAATTCTCCTCCCAGACTAGTTGTTGAATTTTCCCCAGAATAGCAAATAAAACCAAAGTCAGGTCTGAGGTCGTATCCTGCACAGGATGCCCGGTCAGGGGACAGGGGCTAAAACCCAGTGGACACTGTCCTCTGGGCATGTTGGCCTGACAGGGCAGATGCACCTTCTAACGCTGCTTCACACAGAGGACAAAGGGCCCGTGGGAGCTGGCCCAAGTAGTGTGGAGCACACTATCCTTCCCCTGGGGACTGTGTATAGCCCCTCAGAGGTATGTGTGTGGGGGGGTATTGGCTTGTACTCTAACATAACCAGGTTTCCACAACGCAAACACTTTCCAGCTTTCTTGGTTGAAGTTTTGCTATCAGTTGCGCTACAGACTCCTCTTCTTTCCCTCACTTCATACTCACTTTTCTGGCATGAACCCCTCCCTACTTTTTCATTCCAATTCCCTTTTTGCAGAAGTCGCAGCATAAATTAACATGAAAGCACTGGAACTGACAGAAAAATAGCACTGGCCCACCCCTCTCACACAGACTCTGCACTATTTCTAAACGTTCATCAGGTCATCGCTTTCCCTTTCTTGTGTAATGGCTCCTCTTTTTTTCTCTTTCCTCCTCATTTACCCCCAAATCAGTTTTAGGATATGAGCAAATCTTCCCCTATCTTCAGAGGTAGATGTTCTCTTCACTCAACTCCAAGTGGCTCTTACCCCTCCCTCCCTCCCACTGGTCCCACCTGTCCCTCCTCCTTACACCCAGAGTCTACCTATTTCTCCCTGAGCCTATTACTCCTCAGGCCAGGCAACCCTTTCAAATGCAGTCCCTCTGGATATAATATCCCAAATTGAAAGGTCAGAAATTGTTATCATTACAAGTATGTGGTATCAGGTTTGTTTTGTTCTGCTTTTTGTGTGTGTGTGGGTGGGTGCACAAAAGGATGCAAAAAACCAAATTCGAATTTGGTTTCTTTCTGTTTAAATTGATTTTCTTTTTAAGTGTATTGTGCTTTTTATTCAAATCCTATGCTTCCATTTATCTGGCCACTAAAGGGCTATCTATCTCTAAGGGCCTAAAGTCATAGGCTGTTTCCAGCCTACAAAGCAAATTTTGTCTGGTCTACAGGAAGCTCTTATTTAAAATGTTGAGTTAGCCAACCTTTAAAATCAGATTTTACACAACAATCCAGATTTCTGGCTTATGGTGAAAAAATCAGAAGATCTGGCAATGCTGAACCACATTCTCACGTGGCAACAATCTCCAACTCACAGGCCTGCTTTAACCAGGACCTCTATTCTCTAGCTCAGCCCAGGCTCACACCCCTCCAGGTGTCCTCACCCTGAGAGTGAGTGCCAGCTGCCATATATCATTTCAGTGAGGCCCAGTTCAAGAATGGCTGGTATTTGCCTAAGACCCCCTCTAGTTATAGTTTGTATCCAACTCTTAACTCCTTCTCTGATTAGTACAGAAATTACAAATGTAATGATAAAGTGTCTACTGGGCACAGAATTTACTAAGTACAAATAAGTTATAAGGAAAATAATTTAGAGCTAAGCAAAAAAATGTTTTGTAATAGAAAAATATTTTAAAGGAACTAAGCTAAATAAAAACCGTGTTCCCAGCCAGCACAGTGGCTCAAGCCTATAATCCCAGGACTTTGGGAGGCCGAGGTGAGAGGATTGCCTGAGCCCATGGATTCGAGACCAGCCTGAACAACTTGGCGAGACCTCGTCTCTACAATAAATCAGAAAATTAGCTGGGCATGGTATCACGTGCCTGTAGTTCCAGCTACTTGGAAGGCTGAGGCAGAAGGATCGCCAAAGCCCAGCAGGTCGACGCCGGGGTGTCCGTGAATGTGCCACTACACTCCTGCCTGGGCAACAGAGTGAGACTCTGACTCAAAAAAAAAAAAAAAAGCGTATTCCCCAATCCCCCATATGTATGTGGAGGGGGATGTACTTGGACAAGATATGTAACACTGTAGCCTACCTCCCAATTTGCACTTTATTATTGTTTAAATGTTTATATAAAAAATACAACTGTTAAAGTAGAAGCCTTAACAGAACAAATCCACTCCATGAAAGTGATTGTGCTTGAGTATAATAAATGCATAAATAAGACAGACTATGGATATGATATAGATATATGGATATTTATGCATTTTTTTTTACTTTGAGCTATGATGGTTGCTTTTACTGCATATATCTGTTATAGCATTTATTCAGCTAAGTCATAGCACACCTTAGCAAACATGAGCTCCATCTTTACCTAATATATTTATGTGCAGTAGTTATTGTAGGGTCAGATCTAGCTAGGAGGAGGGTGCTTACCATGGACTATAACAAGTGGCATTCTATCATTAGGATTGGTGAGGAAAGAGAATAGGGAGAAAACACCAGAACAATTAAGTGATTTAAAGGTATACTCTCAATTCTAGGATAAATGTCACTCAAGTAGTTTCACCAACAGGCTGTTATTTTGTAAAACTATCATGAGATGCCAGGAGCAGTGGCCTGGAAGCCTCAACACCTGGGTGCCACTGCAGGGCCACTCTTCAAATGAGAGGTGTGAATCAGACGAGTCAGGAGGCTTCCTCACACCTCAAAATCTGATTTCTTCATGCGTGTAACAGAAATATTAATAGGTATTATAAAATGCATACAAAGAAATCTATAGAGAGAGATGAGAAAGAATATAGCAGTTAAGAGAATGGGCTTTGATATAAAATAAGTCTGGTTTCAGATTCCACCCCACCACTTCTCTGTGATATTTTTTGCAAATTACATGACCTCTCCAACCTCACTACCTAATCTGTAGAGTGGGAATAAATCTAGTTTTCACTCAGGATTGTTTTGAGGATTGAGAATGTATGTAAATTCCAGGGCATAGGTGTGGACAAATCAGCAAATGCCTAATAAACAATAGTTGTTTTTATTAATAACTAGGTAGTATGTAAACTGTCCAACTACTTCTTGACCAGTTAAGTTTAAAAAACAGAAGTCACATCTGAGAATAAACTGATTTTGAAAGCCTATTTGGTAGGGTGTCAAGGCAAGTATCATGGGGCCAATTTTCCTAGGAATTTTAATTTTCAAGCATTTCTTAGAATTAGGGTGGGAAAATCCAGTGAAGAGAATTTGACTGATGGCATTTCATCCCCAGTGTGACAGGTCGTGTCCTGTCTCCACAGTGTGAGATACAGAGGAGCAGCTTCTGGTTGGCAATGGCCTTGAGAGAAGGGTGTCTCGTACATCCTTTCTTCTCCCTGCGCTGGCAGTGCTGGCTATCTGTTGATGCTAAGATTCAGCAATGAAATGTACGTGTTGCTGGGGAAGGGAAGCCTATTCTGGCAATGTTCCCAACAAGTATCAGCAAGCAGAAAAGAAAAGAAAAACAGATTGCGGGGGGGAGAAATGCTTGTAATAGGATCTATAAACACCATACTAATGAGCCTTCCCCAACAGCAGGTTTTAAGGGAAGGATATAGACATTTTGAAAACTTCATAGCAATGATAGTACCCAGGTTTTTTTATTTCAAAGGCCAGTAAAAATTTTTTTTAAAGACTCAAAATTGCCAGGTTAAAACCACACCAAGAAATGACACCAAAAACCAAACCATCACCATCCTTTCATAAAATGAAGAAAAAATAAATCCTCAAATTAGGAAGGGCTATCTAAGATATATATACATATTTAAGATCCTTTAAATAGAATAAACTTAGCACTATAGCTGAAAAGCATGTTGCATTGTCTTTATTCTTCTCATTTTTCCATGGGCTGGTGACACTGTCATCATGGACTCCTTCTGGAAACCACTGATTAAGAATGGACTTTCGGGTGTAGTGGTTCACATCTGTAATCCCAGCATTTTGAGAGGCCAAGGAGGGAGGATTGCTTAAGCCCAGGAAATGGAGACCCACCTGGGCAACATAGCAAGACCTTGTCTCTACAAAAAAATAAAGATAAATTAGTCAGATGTGGTGGTGTGCACCTGCAGTCCCAGCTACTTGGGAGACTGGGTAGGAGGATTGCCTGAGCCCAGGAAGTTGAAGCTGCAGTGAGCCATGATTGTACACTGCACTCTAGTCTAGGCAACAGAGTGATTCCTCAACTCAAAAAAAAAAAAGAAAAAAAAAGGACTTTAAGTTGACCCCATCATGCCATCCAGTCCAAGTGCACTACCTCATGGAGGCACCAAGAGTCATACTGTAGACCACCTGCTATCTGGGTCATCACCTTCCAAAGAGATTGATGTGTCCTTAAAGCTCCTTACTGGTCTTAATTACAAACTGTGGGCTTATCAGCCACAAATGTCCCAAAACCTTTTGAAGGTGTCTTCCGTCAGTACCCAGGCCTGTGTACAACTATGTCAGATGGTAGTTCTCAGCCTTGGTTGCACATCAGAATCCCTTGGTGGCAGAGAGGACTCTTTTCTGAACAAAGTTCCACCTCCAGAGATTCTAATTCAATAGGCTTTCATGGGGAAGGGTCTAGACACATCTATTTTTAAAATATTCCCCGGACTGATTCCGGTGCCAGCCAGGGTTAAGAAAAGACATATTTCTTTGCAGTCATCCTGAACTTATGTCTTACAAACCTTAAGGTATACCTCCTCATTCATTCCTGTGAACAACAAATACTAATGGAGGGCCTGCCGTGTGCAAGACACTACAAAATCAGTGTCTGGACAAGACTGATACATTCCCGCCTTCACCAAACTGACAGAGTACTGGTGCATGAAGACAAGGGGCAGATAATTAAAATACCATTTTCAAGCTGGGCTCGGTGGCTCAGCCTGTAATCCCATGCCTTTGGGAAGCTGAGGTGAGTGGATTGGCTGAGCCCACGGGTTCGAGACCCGCCTGGGCAGAGAGACCTCATCTCTACAATAAATCAAAAAATCAGCCGGGTGTGGTAGTGCATGCCTGTAATTCCGGCTACTTGGAAGGCTGAGGCGGAAGGATCGCCGGAGCCCAGAAGATGAGGCTGCGGTGGCCGGGAACGGCCACTGCACTCCAGTCTGGGCGACAGAGTGAGACTCCAACTCAAAAAAAAAAAAAAAAAAAATACCATTTTCAGGCTTACCAAAATTAAGTCAACAATCAAGCCTGCCTATGTCTCTAATCTGGTGGTTTCATGGACCTCCATAGCAACTCCTCTCAGCTGACTCCTTCCATATATCTATATATTTTTTTTAGTTGAAGTCTCACTCTGTTACCCAGGTTGGAGTGCAGTAGCACGCTCATGGCAGCCTCGACTTGCTGGGCTCAGGTGATCCTCCTGCCTCAGCTTTGTAAATAGTTGGAACTACAGGCACTTGCCACCACATCTGGCTAATTTTTTGATTTATTGTAGAGATGAGGTCTCACCAAGTTGCCCAGGCTGGTCTCAAACTCCCGGGCCCAGGTAATCCTCTCACCTCTGCCTCCCAGAGTGCTGGAATTACAGGTGTGAACCACCATGCCCGGTTCAGATTTTTTTTTTTTTTAAATCAGAGAAAATAGTTTTATCAGAGGAAGAGATGAGCAAGGACTCTGTTTTCATGAAGCTTACATCCTAGCAGAAATGTCCAAACTTCTAGGTACCATTGCACTGGTCATTTCAGCTCTAGGGTCTTCCCTAAGGTTAGGTGCCCACGACTTTGAATAAATCACAGAGGAAACTCAATTAAGACTGTTTTCTAGGTTTTCACAAAAATCTTTTTTGATGAAGCTTAGCATTTCCTGTTCTTTTTATCTACAATGGCAAGTTGGGACAACATTGTAAAAGTATTTTCAGAGCCTTTCCCTGGGTTTTCCCAACAAAATACCATCATATGGTAATTCCATAATTTCCCCTTACTACTCGACCTCATATTTGCCCACAAAGAAACTCACCTGCAAATCTTATGATGACTAATACATCCTAATGTGGTTTCCCTGAGGCAAATCCCCAGTGGTTAGATATTTCATAATCCAGAAGAGCTTATTATCATCTGCAAACCTAGAAATTCCACTGTGTGTTCCCTCTTTTGGATCAATTATGTAAATAAGACCTGAGGGAACCCACTGTTTACACACCTCTGAGCAGAGAAGAAATCTTCATCCTTACCCTTTACCTGCGGTTCTAACGCCTGCTCTGTCACTATGTATGTACACTTAGGCTAATCACATCACCTCCCTGTGTCTGGGTATTCTCATGTATAAAATTCAAAGGTTAATTCTATTTCTCTATTCAAAGTGAAAAAACTTCATCCTTAGTTCCAAGAGGACTTCAACATTGACCTTGCCTTTGAAAACATAAAAGGACGGTATCTAAGGGTTTTCAATGATTTTCCCCTCAAGAAATCTCAAATAGTTACAAAACATCCCTTCTTCTCATAAGAATGTCCTTCACCCCTTGAACATTTATACCACAAAAAAGGGATTGGCAGTAGTTGGACACTGCGGGGGGCAGGGCGCATAACACTCATAAGGGTACCCACACTTTACCTGTATGATGACCACATATGTACCTACCCCTCATTCGTTCCCCACATTTTAAAAATAAAATACTTTAGAATAATAATAATAATAATAAAGAATGTCCTTCATCTTGACCAGGCACAGTGACCCATACCTGTAATCCCAGCACTCTGAGAGGCAGAGGAGAGGAGTTAAGCACAAGAGTACAAGACCAGCCTGCACAACATAGCAAGACCTCATCTCTACCAAAAATTAAAAAATTAGAGAGCCAAGATTGTGCACACCTGTAGTCCCCGCTACTCTGAAGGCTGAAGCAGAAGAATCATGAGCCCAGAAGGTCAAGGCTGCAGTGAGCCTTGATTGTGCCATTGCACTCCATCATGGGTGACTGACTAAAAAAGTCCTTCATCTCCAGAGGATATAAACAGGCTTCCTATGAGACCAGGAGAGATGTGAGATCAAGATTATACCATCCAGACAGGGGATTGGGGCAACAGGGGATTGGGGCAACAGGGGATTGGGGCACAATGGACATTCACAAAAACAAGGTTGCACGCGTTGGCTGTGAGATTTGGAATTTTGTTCTAGCACTCCTTCAACACTGTGAGATAGCTACCACCCAAGCCAAGCAATTTATTTAAATTTAGTTTGTTGAGCAGATCTAGAACATTTGTAGGACTTAGCACTAAGTAACCTGGGATTTCTGACCTACCCGCTTCAGAAGACATCTGGGAATGGTCATTTCCTGTCTTAGTGAAGACATGTGAAATCTAAGTTAAGTATGAAATTACACCAGTGACAAGTTAAAGCCCAACTCTGGGGAAAAACATTTGTTTCTAAGACTCAATCCTCTCTCCTTCCCTAAATGTAAAGTTGGCAATAATTAAATAGCTGGGGCATAGTAGCAAAAAAAGAAAAGAAATTGAAGCTTAACCTGAGTGGGAACCAAGTTCACACGTAGTTTTTGCCAGTTACTGTGTCTACTTTCTCTCAGAAGCAACTCTGATCTGGCAAGCTTCAGATTTGCATAAAACATTAGAAATTCTCTCCCAGATATCTAAACAGAATTACAAAGACCAGGGAGGAAGTACAGATTTTAGATGCTTGCAACAGACTCAAACAATTTCAGAATGGCACGAACAAAAAGACTCCTCAGAACAAAAAGACCCAAACTAAGGGTCAGTTAGTCTCTCAAACTCACTTCTACGATTCAGCACCCCAGCTCTCAAACAGGACCCGCACGGCCCCAAACTACCAAGTTTCTCATAGTACTAATTGACTACAAAGTTTTTAGCAAAGTCATCCCCCATTCCTCTCTGATATAATTAGAAGGGAGAATCAAAATTCAAAAGGCTAGAAGACTGGACCAAAATAAACAGAGTAACACTGGAAAGGCACAACCACAAAAAAACTTCCATTCAATTTTTTTTTTTAATTGCCCAATCATTATAGGATGCAGCAGCTCATATAGCAAATATCTGGGAGTTCAGACTATCAGTAGCATAACTATCTAAAACATGAGTCTGTGGTCGGCCTTCCTTAAAAAAAGGGGGTGAGCCGGGTTGGGTGGCTCAGCCTGTAATCCCATGCCTTGGGAGGCTGAGGTGAGTGGATTGCCTGAGCCCGCGGGTTCAAGACCCGTTGGCAACCTGGCAAGACCTCATCTCTACAATAAATCAAAAAATTAGCCGGGCGTGGTAGCGCACACCTGTAATTCCAGCTACTTGGAAGGCTGAGGCGGAAGGATTGCCGGAGCCCAGCGAGTCGAGGTTGCGGTGGCCGGGAGTGACCACTGCACTCCAGTCTGGGTGACAGAGTGAGACTCTGACTCAAAAAAAAAAAGGGGGAGCGGCGTGTGTAGTTGTAAGCTTAAACTGCAATAAGCAGACATTTATGCCAAGTCCTCAGTAAACAGCTGTCCTACTTTATACCCTTTGTTGGACAGATCTTATCTCAATTACTATAGTCAATTCCAGATCACCCATGAGACATACTGACAAACTTAGAAGACAGCTAGAAACCATGTCTCATGCAGAACTGTGAAAAGAAGTGGGACTACTCAGCATCAGAAAAGTTAATTGGGGGAAAGCCAACATCATACTGTCTTTGCATGTTCAAAAGGTAATCCTATCTGGGCTCAGTGGCTCAGCCTGTAATCCCGCGCTTTGGGAGGCCGAGGTGAGTGGACTGCCTGAGCCCACGGGTTCGAGACCCGCCAGGGCAAATTGGCGAGACCTTGTCTCTACAATAAATAAAAAATTAGCCGGGTGTGGTAGTGCGCGCCTGTAATTCCGGCTACTTGGAAGGCTGAGTGGAAGGATCGCCGGAACCCAGCAGGTTGAGGCTGAAACAGGCCGGGAGTAGCCACTGCACTCCAGTCTGGGTGACAGAGTGAGACTCCAACTCAAAAAAAAAAAAAAAAAACAGAAGGGTAATCCTGTGGAAGTGGGCAGTTCAAAAGAATAAAATCAATGGAGCAAAGTTTCAAGGAGACAGTCTTCAGCACAGATAATAATACAAAGACATCTGGGCACAGTGGCTCACGCCTATAATCCCAGCACTTTGGGAGGCCAAGGTGAAAGGACTGCCTAAACCCACGAGTTCGAGACCAGCTTGGGCAATTTGGCAAGACCTCATCTCTACAACAGATCAAAAAATTAGCTGGATGTGGTGGCATGTGCCTGTAGTTCCAGCTACTTGGAAGGCTGAGGCGGAAGGATCACCTGAGCCCAGCAGGTCAAGACTGCAGTGGACGTGAGCATGCCACTACACTCCAGCCTGGGCAACGCAGTTAGACTCCAACTCAAAGAAAAGCAAAAAACAAAAAACAGTCCAAAGATGTAATGACGTGTCTTCATAAGTGGAGTTCATTGTTCCTGAGGGTAAACAAAGGCCGCCTAGCAAGTGTAAGAATTTATAGAAGGAAGGAAGACAGGGTCTCTCTAAAATGCCACTTCTGAGTCCATGACTCCCTACTTCCAATATGAGTCTGCTCTAACAACTCATCAGCTAGGATCTCCCTCAAAACTGCGCTATTCTTTTGACTAGGATTTGCCCAGAACCTAATCACTTCAGGCCTGAGCACAGAAGTCTCCAAGACTGGTTTCCTAACCTCGATGTTATTCTTCCTTTCATGTCAAGAATCACCTCCCTTCAAGACCTATTCTGAGATGTAAGGGCGGAGTCTGCCAACCTTGGCACTACTGACATTTTGGTCAGGATCATTCTGTAGGGGGAGGGAACATCCCTGGCCTCTACCCACTAGATGCCAGCAGTACCTGCCCCTTAGCCTTGATTACCAAAATGTCTCCAGACATTGCTAAATGTCTGCTGGGCCACTGGTCTTGAAGCAAATGATTAAGACACTGACTTGTGGTTAAGTTTTCCACTAACTAGATTCGCTGTACCTTCTTTCCTTAGTCCTATTTTCTGTTCTACATCCCTGGCCACTGCCATATGTCAGTTCAGATTTACTCCCCTCCAACATACATGACACTTTTAGCTGGCTCCAAATACCCTCAATTCTTGGGGAACTCTAATTGTTTGCTCTGGTGGTGATTTCATGTGTACTTGTCTTATCTGTTCCCTGTGATTAATTACTACAAAATTCTCTCCTGCCTTGTCAAGGTGGCACTCACGCTAATTCTTTGCTTACTGCTGGTACTCAACAAATACTAACTGGTGTTTCCTGGAATGTCAAACACCCAATTCAATTAAAAATAAGTGAAATCCCTTACAAACTACCACTTCAAAAACATGTGATCACATGTCCAAAGTTTTCATAAGATTTTGACTTGTTTAATGGCTAGTGCCAATTTACCTTCAGTACTGAAAGGGGAATCCAGTCTAATTTCCAAAATACAGCTACAAAACGAACTATCTGGACATGACCAACACATCAGAATTTTCTAAAATAATGCTAACAAAAAAAAAAAAAAAACTCGGCTGGGAGCGGTGGCTCACGCCTATAATCCCAGCACTTTGGGAGGCCAAGGTGAGAGGAGTGCCTGAACCCATGGGTACGAGACCAGCCTGGGCAACTTGGCGAGACGTCATCTCTGCAATAAATCAAAAAATTAACCAGGCGTGGTGGCACACGCCTGTAGTTCCAGCTACTTGGAAGGCTGAGGTAGGACTTGAGTCCAACAGGTTGAGGTGGTGAGCATGCCACTGCACTCCAGCCTGGGTGACAGAGTGAGATTCCAACTCAAAAAAAAAAAAAAAAAAAAGCTCTACACCATTTAAAAATTAAGGGGAAAAAGGCCAAGATTTTTTTCTTTTTCTTTCTATTCAACTTCAGCAATCTTGAAAAAAAAACAAGACCAAGTTTTGACCAAGTTTTTCAAATGCTAGAAAACTGAGACACGAGAAAAAGATACAAATATGGCTCAATAATTGTTGCATCATATGCTACTCCACATGGTAATAGAGGGGGTGGGGCTGGGTCATCTAAGGACAGTTTCCACTCCAACCTTCCAATCTGTTAGCTTTTAATCAACAAGTACACACACACACACACCCTCAATAGAAAAGAAGCAAATCTAAGATAAAATTTCAAATATATAAACAAACTGTGCCAATTCAAGGTTTTGGGATTTTTTTTTCCAGTTCTATAGATGACCTAATCATTTTATGAGGTGCTCTCTAAGTCACCTACAGAGACCAAACACTCTAAATCAGCTTTCCCTGACTCCAATTTTAACCACCTTTTAAATCTCAGAGCCTTTCCTATCTGGCACTTGAATTTTAACAGGAATTAAACAGTTTGTGTCAAGACAGGAGAAGCAAAAACTCCCAACCCTAACCTAGCTGACCGTCAGCGTTTTGGTCAGTATTTTTGGACTGTAAAAATAAATCCTGTCTAAAGACCCAATTTTACTGGTTATGGTGCAGGATTCTTCCCACAGGTCTGTAGGAAGCAGAGGCCCCAGGAGCTTTAGCAAGGAAGATCTGAATCACCGTCTCTTGGCACTTGGACGGGCCACTGGTTGTTTATGAGGTAGACAGTCCTCACCATTACTGCAGACGGGGATTCCCTGTCTGGCCAGACTTTTCAAAAGTCCAGCCCAGAACGGGCAATAGGTGTTCAATACACGCTGCCTGAACAGAATTTTATTATTAAAGCTGCCAAAGAAAGTTTCCAAAGTCAGCTCTTTACTCCTAAATCTCTTCCAAAATATGTCTTCATAGTTTCCTTGGTCCAACAAAAAATATTTTTCAAGGTCAAGAGGCAGAGAATCTGCAAAGCAACAGGAGCCTAGTAGAGCCCAAGTGGCTCAAGTTGGGGTTCACCTTTGGCTAGGACTCCCCAATACCGACTTCCCATCTCTGCCTGCCTGAATGCTCCCTCCCTCTCATCCTCGCGGTTCTTTCCCACGACCCTACCTCTCCCCTGGGGCCACACCCCCCCCAAACTGCGTACTCCTGGGAGCCCACCGTCCCCACTCCAGCAGGGACCTACCTCCTCCCCCTCGACCTGCAGCAGCTCGTCTTCACTGGGCTGGCTTTTTACGAAAATCTCATCTCAGTATCAGCAAGGGAGACCCCAGATAAAGGGGTCGGCAAGGGGCTAGGCCCCTATCAACCCTCCAGGGACCGGAGGTGACGGTCCTCTGGGCAAACGCCCCCAATTCTCCTCCTTTCCAAGCCCCCGGACAGGAATCCAGCAAAAGTCCCGCTCCCAAGAGCCCACGCCTCCAAACAAGCTAGAAGCGGATTATACCGGTACCCAACCCGGAGATGGCCCG
>NW_007260458.1:719482-738011 GCF_000164805.1 Carlito syrichta | reverse complement strand
CAAGCGCCCACCTGGGCAGGGTCGGTGCCAGGCGGGGGCGAGGAAGGGCGGAAGCCTGGGCGAAGGAGCCGGTCCTGCTGACCCAAGCTCTGGCATGAAGACTGGGCGCGGGGTCGGGGCTGTGGGTGCGCTCAAAGCCACTTAGGCACCGTCCAACTCTAAGGAGAAAGTACTTACCTGACATTTGGGCACATGCACCTGTGTCTTGGCACGACGCGTTTCTCAGCCTCACGGACTCTGCCTCTGCTGTGAAAGCTCTACTGGAGAGCCAGCTCCTGTTTTCATCTGGGTCTGCCCTTTTCCCCCTCCCAATGCCCCCCCCGTTTATTTTATCCAAAAAATAAATCTTTTCCATTTGAAGCAGGTAGATTAAAGGGTTGTTCTCTGTTAAGAGGGTTTTTTTCTCCCCCAGCCTGATAGTTTCTACCTTGTTGTTGTTATTGTGGGATTAAAGTTTTTTTGCCGTCTTTTCTCGTGGGTGGAGAGAGGCAAGGGCCAAGAAATAAAGTAAGGAGGGATGTTTGGAATCATTTGGTTCTTTAAAAAAAAAAAAAAAAGGTTCCGCCCAGTAGGTCCATATTGCCTTTGATCTGAATCCACGTGTTTTTGTGAACAAGGGGAAGTCTCACCTGCCTTCTACCAAGATCTCTCCATGTCAGGAAATGTCCCACCGACGTGTACTTGGCATCTAAACGTTCTCGACAACGTATTACACAGTTACACGGACTCAGGAGGGCGTCGGTTTAGAGATAGACTTTCTAGGATTTCAGGAAAGGATTCAGAGAGGATGTGACAGCAATGCCCCTGGGATGGTGAGCCCCTGGTAGGCAGGTACCGGAAGTAAACGAGAGCCCAGACGAGGGGGACGGGGAGCTTTACCAGAAAGGTCCAGAATACACCGGAGAGACTGACAGCGGATTTTGGACCTCCAGTCCTCGTCTTGCTTTCTCACTTTCCCTCCCTGTTCCTCATGCCAGCACCTCTCCTGTTCCACACACCCTGCCCACGTGGTGCCACGTGGGCAGAGCGTGTGTGGCAAGTGATCTCATCACATTCTCAGATTTGCTGATCTCAGAGGCTAGAGCTGATTTAAAACCGCTAACAAGGAGTGGTGTGATATTTTGATGGAAAACATCCCACTATTGTAGTTCATCCGGAATGTTTTGCTGTTTGTAAGAACAGCCTTCTATGACTCGCCCCACCCTTTTATCTTCCTGGAGTTTTATTTATTTATTTTATATGTTTGAGTCAGAGTCTCACCCTGTGGCCCTGGCTGGAGTGCAGGGACACGATCCTGGCTCGCTGCAGGCTCAAGCAATTCTCCCAACTTGATCTCCGGAAGTGCTGGGATTACAGGTGTGAGCCACCTCACCCAGCCATGCCTTGGGATTTAAACTGTGATTCTAGATTTGAGAAAAAAAAAAAAGAAGAAGAAGACATCAAGACTGGTATAAATGGAGAAAAGAAAAAAATAATACTCAGAAAACAGTCAAATGTGGAGAAAGAGACATTCTTATACACAGTAAATGTGAGGATAAATTATACAGATCCATTTGGAGTGCAATTTGGAAATTTTTGATAAAATAAGTCGGTGTCTACAGGAGACACTTAAAAAGGTATTGAGCACAGAAGAAAGAAAAGAAAAATAAATCGGTGTGTTCTCTTTGAACAGGCATTTCCACATCTTAGAAATTGTACTTTAGGTATATTTATGCACAAGTTATATATGTCAGAAATATTTACACATGTGTACAAAAGTGTGTGTTCAGACGTGTTTATTGCAGTGTTTGTAATAGTGGAAACATGTAATGGCATAAAATCTAATAACAAAATCCCAATAGGAAACTGGTTAAGCAAATTATGCTAGGTCTGTGGAAGGAAACCTTAAGCAGACATTAACAAAAATGAGTCCACTCTATTTGTACCTACATGGAAGTATGTCTAAATCCCACAAGTGGGGAAAAAAAAAAAAGACTGCAGAACAATAGGCATATTGAGATTCTATTTTTGTATGTTTTTGCATTAAGATATACATGTTATTAAATGTATGCTTTGAAAGAAATCTGGAAGCATATACAACAAGCTGTTAATGGTGGTTATCCCTGACTGTAGGATTACCAGGGCCTTTCACTTCCTGTTACCAAGTTCTGTCTGTTTGAATTGTTTTTATACTGAGTACATATTACTTTGATAATCAGACTAATAATAACAATTTTCAAAGGATTGTTTTAGTATGTTCAAGCTACTATTACAAAATACCATAAACTGAGTGGCTTATAAACAACAGAAATTTATTTCTCTGTCTAGAGGCTTAAAAATCCAATATCAAGGCACCAGCAGATTCTGTGTCTGTTGAGGGCCCACTTTCTAGTTCATGAGGGTGTGAGTGTCTTCTCTCTGTCCTCACATGATGGAAGGGGCGGAGGTCTCTCTCAGGCCTCTTTTATAAGGCCACTTATCCCATTCATGAGGACTCTACCGTCATGATCTTTTTTTTTTCCTTGAGTTGGAGTCTCACTCTGTCACCCAGACTGGAGTGCAGTGGCCGCATTCCGGCCACCACAGCCTCGACCTGCTGGGCTCCGGCGATCCTTCCGCCTCAGCCTTCCAAGTGGCTGAAACTACAGGCATGCGCTACCATGTCCGGCTGGTTTTTTGTTTTTTTTTTTTGATTTATTGTAGAGATGAGGTCTTGCTGCCCAGGTGGGTCTCAAACCCACGGGCTCAGGCAATCCACTCACCTCAGCCTCCCAAAGGTGCGGGATTACAGGCTGAGCCACCAAGCCCGGCTCCGTCATGATCTTATTGCCACCCCCAAGTCACCACCTCCTAAAACTGTCACCTTGGGGGTCAGGATTGCAACATACAAATCCAGGGGGATCCAACATTAAGACTATAGCAGAGATAAAACTATTAAGAACTCTACCAATGACAAGTAGTAAAAAACAACTCATGGTCTAGGGTGTAAATTTTTTAAAAGCGTCCCTTTTCCGTGAGGAAACCAACCAGGAAAGAGTCAGCAAAGGGCAATAACTGATTTTACATTGGATTCAAAATTAAGAAATGTGATGGAAAAGGAATCTGAGGCTACTCTTGACATGCCTACAGGAACATACAAGGCTTCAAGGAGGTTCTATTCAATACAAATTTATAGAGCGCGTATTATCCTTTGCAGGCTGTTATAGTCAGGAATTGGCAACTGTTCCAGCAGATGGTAAATCTGTGTCACAGTAATAACAACTAATACTTACACAGAAACTGTTCTAAATACTTTACATGTATTCACTTTTAGTCTTCACAGCAACCCTATGAGATACTATCCTCATTTTAGAGATGGGGAAACAAAGACTTTTAAAGGTTATTTAACACGCTCGATGCCACACAGCCTTTTGTTGGCAGAGCCTAGACTTTTAAATCTGGTGGCCTGGCTCTAGAGGTCCAAGTACCTAATCATAGTACTGTCCAAAAGGACCATACAAGATAAAGGCCATTATTTATGCATCTACTCTTGCCAAGTATTGGAATTCTAAGTCAATTTCTTCTTACCTAACCTATAGTACTTAGCATGCCCTAAGACACTTAATAATACTTTTGGATGAATGAATAATTGACTTTCCTATTAGAGAAGAATCTTTGCTCCTTGGAGGAGTGATTCTTCATTCCTCCTTTTTCTGTCACCTAGTAGAGTGCCAAACAGATGGTAAGCGGTGTGAGCTTCAATCATCTGCAAACATGTTTTTGGAAAATGGTGCAATAATCAAACTTTATAAATTGATCCTCAATGCACCAAGGTACGTTCTGAGTAATATTATGATGAATTTCTTGTAAAGCTCAAAATAGCCCTGGGGGTAAGGGGCTAAATCTGGATACACCTGCATAACCACACACAAATAATGTAGAATGCATTTGCTTGAGAAGTGGTAGTGATGCTGAACGATTTCAAATTATTGGAGTCAGTCTTTCTCTCTCTCTCTCTCTCTCTCTCTCTCTCTTTCTCTCTCTCTCTCACCTCCCTTGGTTTCCTCATCTCTGAAATGGGGATAATAATACACATCTCAGATTATTATGAGGGCAAAAATTAAATGAGATAATGTATAAAAAGACCTTAACCATGTGCCTGGAACGTAGGTACTGCTCAGTAAATGTTACTTCAATATGTCTACATGTTATGCGTGACCGAATTTCTCAATCTACTGTGGCTTTATTAACACCACAGCTAACATAATATGCAACATCTAGAGCACTTTTTAATTTTAAAGATAGGAATTCATGCACACGTAATGCTTTAAAACCAGAGTAATTCAGCTTAAGCAAGCGGTAATGCAGCTGCCTCCTTTTATTCCCTTTCTGTTCTCCCTTGTGTATCTCCTACTTTTCTTTTTATTCTCTCTTTCTGTGGGTTAAACCCACTTCACTTCCCAGACTTATTTAAATGCTTAGCTTTGTAGGTAACGGAGAAGGCAAGTTGTCTCCCTTCTGCACAGCAGAGGAGATGGCAACAATGAAGATTAGACTGGCAACGAGCAGGTGGAAGCAGGGGAAGCAGCAAGGAGGAAATGGAATGGGGTGGTGTGTGGGGTAACGCTCCCTGAGTACTGATGTAACATCAGGTCCAAAGAGGAAGGGAAATTGCCAGACTGCTATAGTTAGAAATAATATGGCGAAATTGAAACTAGAAAAACTAAGGGTGCGTGTCTTAACCAACTACAACGAGAAGAAATAGGTGGATTTCTGCCTTCTAAAATGGATTCAGAGGGTGGTAAAATTAGGGTTGCCTATTTAGGGGATGGGGTGCTTCTTGGTAGCCCCAGAATATGTGCTCCTTCACTAAATGAAAATGCAATTGAAAGCACATAGGAACACCAAATTTAGTTGCCTGCAAATCTGCACCTGTATACCCTGACTTGCTACCTGTTTCTGTATGGATGAACTATTCAGATTCGTGTCTAAAGCCAATCCCTTCACTTGCAGTGGTTTTCATCCAATCTCAAATGATACTTCCAGGAAGTTTCTCCCTTTATATCATTTATTTCCACCTCTCCATTGGATTATGGCCATCGCCTTTTTTTTAAAAAAAAGATACTATTTCTATCATCTTAAGGAATACAATTTCTCTTGACTCTGCTATCTTTGCCCTATTTCTCTTCTTGCTTTTGTGTGTGCACATCTCACAAAGAATTGTCTATCTATACTCATTGTCTCCAATTTCTTTCTTTCCCTTTTGCCTTAAACTAAATTGAATCAGGGTTTTACTCCCAAAGCATCATTAAAACCGATCTTGCTGAGGAAACTGATAACTTTCACACTACTAATACAGAGAACAATTCTTGGTCCTTCATTGACCTCTCAGCAGCATCTGACACCATTGAATTCTCCTGCCTCTTCAGTGCACTGCCTTCCCTTGCCTTTCAAGGCACCAAACTCGTTGGTTTCAATGAGCTCGTCCAGTCATATAGCTTTAAATTCCTTTTTTGTTCCAACAGCTCCTCATTTATATCTCTAACTTTGTTCTCTTTCTTGAGCTCTGATTTGTGTTTTGGATTGTCTGCTTGATTTTCCCACTTAGACATTTAATCTCAATGTGTTCAAAAGCAAACTCCTGGTTTTTCCCCAAACCCATGCATCTCACATAACTGCCTCCCCTCACTAAATGGCAATTTTGTCCTCCCAGTTGCTTGAGAAAAAAGCCCCGAGTCATCGGTGACTGTTTTTCTTTGGCAACCCATATCCAGATAGTAAGGAAATTCTGTTGGCTCTACTTTGTAAATATACACTTTCACGGCTACCATCTTGGTCCCATCTGCCATCATCTCTCCTGGATGAACTCACTAGTCATTTAACCAGGAGTTTTCCACTCTGTCCTATCCCAGTCTATTCCTGGAAGCAGCCAGAGTAGTCCTTTTTGCATGTGTCTGATCATTTCATTCCTTTGCCCAATTCCTGTTAATAGCTCCCCATTTTACTGAGAGTAAAGCCAAAGTCCTTACAGTGGCTTGTGAGGTCCTTACATGACCTGTTCACCTCCCACCCAGTGTCACTCAGGGAAGCATAATCACACAACCATACCTAAAATTGGGACTGGCACAGTGGCTCACGCCTATATTCCCAGCATTTTGAGAGGTCAAAGCAGGAGAATCACCCGAGCCCAGGAGTTCAAGACCAGCCTAAGCAACAACACAGAGACACTTTGTCTCTACAAAAAAAATACAAAAATTAGCTGGGCTGGTGGCGTGCACCAATAGTTTCAGCTACTCGGAAGACTGAGACAGAAGGATCCCTTGAGCTTCGGGGGTCAAGGCTGCAGTAAGCTAGAATTTCACCACTACACTCCAGCCTGAGTGACAGAGTGAGACCCTCTCTCAAAAACAAAAAGCAAAAACAATAACAATAACAAACCACTCTCCCTACTCCCATTCCCATTCCCTTGCTTTATTATTTTTCCCTGAGTGCTTATCATATGCTTATTGTACTTTTTGTTTATTATCTATCTCTCCCTGCTAGAATATAAACCCTTTGCAGAGAGGAAGTTTTATCTGTTTTACTCACTGATGCATTCTATTTATTTAGAATAGTATTTGGCACATGGTAGACACTGTGTAATTATTTCTTCATGAATTAATTTCAGATTTCTAATCAATGGTAAACTCAGGAAATTTTTTCCAAGGAGATATTTTTTTCGCTTTATGCTATTCTCGGAGTATTTGCTAATGAAAAAATGTTATCATGGTCAAAGTTTCCAAATCATACCTATTACTAAAACAGCACCTAGTAGTTTCCGTGGCAAAAGAAGAAACTTGGTGGAAAACATTACCATTTTGCTAAGCTCCCATAAGGAAAAATAATCTGATTTGAGTTAACAAGTAAACAAATGGCATTTAGCCATTATTATTTAAATAATTCCAGAGTCCTAAATTATATTCTAATTAGGGAAAATATTTAAGCAAAGTAACATAGTAGTGAAAAGAGCAAGTTAGAGAGGATTAAACAGTCATTTCCTCCTAACATATTATTTATTTTAAAGCATGTTGTGCAGTAAGGCTGCTGTGTGTTCTGAGCTGGCTAAAGTAAAAGGTTTAATGAGAATAAAAAAACATATGTGATATAAAATAGCAAGTGGGAATCTTAGTTATAGTTTTGCCAGTTGAGAGTTGAAATGACCCAAAAATTCTCAGAAAAATCACCAAGAAAAACAAAATAATCAAGAGATTTATTTAAAAATAAATATTGAAAGCTCCCAAAGCAAACTGATTTGTATGGTCATTTGAAAAGAGGAAGAGTAATCACTGTTCCCAAATGGTGAGTTGAATGTTTAAAAATTTACATGAACTCACTTTGCTGGGACGTCTGCTCAGAGCTCTTGTCTGTGGGAAGGGAGACAAGCACAGCCAGAAACCATAAATGTCAAGTTGAGGCTGAGCAGTGCCTGCACTGCGGCGAGGAATGTGGAAACAGGAAGCGGGAAGCCAGCCTGCGGGGTGTTCTTACTCCTGGATGAAATTCTAGCATTCTGGGCTCAAGAGTATTACATCTGAGAATTATTCTTTGAAACTTCACCCAATAGCTTCTCAAAGCAGTACAACCTGGAGATGATTTGAAAGTAAAGTTTAGGGTAGGTGCAGTGACTCATGCCTGTAATCCCAGCACTTTGGGAGGTTGAGGTGGGAGGATTGCTTGAGGCTAGGAGTTTGAGACCAGCCTGGGCAGCTTAGTGAGACCCTGTCCCTAAGGGAGGGAGGGAAGGAGGAAGGGAGGGAAGCTGGGAAGCTAGTTTAGATTGAAAGGTTGCAGAGTCATGGAACTAAAAGTCATCATTGGCCTAATGTTGCTCCTTGGTCAACAGAGACACACAGATGGAAGCAACAATCCCATCTCCCATTCCCGATCATTCCACAGCTGGTGCCCTTGCTCAGTTCAGGCAGGGAAGCTAAGCCAAAGGGAAATGTGATGGCTACATTTAGGCAGCGACTTGCCTGGATTCAGAGATACCAGATACCCGGATAGCTGGTGCATCATTATTTCTGTGTAAGTCTGTGAGGGTGTTTCTGGACAAGACAGACATTTGAATCAATGAACTGAAAAGGGGGAGATCCACTCTCACCCAGCATGGGCTGGACCATGCAATCAGTTGAGGACCTGGATAGAATGAAAAGGTAGAGAGGGTCGGGCACTGTGGCTCACAACTGTAATTCCAGCATTTTGGGAGGCCAAGGTGGGCAGATTAACTGAGCACAGGAGTTCAGGCTCCTAGACAGTTGTCCAGCATGGACAACATAAAGAGACCTTGTCTCTACAAAGAAAAAAAAAAGGCGGGTGCTTGCCTGTCATACCAGCTACTATGGAGGCTGAGGCAGAAGGATCGCCTGAGCCCAAGGAGGTCAAGACTTCAGTGACCCATGATGGAGCCACTGTATTCCAGCCTGGGCAACAGAGGGAGACCCTAACTCAAAAAAGAAAAGGCAGGGTGGAAAGACACATTCGAATTCCCTTCTGGAGCTAAGACACCCATCTACTTCTTCCCTTAGACATCAGAACTCCAGGTTCCCTGGCCTTCAGACTTTAGGACATGCACTAGTATCTGCCCCTAGCCTCCATGGCAGGCCTTCAGCCTCAGACTGAGTTACACCATTGGCTCACTGGTTCTTAGTCCTTTGAACTCAGACTTGATTACACCACTGGTTTCTCCAACTTGCAGAAGGCATGTCATGGGACTTCCCAGTTTCCATAATCACAGGAACCAATTCCCATAATAATTCCTCATTCACATAAACATCTCTCTCTGTTTATATATTCTACTGGTTCTGTTTCCTGGGAGAACTCTGACTAATACAGGGGTCTAAGGCCATGGGTCTAAATCATTCACACTTGAGACTGGGTGACCAAGCACCTTCCTTCCTGAGATTCTATGCTATTCCTCAGAAGTTTCTCTTCAGAACACACATAGACAGTTCTGTTGCCACTTTCTTCACTAACGTTTACCCACCTCCTAATACCTGTTCTTTTTTTCTCTCTTTAAAATGGAGTAAGAGTTTTTTATGAGCTATCTTTGTTAGTCTCCCTTCTCTTTTTGTGTGATAAATCTGTAGACCCAGAGACTGCAGATGTGTTTTAACTGCATAGTGCTCTAAAATTTTTTAATTTGTTGCCAATATTTAATGGTCAGGAAATTTTATGAAAATGCCCATATTTTAACGACCAGAACAAAGTGCAAAGTGGGATCAGGAACACCCCAGAAAAGGGATTCTGACAACTATTGGAGTGTTAAATGTTGGATTGGTACAATCCTTTAGGAGGGGGGTTGAACAAAAAACCCTACTCTGAACTATTCGCTGTGAGATGCAATCACATATTGCTTTGTGTGTTCCCAGTGACTTCATGTATGTTTCTTTTAATTCTCCCAACTAGGACCTAGACTGGTTTATGTTTCTTCAGCTCAGTGATGAGTCAATGCTTATTAATTTATGAACTAATGCCTGTGCTCAGTCCTCTTCTTATTATTTGTTCTCCTTGTCATTGCAAGGATACATATGTCTGCATTCAACAAGCATTTATTTGTATACATGATAAATAATAACCTTTCCTGAGTACTTGCTTGCTGTGAGCCAAACATTGTGCTGGATGCTGGAACACACATATGAATACAGCATATTCCTTCTCCTTTAAGAGTTCATCTTCTGGTGAGGAGAGACAGAAATGCAAGCCAGAAGATTTTACTCTGCCTCAGATGCATTAAAGGAGGTTTCAGACAGGAGATGACATTTTTGCTGGGTCCCAAAGGATGAGGAGTTCACCTAGTAGATGAGGCAGGGAAGTTTCTACTGACTGAGGGAACAGTATGAGCACAGGAACAGAGTTTGTCTTCCTCTCCATTCCATCATATAACATGAAATAAGAAAAGAGGTGCTTTTTAGACCTAAATTTAACGAGTCCTTGAACATAGATTACACAATTTCTTCTCTGTCACTCAGGCTGCAGTGGTACAACCATAGCTCACTGCAGCCTTGAACTCCTGGGTTCAAGAGATTCTCCTACCTCAGCCTTCCGAGTAGCTGGGACTACAGGTGCATGCCACCATGCCTAACTAATGTTTGTGATTTTTGTAGAGATGGAGGGGGGGAGGTCTCATTATGTTGCCCAGGCTGGTCTCGAACTCCTGGCTTCAAGTGATCTTCCTGCCTTGGCCTCCCAAAGCACTGTGATTATAGGCATGAACTACCACACCTGGCCAGAATTACACAATTTCTGATTCCACTGTGCATAAAGCAAAAGCCTTGACTTAGTTATTTTGCCTCACTAGCAACCATGCAAGTAAAAAACTCAGAAAACGACTTTTTCTGATGAGTGTTTGTTGACTTTTTAATCTCGCATCAAGAATCTAAACACGAAGCTCTTTGCCTTTTTCTTGATGAGCACTAGACTTCAGTGGCAACTCAAAAGAATGACTCTTCTTATCCTGTCTTCTTTTGATTAATTAATCAAAGTTGTATACATCATGATTAAATACTTTACGCTCATTTTGATCACAAGTACTTTCTTTTTTCCACTGATACATTTTAAAAAGATTCCTGTCATTTACAAATTTCTTCATTTCTCAGTATCCTAAAAAAATGTTTTTGTTTTTCTAAGTGAAGACAGCCAGACAGTACTTTATCCTGCTCTGAGCAAGCAGTTTTGTTTCCTAAGTTATCATGGAACGCTTGAAATAACTTGGATTCTAAAGATGGTACATTAATTATAATAAAAAATAAATACATAAAGAATGATACATAAGAACATTTTTCTAACACTGCTTAGAGAGAATGAACTATTTATCAAAGGAGGAGCAGGGGCACAGTGGTTCATGCTTATAATTCTAGCACTTTGGGAGGCTAAGGTGAGAGGATTGCTGGAGCCCAAGAGTTTGAGACCAGCATGGGTAACATAGTGAGTGAGACCTCATCTCTACAAAAAAATCATACAGTTAGCCAGGCATGCCCCTGTAGTTCTAGTTACTCACGAGGCTGAGATGAAAGGATCGCCTGAGACAAGGAAGTCGAGGCTGCATCCAGTCAAGATTGTGCCACTACACTCCAGCCTGGGCAACAGACTGAGGCCCCAACTCAGAAATAAAATTAAAATAAAATTAAAATAAATCAAAGGTGGAAGACTTTCCCCTGATGAGGTCTAAATACCTCTCTTCCTTGTCCCCAGACTTTAGACACACCAGTAGCAGTTTCAAAGATTGTATTTGCGTGCCTCAAATTGCATTCAGAAATTTCAGGCCAGAGAGGCAACCCCACTAAATAAAGGCATGGCTGTGCCCCAATTAAGAAGGCCATGCCATGACAGAAAAGGTAATCATCAGACTTCAGAACAACCCACTTGGCTGGATATGAGCACCACAAAGACTGGGACTTTCATGCCTAGAAGGACCTCCCTGACATTTCAGTTAAAATCCAGAGGGCATATGGTCATGTCCTGCCTGCTTTGATTTTTTTGCAGTGCTATAATTTGTGACTTGGACCTCTTGTTATGTAGAACAGCTGGGAACCTTTCCTTGGAGTCAACTTTGACCCAGGGGGACTCTTGGGTTGAGTGGATGAATGGAAGGCTGAAATGTTTACTGCCATAGCATTTTTTTTTTTTAATTTATTTTATTTTAAAGATATGGGGTACAATTCAGGATTAGGTTTACAAGTGATCATTGTACGGGTAAAGTTTGGGCTTTCCTTTGTCCCCACTTTGCCTAGTTTGAGGTCAGGCACCCTTATTAATGTTACGCACCCCACCTCCCCCGGCAGTTTCCGGCTACTGCCAATCCCTTTCTTATAGTATTATGTTAAAAAATGTTCAGGGTCCACTTATGAGTGAGAACATATAGTACTCAGTTCTTTGTTTCTGTGATAAATCACTTAAGTGTTGTAGACTCTAAATCCATCCAAGTTGCTGTGAAGTTCATAATTTTGTTCTTCTTTATGGCTATGTAATATTCCATCATGTATATGTATCACTTTTTTTTATCCAGTCCATGTTGATGGGCAGCATAATTGGTTCCATGTTTTTGCTATTGTAAATAGTGCTGCAATAAACATGCGAGTGCAGGTATCTTTTCTGTGGAGTGATTTAAGTTCCTCTGAGTATATCTGCCATAGCGTCTTATTCTCTGCAAGGACACTGAACACAAATCTGAATTCTCACTTGCTTTCTCCCACTTGCATCATATCATTCCTACTGGGGGCTGATTAGAAGCAAAGCTAGTGAATCTTCAGGTGTGAGGCGCTGGAAGCAGCTTTTGGCATCCAGGACTTCACTTCCCTCCCCGCAACTGCCTTGCCCTCTGCAACCCTGAGTTCCTTTTTTCTCACCTAAATCTTCACTTTCTTTTAAGTTCACAGCAAACCCCAGCGTGGCATGTTTGTGATGTTGTGCAGAGGCTGCTGTCCAAAAATAAACTATTGTGTGGAAGGAGGAGAGGGCTGGTTTTCAGAGGCATGCCAGCCAGCCATGGCATTCAGTGGCTCTTATTGGTTAATGTCTGCAAATTTTCTTCTACCAAAAGCTAAATGGGGCTCATTAAGCTCCTCTGGGGTAATTTTTAAAAAGAAAGGACAAGTTAAAAATAGTCTAAGCACAAGCCTTAGAGGCTTAGAGCTGTTAGGAAGAAGTGATGATGAGGTCTGGGGAGAGGTTTTCACAGTTGAGATTCATAGCCTGGCAGGAGCTGCAGGCCCCAGTGGGATGAGGAAGGTTGGGGCTAAGAGAGACCTTAAGGGCCAGAGCACCAGTTCCAAGCCTGGACTCATACTCAGGCCCATTCAACGTGGATTTCATCGAGCACCTACTAACATACCAAGGGGAATCCCCCATCGCCAAATGGAATTCTTTTGGAGGGCAGGCCCCTTGTCGTACACTTTGAATTTGTTCTTCTAGGTCAAATGGTCAGCCCTAGTTTTTATCTAGAAGTTTTGAGAAAGTTGTGTCATGATTTGCCAAAGAAATGTCCTTAGTTGTGGAAAACAGGTAACTGGTTTTTTCCACTGTGACAATGCACCTGCCCACATGGCGCTGAGTTGTTCAGCAGTTTTTGACCAAAATTGGCATGATGCCCATGCCCACCCTCCCTATTCACCCTCTCTTGCTCTGAGCAACTTTTTTTTCCCTTGGATGAAAAAAGTCCTCAAAGGGAAATGTTTTGCTGATGTGGAGGAGGTGAAACAAAAGTGGCAGAAGCACAAAAGGGCATCAAAACTGACAAGTTCGAAAACTGCTTTGAGGCCATGCGCTCTCTGAGCTATGGCCAGGCCATGTTTCCTGGCTTTGGCCCCCTTCCCTACCTTGGGGAGGTAAATCTTCTCTTTCTCTCTCTCGCAAATTTACTTTCTAAATAAACTATATTTCCTAATCTAAAAAAAAAAAAAAGAAAAGAAAACTGCATTGAGCAGTGGAAAAAGTATCTTGATAGATGTGTTGTATCAAATGGAGAGTACTTTGAAGGTGACTGAAGTTTCAACATATGAGAATAAATACACAATTTTAATAAATACATTCCTGTTTTGAGGGGTTCCTTTGGTATAAACTATTGC
This sequence comes from Carlito syrichta, assembly GCF_000164805.1. Lineage (NCBI taxonomy): Eukaryota > Metazoa > Chordata > Mammalia > Primates > Tarsiidae > Carlito > Carlito syrichta. The sequence goes on along the minus strand of NW_007260458.1, from coordinate 724,452 downwards.
ATGGTAATAATTAAGTTCCTGACTCTGCCTGCTTAGGACATCCACATCCTGGTAAAATTTCAGGAAGGAGTTGAGGCCATCCCATTTTGTGTCTCCAGTCCTTTGAAGAAGACAGCTGTCCTTACATATCAAGGGATGAGAAGGCCTTGCCTGCTGTGTGATGGCTGAAAAGAGAAAAACCAAACAGTCAAACAGCATGTGGATACAGCAGGAAGTGGGATTTTAGCCACTTGCCCTTACTAATGACCCCCTCTGCCTAGAGCTCAAGTGAAAGGCAGCACATTGTAGTCTGACATCTCCCTCCCTGGTGGGTCTCCGTGTTAGTGAAAGGAGAGTCTAGGAGAGCGTTGGAGATGAAATGAGTCACCAGCGGGCACTCTGTAGCTGAGAGCTTTAACAAAGGCTGAGATGCCAACTGCAGGGTATCGCTCGCAGGTTGAGTGTCTGCAAGGTTGTGTATCTATGACTTCTGAGCCAGCTCTCCTCTGACTGCTTCCTGGATCTCAGCAGTGATGCTGATCACACCAGTTCCCCGTGACTTAAGAGCTCACTTGTTTGAACCAACATTAATTAGGATTTCCAAGCATGTGGACCTTTTTACCATCTCCTGGAGAGACAAGAAGGGGACAGGTTGGAAAGGAGTGACTTGTTCTGTAGGAGGGAGAAAAGAGCTCCAGTCTCTCCCTAGGTTGCGTCCCTGCTAATTTCACTGCAGGCAGGCCACGTGTGGGACACATGGGGTTGACTTGGAAGGTTTTCTTGTTGTCGTTTGTTTGTTTGTTTTGAGTCAGAGTCTCACTCTGTCACCTAGACTGGAGAGCAGTGGCACAGTCATGGCTGCCACAGTCTTGACCTACCGGGTGCAGGTGATCCTTCTGTCTCAGCCTTCCAGGTTGCGGGACCTACAGGCTTGCCCCACCACACCCAGCTAATTTTTTTATTTTTATTTTTTGGAGTTGCCCAGGCTGGTCTCGAAGCCCTGGGCTCAGGCAGTCCTCTTGCCTCCGCCTCTCAAAGTGCTGGGATTATAGGCAGGAGCTGCTGTGCCCAGCCAGAAGATCTTCAAAGTGTTGTCAATGTTAGCCATTGTTAATAATTTCTGTGACTTGGGCCCTCTGCCCTTCCTGCCCATGAGCCATGCTAAGAGGCCATGCAGAGATTGAGTAAGGGTGAGACAGAGACTGAAGCAGAGGCAGCCACGTTGTGACACATGCACCAAGTTGTGAACCTGACTGGGTGACCTGATAGGCCTCTGTGACCCTATGACACTAGGGTTCCACAGGGCTGGGGTAATCATTCCTGAGTCCAGGGAAGCTCAGTGCAGGAGGAGTTGCAGACACCCTGGCGGTGGCTGAGCAGGTTCCTTTCATGTCTCTCATTTGTGCCACTGGCTCCGGAACCCCGCCCTTATCATAGTAACTTACCCCAACAGCAATAATTCTGTGGGCCCAACTTTTGGTGTGCGGTATGAATACTAGAAACTATTTATTGAGAGCTTAGCATTTGCTAGCACCATGCCAAGATTTTGTCTACATGATCTCATGTATTCACCAGCCAGACCCGGGTTCAAATCCTGACCGTGCCATTTGTTATCTGAGTCACCTTAGACAGATTATCTAACCTCTCTGAGCTGGTATATTAATCAGCTTAGGCTGCCATAACACCGTATACTGGGCGACTGAAACAACAGAATTGTTTTTCTCACAGTTCTGGAAACTGGAAGTCTACGATCAAGGTGCCAGCAGGACTAGTGTCTTATGAGGGCTGTCTCTTGAGGTTGCACATGGCTGTCTTCTTGCTGTGTCCTTACTTGGGCCTTTTCTCGGTGCAAGGCCTCACATGGTCTTTCTTGGAGGAGATAGAGAGTTTTTCCTGGTGTCACTAAGAAGGATACTAATCCTTCCACTCTGGGATCAGGGCCCCACCCTTATGACCTCATTTAACTTTGTTTTTTTAAAACTTGTTTTTATTTTTTTTGTAGAGATGAGGTCTTGCTATGTTGCTCAGGCTGGTCTCAAACTCCTGGGCTCAAGCAATTCTCTTGCCTTGGTCCCCGAAAGTGCTGGAATTACAGGCGTAAACCACTGTACCTGGTCCTTTATTTTTTATTTTTTGAGTCAGGCTCTCACTCTGTTGCCCAGGCTGGAGTGCAGGGGCACCATCACAGTTCACTGCAGTCTTGACTTTCTGGGCTCAGGCAATCCTTCCTCTTCAGCTTCCAGAGTAGCTGGGACTACAGGCATGCACCACCATGCCCAGTTATTTGTTTGTTTTAATTTTTTCATAGAGCCAAGTTCTCGCTATGTTGCCCAGGCTGGTCTCAAACTTCTGAACTCAAACAATTCTCTCACCTCAGCCTCCCAAAGTACTGGGGTTATAGGCATAAGCAGCCACACCTGGCCTTATTAAACTTTAAATATGTCCTTTGAGGCCCTATCTCCAAATACAGCCATGCTGGGGTGAGGACTTGAACATAAGAATTTGGTGGGGGGGACACAAACATTCAGTTTACAACAGCCAGTTTCCTCAATAGTAAAAAATAGTGAATAGTGAATAGTAGTGTCACTTAATAGATAGCTGAGGGGATTACATATGATAATAGGTAGAAAATGCTTAGCAGGGTGTCCAGCAGAGTGTTCCACAAAGTTAACCATTGTTGGTATTATTATTCCCAGGCCCACCTGACACACCAGCCCAGACCACCAGTGTCAACATTAGTAAGAGGAGGCAGCTTTGACATTCAATTCAACACGGGTTTGTGCGACTTTTTTTCCATTGGACCTCATCGTTTCTTGAGACTTACCTTCCATCATGTAGCAATGATAAGGCCCAGAGTCATCTGAACTCTCCTGACAATGGAATGGTGTCATCTCTTGTTTCTTATTAATAGTTAAACACACTGGCGTAGAGATCACAAAGTGGTTTCACTTTAAATATCATACCTTCAAGTTCAGGGACTGTGTCTTACACATTTTTGATTCCCCAGAGCCTAACTTAGTGCCTGTCACATCGAAGGCATCTGATACATATGTATTGAGTTGGACTGTCTTAGATCCACAGGGAAAATGAAGTCCGGGAAGCAAGTAGGGCTCTCCCGGGTGCCCCATTCTGACCCCATTCTGTGTCTTCACACTTCACGTGGCTTTTATGAATCAAGATAGTTTATTTTAAAAATTTCTTCTCCTATATTTTCTCTGCTTTTTTTTTTTGAGCCAGAGTCTCACTCTGTCGCTGGAGTGCAGTGGCACACTCATGGCCATTACAGCCTCAACCTGCTGGGCTCAGGCAATCCTTCCACCTTCATTTTCTGAGTAACTGGAACTACAGGCGTGCACCACTGCACCTGGCTAATTTTTTGATTTCTTTGTAGAGACGAGGTCTCGCCAAGTTGCTCTGGCTGGTCTCGAACCCTTGGGCTCAGGCAATCTTCTTGCCTCTGCCTTCCAAAGTGCTGAGATTACAGGTGTGAGCCACCACGACTGGTTTATTTTCTCTTCTTAATCATCTTCTCAGTTTGTTCATTTACTTATTTAAAAATAATCATTAAGAGCTTGTCAGAGATCAGGCTTAGTACCTGGAGTTGGGATGCGCTAATGACAAGAAAACCAAACGTCCTGTCCTCACAAAGTGGGGACAGCAAGTATATACCAGGTGAGTTTGGATTAAAGTTTCTAAGGGAATATGGAAAGATACATTGCATACCAGGCTCTAGGGGAAGAGATGGAGGGTGCCTTGGGGACATGTGGTGGGAGTTCTTCACCTGGACTCAGGCAGTGAGTCACTTGGTGCCTCTAAATGGAGCCAGGATGGGAGGTGGGAGCTTCACAGGTGAGGAGCTTGAGGAGAAAGTTATGCATTAGACTAAGAGCACAGTGGGAAGCTGCAAACCCAGTGGGGCTCTCATGGGTATGAGAGGAGGAAATGGGAGAGAATAAAAAGTGCCGTCTCTGCCCTCCTACTTTTGAGAAACAAGACATATACAAGTGAGGCAACTTAAGGAAATGTCGAAAGTATTGGGTGGATGCATACGTTTGTAGTGTTTTTCCACTTGCCCACGGAACACAATGCACAATGGTTGAATGGTCACAGTTCATCACATCTGTCAATTCTTGGGTTGACTGACATGGATCATTGTGGATTAAAGCATTTAAATGGTCTTCATTAAAACCTGATGGTCTTCCTGAACGTGAAGAATCACTCAGGTCAAAGTGGCTCTTTTTGAAACGACAGAGCCATTTTCTTTTTTTTGAGTTGGAGTCTCACTCTGTTGCCCAGACTGGAGTGCAGTGGCCGCTCCCGGCCACCGCAGCCTCAACCTGCTGGGCTCTGGCGATCCTTCCACCTCAGTCTTCCAAGTAGCTGGAACTACAGGTGCGTGCTACCACGCCTGGCTAATATTTTATTTATTGTAGAGATGAGGTCTCATCAAGTTGCCCAGGCGGGTCTCGAACCCGTGGACTCAGGCAATCCACTCCTCTCGGCCTCCCAAACACTGGGATTACAGGCTGAGCCACCAAGCCCGGCCCAGAACCATTTTCTTGCTGTGCTTTCCCTGATGGTATTCTCCCTGCACACGGCACAAATGTCTCAAACAGCCTCCGCTACCTTTACTCCTCTGCTAAACTCAAATAGAATATGTTGGAAGTGTCCATTTTATTCCCACCTGACACTCCATCTTCTTTAGCCCACAAACAGCACTGTCTTCAAATCTGCAAAACGCAAGGTGTATTCACAAGCACAACACTGTCGCTCAAAGTGACAAATGATAAACCAACTCCCAACACTGCAGTGTTGCCATGCTGAAAACAAACACTATGAACTTACGCATCAAGTTAATGATAGGTTTTTGTTTTTTTGTTTTGTTTTTAAGTTGGAGTCTCACTCTGTCGCCCAGATTGGAGTGCAGTGGCCACTCCCGGCCACCGCAGCCTCAACCTGCTGGGCTCCGGCAATCCTTCCGCCTCAGCCTT
>NW_007260458.1:718401-719462 GCF_000164805.1 Carlito syrichta | reverse complement strand
GCCTATTAAATAAGCAGGGACTTTATCCCACACCTGAGGAATCATAATGTCTTGGGGCAGAGACTGGGTATTTACAAGTCTGATAAGCTCCCTGCATGATTCTGGTGCCTATTAAGGTCTGAGGACCATTATCAGCCAGTATTTATCAAGCACCTACTGTGGTTCAACAAGCCTCTACAGTCAGAATGGGAGAGGAGTCACTGGTCTAAGGGCCAGAAGAGATATCAACACAGACACTAGGGCACAAAGACTTGGTCTCAGAAGTAGAGGAAGAAAAGGAGGATGTTACCAGTAAGCAAGGGTGGAACAGTCACTAAGGGAATCCAGAATGATATGTTTATGGGACAGCAAAAATATTAGACTGGCTGGAGTGGAAGGGCAAAGTTGTGGAATAACAGTTTTAATTAAAGAAATTCTAAAGAATTCTGCAAATGGAAAGCACTTAATTAGATGATAGGGATATATTATATGTTCTTCAGAATAAAAACCCCAAAGTAGCCAGGTATGGTGGCTCATGCCTGTAATTCCAGCACTTTGGGAGGCAGAGGTGAGAGGATTGCCTGAACCCAGGGGTTCGAGATCAGCCTGGGGAACTTGGCAGGACTTCATCTCTACAATAAACCAAAAATGTAGCCAAGCGTGGTGGTGCACGCCTGTTGTTCCAGCTACTTGGAAGGCTGAGGTAGAAGGATAGCCTGAGCCCAGCAGATCGAGGCTGTGACTGCCCTGAGCATGCCACTGCACTCCAGCCTGGGCAACAGAGTGAGACTCCAACAACAAAGCAAACACACACCCCTATTGCTCTGAAAATGCTACTGGAATGAGGATAATAGTAAAATACTTTTACATGTATGACTTTGGGTATATTACACAATTTTACGGGACCTCAATTTCCTAATCTATAAAGTGGAAATAGTAATACCTACTTTTCAGGATCGTGAGGGTTGAATGGTATACATGGGAAAAATCAACCCTATTCTGGACCAAAGCTATATTAAAAGAATAACAAAACTAAAATTACACACACACACACACACACACACACACACACACACACACAC
>NW_007260458.1:705257-718381 GCF_000164805.1 Carlito syrichta | reverse complement strand
TGAATCCCACTACCCACAGGTCCCTGGTACCATCTTTTTCCTAAAGTTTTTCTGTTCTGTTTTTATCCCTAATTATCCTGCCTCACATTATGTTTGTCTTTTTAAAGTGCTTTAATATTCTGGAAGAAGATGGGGTAACACTATATATACATGAGCATTTAGCTCCGTTCTTGTGCTCTAGATGGATGACTTACAGAGGGAGGCACTGTCTAGCAGGTAAGCACTCAGTACTGGAGTCACATAGACAGTTAGTAGAATCTGAGGAGAGTTACTCAGCTTCCCTGAGCCTCCAATTCTTCATTTATACAATAAATATTTTAAAAACCTGCTTCCATAGGGTAATAATGAGAACATACAAACAGCTTATAGCATAAGGATTAATGTGTCAGCATCCAGTAAATGGAAATTGGAGCTGAGTATTTTTATTTAGCAGCATCATATTCAAATTAGACACACACACACACACACACACACACACACACACACACACACACACCCTTTCATAGCCCATCCTGTGGTTTGTGACATCTGATCAGGTGATACTACTGGATGCTTGCAGCAGTTTATTTCCTCTCTTGTCTTCCATGTCGGTTTCCAGCCACTCCCAGTGACTTCCTGGGAGTCTGTGTAGACAACCTTCTCAAGGAGTGCCGCCTAGTGTCGGATACTATAATGACTAATTCTGTCCTTAAACAGTTGAAGTTCCTGGCAAATTGTCCTTTGAAAGCTAATACGGCCTAAGGAAAAATAGCAGCTTTAATAGAAAGGCACACGGTAACCCCAAGGGCAAATTAATTTTTAATTTTACAACCATAATATCAATGAATGACGAACGATTTTCTTCTTGAAAAAAAATCTTATAAATACCATGCAGGTTGAGGATAGATAATTCAAGAACCGAAGACTTTTGTCCTGAGATTTCTCTTTTTATACTTCCAAAGCAACTGAAAAAATGTTTCCCTTAATTTTTTTGTATTGATTATAATGTTGTTCACATTTTTTTTTTGGAGTTGGAGTCTCACTCTGTCACCCAGGCTGGAGTGCAGTGGCATGCTAGCTGCCACCACAGCCTCAACCTGCTGGGCTCAGGTGATCCTTCTGCTTCAGCCTTCCAAGTAGCTGGAACTACAGGCACATGCCACCTCGCCCAGCTAATTTTTTAATTTATTGTAGAGATGAGGTCTTGCCAAGTTGCCCAGGCTGGTCTCGAACTCGGGAACCCAGGCAATTCTCTCACCTCAGTCTCCCAAAGTGCTGGGATTATAAGCATGAGCCACCGCACCCAGCCTGTTCACATTTTTTTTTTTTAAGTGGCAGTATCACTAAACTGGGAATATTGAGAGTCTGTTGCTGGGCGCAGTTCCACCATTGGCTAGTTGGATGACTTTGGTTAAGTAATTCCCCCTTTCTGGATCTCAGTTTCTGCAACTTTAAAATGAGAGATGTGGACTCCTTTATCACTCTGATCTCTTCTTGCATGTGGTTATTTGCCCAGAGAGGCTGTGTAGGGAGCAGATAGGGGTAGGAGTCAGAAGATCTAAATTTTTTTAAATCACTATTCCAGTATTTATTCTGGAACCTTGGTCAATCAATCGCCAGACCCTAGTTTTCTCATCTGTAAAATGGGGAGAAAAGGCCTTCTCTGCTTTATTTACAGAGCTCTTAGGAGACTCAAAAGAAGATGTTGCTCACAAAATACAAAGTGCTATAAAAAGCTACAAAGTGCTATAGAAAATTTAAGGTTCTAAAATAAAGATTCATTCCACTCCTTTTTTTGTGATTGATGTACGGCAATTAAGGGCTTTAAATATAAAAATAGGAGTTTCAATTCCAGTCCCACAAATTACCTGTAGATTTAGACAAATCTAAGCCCCTTTTATCTTTTCTTTTCTTTTTTTTTTTTTTTGAGTTGGAGTCTCACTCTGTCGCCCAGACTGGAGTGCAGTGGCATGCACTCCACCTGCTGGGCTCCGGCAAGCCTTCTGCCTCAGCCTTCCAAGTAGCTGGAACTACAGGTATACGCTACCACGCCCGGCTAATTTTTTGATTTATTGTAGAGAGGAGGTCTTGCCAAGTTGCCCAGGTGGGTCTCGAACCCGTGGACTCAGGTAATCCACTCACCTTGGCCTTTCAAAGTGCTGAGATTACAGGCTGAGTCACCGAGCCTGGGTCCTTTTTTCTTAACCATAAAAGAAGACAGGTTAAATAGGAAATAAATGAAAGGGCTTAACACAGGGCCTGGCACATAGCAAGAGCTGAATATATGGGTGCTATAATTTTTCTCTAGTTAATTTCACTGTAGCATTTACTGGGTAACGAAGCTAAGAAAAAGAAGTTAAATGATTTTTCATGTCATTAAAAACTTCATCCCTAGACTCTTGCATGGAAGTCCTGCTCTGTTACCCAGGCTGGAGTGCAATGGCACAATCACAGCTCACTGCAGACTCAAACTCTTGAGATCAAGCAAACCTCCTGCCTCAGCCTCCCAAATCACTAGCATTGTAAGCATGAGCCACCACGCCCAGCCTGGAATTCTTTTTAGACCTGCTGTGTATCACACACCCTTAATTATAGGAATGTGTTAAGAGGAAAATCATCAGAAGGCCTCTGGTTGTGTAAGGATGGCAAGTTAAGGTCTACTCTTGGTTTAGAAGCTTTTCTGGTAATCTACTTGAATAGTCAACTCCGAAATTCAGTATTCTGATTGATTTAGGTGGCCAGTGTTACAAAAACAGGGAGATTATACAAAATCTCCCAGTATCTGGATTCTCTGGACTTGGAATTCTCTGTCTGCTGGACCACAGTGCTCACGGAGCTGATTCCAGCTCACCCAGGGTAGGCCCTTGCACTCTGCCGACTTAAGACTAAACATTGAGAGGACAGCCACTCCTTGACTCTGAGTCCTCAGCTCTGGCAACCATATCATATCCCTTAAAAATAAAAATGAAACAGCTGGAATCTTGGTGAGGACACTCTGAGCCCAGGGTCAGAGCAAAAGGCTGTGAGCTCTACTAGGTACTTCTGCAGCCAAGTAATGATGATTTAAATAGGCTCAATCGCTTTGATTTTCCAATCATCTCCTCTACCTCTGGGAGATTTGCATCTACAACTAAGGCAAATTGCCCCTTGGGAGCTAGCTAGTCCCTTTGGTCAAAAGCATTCAGAGGGTTGAGGGGAGAGGTACCTTCCCTGGCAACCGAGGCATGGCTTTTGAAAAACACCTTCCGCATTCAAGCTGTGTAACCAAAAGGGAGAGCTCGGATTGCAAAAACAATATGCACAAAAGGGGCTCTGGGCCTCCCTTCACTTCTTCCCTAGCCTGGTCTCCCTGACTACACGGGAATCCCGTGAGGCGGACAGTGAGGATCACGTGGAGGAACAGGTGCAGAAAGTCTGGAAGGGATGGGACGAGCTGGCTCCTTCCTCCCACAATTCTCTTGTTTGAAAAATGAACAGACTCCTGCCAGCAACATACTTCGTGTAATGTGCATTCATTTCGAGCCAGAGTGACCAGACAGGGATGTTTCATGGCCACACAGCTGCAAAGTTGACACTCCCCAGGTAAGGAAGCGGAAGAGCAATAGCTAAGGTGTCCTGAGTGTTCCCCCTCCACAAGGGGCATCAGGGCTTCTTTGTGTAACACACACACACACACACACACACACACACACACACACACACACACACCATTGAAATGGGCCTCTCTGCTTTCTGTGGTACTGTTTGCTTTGTTTGCAACATCCTGTGAGATGGGTTGGAGAGAACCAGAAAAAGGATTGTCACTTAAAGGGCCTCTTTCTACATTTCAAATTTCCTTGCTTACATAATTAGGAAACCAAACACTTTACAAGTCAAGGCCCACAAAACTCTAATGTCCACCCAATAAATAATAAGCCCCTTGATAAAAAAGAGCCTGCCTTTCCTGCAGAAAGGGACTGATGTCGAAGAATCTCGATTCCGATCCCTACTCAGCCACTTCTGAGCTGTGTGATATAAGGCACATGCTCAAGGGCTGTAAATAGAAACAGTATATCCTACCTCAAGGGGTGGTTATGCAAATACAGACGAAAACATGATATGGTTTGTGAAAAGTCTCTGGAAACTGAAGGGGATATTTAAGAGCCCCTGCCTGATCCTATCCCCAGTAGATGCCTGAGGAATTGGCTGTAGGAGTGAGAAATGTGGCACGTCAGCACGATGTAAAGCCGATGGGGAGATGTCTGAGTATCTCTGTCGACTCTCTCCAATCATTGACTCGTTTCATATGTGAAACTGGCTTCAATTTCCTTCAGCCATGGTCTCCCCACCCAACAGCACCCATGCTAAGTGGGTAGTCGATCAGATTCTCTAAAAACCATCTCAGCAGCCTGTGACTGGCCATGTGCCCGATAACTCACTTGTAACGCCTCCTAACATGGATTTTCGGATGTTGGGAGGCAGTGCTACAGCCTCCCGTGGACTCAAAAGGAAAGGCATATCCTGGTACATAGAGCAACCCCTCAGTGCTCCTCCCAGGCCACAGCTGGATTTAGTTTATTGTACTCTAGAACAGAGCTGTCAAGCTTGAGTATGCCTGGAACCACCAAGGTGGCCCGTCACGTGCAGGATCTGATCCAGTATGTCTAGAGTGGGGCCGGCCATCGAGTTCTCAAGTCATGTGGATGTCACTTGTGCCCAGAGCATGCTGACGAGGTCTCAGGGAGTGGCTGCCACATTGCTTTCTCAGGAAGATGTAATATTACCATGCTTCCGCATGGAGGCGCACTTGAGTCGAATGCACCCCTTCCTGAAATAGTCATCAAAATTTCCAACCCCAAACTAGGTCGTATTTTAATGAAAAACTGTTCTAAAAAATTGCAGATCCCAGAAAGGACCATCATCAAAGAGAAGCAGGCTGACTTGCCTGCCAGCATCTCAGTGACCATCATTCACCTCCCCTCAGCCGCTCAGATATTCCATGAGTGCCCGCTATGTGCCAGTCCAGGCATAAGGCAGGCCCAGTCCATGTCCCTCACGATCTAACTCTCAGAGCTGCTTCCTCCTCCCCCGGGCTCCCTCAGCTTCTCCCTGCACCCGCTCCAAGCTGAGTACCAAGGCTGTAGAAGACCATCAAGGATTCAGTCCTCTCTCCTCACATTCCGACAGTCATCGCTTGACCTACAGTTGTAAACCCCGCCCCATGATCTCAGCCCAGCAAAACGTGGCACTTTCTCTCCTTTTCCCAGTTTCCCACTCACTTGCTCTGTCCCCGGCCCTTCCATGGAGCCATCTGGATCCTCCATCTTTCCAGCTCTGGCTCATCTCTGGGAGCCCCGTTCCTCTGTGGTTCATGCAGACTTTCAGATCTGCTCCTCCTCCCTCAGGGATGACTACAGTCATGGCCCTCCTCCCTGTCTCCAGCCCTGCTATCCTCCCTCTGTGCTGTTGCCACAGGCAGCTTCAGCCAGACTCCTGCTCTTTAGATTTCTCAGGCAGGAAGCAGATACCATTCCAAGCTCTGCCTGCAGGGACATATTTCAGTTGCTCTGGAAGGTCTTTTACAGGTCGGCCACCTCTTCTGCACTGTGGGGAGATGGCACAAACCACACACCGTCCACCCGCGGGCTCAGGCAATCCACTTGCCTCGGCCTCCCAAAGTGTGGGATTACAGGCTGAGCCACCGAGCCTGGCCCAAAGCAATGTTTTGATGTCCCAAACACTCCTCCTCTGACTGTAACAGTATTTAAAAACACTGTCACAGAGAGTCCTGGGCTGGCTTCTGGAGACCTGTGTGCCATGCAGTGTGCACCCAGTTGACAGGCAACTTTAATGAGGATGAAGCTCCGGGAGGGTCTAGCTGCAGCTCTAGCCTTCCTCTCGGACTCTCCAGCCTCTTCCATAGGCTGGAAGGGGTGGCCAGCTCAAGTCTCAAGATCCATTCACAGCCTCCTTTGTAAGGCCTGCATTGTTGAGTTAGCATCTCACTCTGGAATAAGGCAGCACCTGCCATCTATTGCCATGGGTCCTCAGTCAAAGCACAGCCAGAATTCCTGTTAATGTCCTGCAGCATTAGTTCTTCTCAGAGTAGCAATGCTACTTTTTTGTGTGATTAATGTTTAATTGTGGCCAGGCACTGTGGCTCATATTTCAGCACTTAGGGAGGCTAAAGTGGGAAAATCGCTTTAGCCCAGGAGTTCAAGACCAGCCTGAGCAACATAGTGAGACCTTGTCTCTTCAAAAAACACAAAAATTAGTTGGATGTGGTAGCAGACACCTGTAGTCCTAGCTAGTTTGGAGGCTGAGGTGGAAGGATCATCTGAGCCCAGGAGACTGAGGCTTCGGTGAGCCATGAGTGTGCCACTGCACTCCAGCCTGGGTGACAGAGTGAGACTCTGACTTAAAAAAAAGAAATAAATAAAAATAAGGTCTGTAACCTGCAAGAGACCCTCCCTGGGTTTCATCCTCATTAAAGACCAAGTTGCCTGTCCACTGAGTGCACACTGCGTGGCACACAGGTCTCCAGAAGCCAGCCCAAGACTCTCTGTGATGGTGTTTTCAGATACTGTTACAGTCAGAGGAGACGTGTTTGGGACATCAAAACGTTGTTTTGGACACGCAATAAAAATGTAGCTCTTGCTCCCTTAAACTTCTTGCGTATTTGAAAGCACATATGCCTGTTCAAGTTGTTCTCCAGCGACTGACATAGCAGAGATTGATATTCTCTATCACCCAGTTTCCTCAGTGAGCCCACCATCCTGACCTCTCCTGCCCCAGCTGTACACAAAAGTACCTTCCAGGAGGAAAAGGGAGAGGACATGCTGGGAGGTGGAGGTAGGGTCCTCCACTTGCCAGCTCGGAGAGAGGTGCAGGGAGAAACTGAGGGAGCCCTGGGAGTGGGAAGCAACTCTGACAGAATGTGAGGGACCAGGACTGGGCCTTCCACTCAGTGTCTCGTGGAATATCTAAGGGAGAGGGGGTGAATGACTGGTCCCGGGATGCTGGCAGGCAGGCTGGCCTGTTTCTTTGATAATGGTCCTTTCTGGGTTCTGGAATTTTTAGAACAGTTTTTCATTAAAATATGGCCTAGTTTGGGGGTTGGAAATTATGGTGACAATTTCAAGAAAGGGTGCATTCAGCTTGAGTGCTTTTTCAGCCTCCATGTGGAAGTATTGAAATATTCTATCTATTGAAGTATGGAAAAGCAATATGGTGGCTGCTCCCCGAGACCTCATCAGGAAAGCCCAGGCCTCAGGCTGCAGGAGGGACTCCAGGCACATTCAGGCATTACTTCTTATAGGAGATAGGTTGTTGGCTGAGGGAGAGAGAGAGAAGTCCGTGACAATTATCATTTCCAGAAACTGTAACCAGGTGTTAGTCACAGTACTTTGGATAGCTGTTTAAACAATTAACAACAACAACAAAAATGAACTTCTACACTTACAAATTCATTTTACCAAATATCAGGAAAAATTAAAATGGAAATTGATTGTGTAGCTTGTTTGTCTGGGTTCTGGGATAATACACGGTCAGATTCCCACCCTTACCCCCGCAAAAATCATATATCCAAAGTTCATTCAGGAGAAATGTGTTTATAGGTAGTATTAACTCCAGTTCTATAGAAAATTAGAAAGCATAAACTAAATTTTTCATGGAATTAGTGTATGTACCAGGGGAGGGAGACCGACATGTCTAGCACACCACATTTCTAGTAGGCTCTGTGTAATGTAACACCAAACACATTCAATAAGCGTCTCAGTTATCTGTTGCTGTATCTCAAACTAATCCCAAATTTAGTGGTTTAAAACAATAAATATGCAGTATAGCACAGTCTCTGTAGGTCAGGAAGTGGGAGTGACTTCACTGGGGTTTTTTCCAGCTTTATTGAGGCATCATTGACACGAATGGTCATGAAAGCTGTGCTATCTACTTCCATGTTCACTCAGGTGCTTGCTGGCTGGTGACTGAGGCCTCAGCTGCCTGAGTGTTCTCATGGGATGGCACTGGCTTCCTCCAGAGCAAGGGATCTAAGAGGAAGACAAGAGGCGGAATCAACAATGATGTTACGATCCAGACTCAGAAGTCAAATATTATCACTTTTGTCATATTCTGTTGGTCACACAGACCACCCAGATATGACGTGGGAGAAAACTACCCTGTGGTAAACACCAGGGGGCTGGCTACCACAGTCAGAGGTTAATTTTCTTCTGTGATCACCCAGGATCCGATGTAATGAGATTAATCAGACATACAAATGAAATAAATTGTCCTTATTTTCAAAAAACACATTTTGCTATTCTGCTTCTCCTCTTACCCTGTGACCTTTAACTGGTGTATGTTATGTGATTTTTGTTAGGTTTGGGCTAAATTCCTGCAGCAAAGAGACCCAAAAATATAGTTGTTAAAACGAAATGCGGTTTCTTTCTTTTTCAGATACCAGTCCAGCAGGGGGCGGGGCATCACAGGTGACCCCGCCCTTTGAGGGCATCTAGGGACCTTCCTTCTATTTATTGCATTTGCCCCTGGGGTTCTGACTTAATCTGTGTGGTCAAAATTGGTTCACAGTGCAATATTCGTGGAGGAGGGGGAGGGGATTCCGAGTGGTAACAGCTTCCTTTAGAAGGATGTGACCTAAAAACTGCACACATCAATTCCACTTACATTCCGTTGGCCATAGTCACGTGGCCATGCCTACCTGACAGAGGAACTGGAGAGTGTCATCTCCATTTCACCTCCCACACATCCAGCTCAGACTCGTGTGGTAGAAGAAGGAGAGGATGAATCGTGGGGGGTGGTTAGTGTTCTCTGTCACTTGGGTGAATAGACAGCAAATAGACAGAGGCTGCATGACACCGTGAAGCATTGGGTCAGGAATGAACTAGATAGGAGAACAGATGTAAGTTATTTGTCATCGGGGAAATGAGCTCATTGAACTAGATCAGTAATTTCCCACTTGCCGGCTTTAGGCTCAGAAGGAAACGTGGTGCCTGCAAGGAATTTTAGGAATGTTTGTGAACCAAGCATTTTATGTCAATGAAATGAAAAACACATCTCATGTATGTGTGTACTGCTAATTTTCAATGTGAGTTCTGTTGTAATGATTAAAACATAATATTTACAGTTTGACTAGGTTCACAGTTAATTTTACCTCATTAGACACTTTTCTTTCTTAAAGTCTAGAAATACAATGACTACCGTTTGGGGGACTGTGATCATTTTTAATATTAAAAAAAAGTTTTTGTACTTGAGTTCCCAGTACATGATAAGTGTTCAGTAAATGTTTGTTGACTGAGTTAAATAAAATGCAGAGTACCATTGAATCAGATGATCACTTTGGTCTCTGCCAACTATAAAATCTAATGAATTCTTTAACTCCGAGGCAATTTTTCAGCTTGAGTTTTACTGTAACAAATCATTTCTACATAATTAAAACCATCTCTGGTCTGTTGCACCAGTTCCCAAATACTAGGAGATTTCTCCATTTGACATGCATATAATAGCACTGTTCACTTAGTATTCACGTCTTCCAAATCCCTTCCTGGAAATAATCTTTCTCTATTGTAAAAATGAGGTCTGTGGAACTTACATGCCACCCTTTGAAAGGTTTTTCTTTATAAATTCATTCAAAAGCATGGATTATGTCTGCTTGTAAGGGTAAAATGAGGAAACCATGTGGCATATCTCCCGTGTGTGCTTCGGGGGCGGGGATTTCAGAGGCTCTTCACAGAAACCCAACCATCTATTATTTCAATCTGTATAATGTTATTAAGTTCTAGAATATTGACATCAAGAATATAAAATAAAATACATTAGTCTGTGAGTGAGGAAGCTCATGGTGCTCTGCTTACCCACTCTGAGGCGGGGTGTTCCTGTGGACTGGTCATATCCAGGGATATTCTTGGGTCAGACTTTGTAAGTTGTGGCGCATTGGAAGTAGGGCTTACATAAGCTTGATTTGGGGGCTGATACCACTCCTGTCCCTTGAGATGGTTTTCTTCTGGAGGGAAAAGGAGCAAGGAGAAGGCCTAGCTACTTCATTTCATTCTCTCTTCTTTCTTCACTCTCTGTCTTTAAATCCACCTGGAAAAGTCAGAAGGATTGTACTGAGTTCATCTGAGCCTGGGGCTGGCTGCCCAGAGTTGCTCTACCCTGGGCATTGGTACATACCCAGGCTCCCTCTCTCTCCTCTGCTAGAACCCGCATTTCTGATTTTCACTGGATTGGTCGTGCTGGGTTGAAGGGGACTGAGACGCAGGTGGTACTTAGAGAGGAAGGTCATATAGGCTGTGACCCATTTTATCTCCAGGCTCTAGGCCACATAACCTGGCTTAGCTTTGCCTGCCAGTGGAGTGCAATAGTGTTTGAAGCCAAAGAACAAAAATACCCCTTGGCTCAACACAGTCTTCTATACACATGTGGCCCTCTGAAACCTCATGGGTTTAGTGATATGTGGAGAATAGGATTGAAGTATCTTTGAAGGATTTGACCTTCTGTTTAGGTCCTCTCTTTCTCTGTTTGCAACAATCTATCATAAGTAATTTAAGAGGAGGATTTTATGTAGAGAATACAGAAAATGTACATTGTTTGACTTTATAATAGAGAAAATTGCTTTAAAATGTTACAAATCAAGCAAATTTAAGGTAAGAAGGCTGGGGTTCAAATCCCACCAGTGGTATGATGTTGGCTAAAATATCTAGCCTCTCAGTTTCCCGTAAGTGTGTGCACCCCTACCAGGGTCAAATGGTCTTGCTGGCCTCTCAGTGATAGGCCCTGATTCTTAATAAAACTAACATTTATTCAGACATACCATTAGCCATGCTAAGAACCCTACATCGATTATCTCATTTGATCTTCAAAGCATATCTAAGGGAGAGGCTCTATTTATTTTTATCCCAGTCTTACCTATGAGCAAACTGAACCTCAGACAGATGCAGTGATTTGCCCAGGGTATACAGTTAATAAGCAGGAAAGCTAGTGGCCAAATCTGGCATCCTGGCCTTAGAGCCTTGACTGTGACCCACATGTCACCTAGTCTGCTATTGATGTCTCATCCAGAATTATCACCAGGCAACCTAATTGTCAACAGTCCTGGCTGCAGCTATTCTGTCCCTTTAGTCCATAAAGATGCTCTAAGTTGCGAAATTTTCTGTCCCAATTTCTGGTAATGCTTTTACTGTAAGTGGCAACCATGTGTTTATTCAGCAGACATTTAGATGCTCTGTTAAAGTTAATTTATTAAATTAATATTAGGATTAGCATGATTTAGTTCTTAGAGCAACCACATAGAGTATGGCCAACTCTCTATATCTCTGTGTCCTGCACCCTTGGATCTAATTTTGAATCAAAAATATTTGGGGGGATAAACTTCCACCAAGTTTCAAAGAGCAAAACTTGAATTCGACACGCATTGAGTTCTACATTGTATCCATGTGAATTGAATGATGTAAGCATTGTATCTAGTATTATAAATAATCTAGAGATGATTTAACATGTATTGGAGGATTGCATAGGTTACATGCAAATCACATGCCATTTTGTATAAGGGACTGGAGCATCTTGCAGATTTTGGTATAGGGGAGTGTCCTGGAACCAATTCCCCACCCGTATGCATTGACACATTATCTCTATTTTACAGATGGGGAAATCGAAGAACAGAGAGGTTAAGTAATTTGGCCAAGGTTGTAGGACTAACAAATGGTAAGTGGCTGAGATGGGATTCAAACCCAGGCTCCCTGGGTCCAAAGCCTTGCTAGCAACCATTATGCCATGTTACCTGTATGGTATTTGTGCTGTTGTTAGTCAGTGGAACATTAACCATGTGTTCGGTGCTCAATTAAGGGCATATAGACTTGGACTGTAGCGGCACACAAATTACAATACAGCACTTCCCTCATTGCAGCAGTTTTGCTTTCCATAGTTTCAGTTACCCATGATCAACTGTGGCCCAAAAATCTTTAATGAAAAATTCCAGAAATAAACAACTCAAGTTTCAAATTGATACAGTTTTGAGTAGTGTGATGAAGTTTTGCATCATCCCATTCTGTCTTGTCAAGGACACGAATCACTCCTTTGTCCAGTGTATCCACGCTGTATAAGGCGGGACCCCAAACCCCAGAATTTATTTAAAAAGTGTGTATTTATTCTTACATGTTTAAACTTCAGTTACCTTCCTGGTACTCTCTGTTTGATGCAGTACAACTATCAAGACACTTTTTTCACTGTTCAAAACAGTTTTTGAGCTCATCCATTGCGATGCCTTTTAGTGCCTCTGTCATTTTTTGTTTCACCTCTTCCACATCGGCATAGTGTTTCCCTTTGAGGACTTTTTTCATCCTGGGAAACAAAAACAAGTTGCTTGGGCGAGATTGAGTGAATAGAGAGGGTGGGACACAGGGGTCATGACTTTTTTTAGTCAAAAACTGCTGAACACTCTGCGTTCTGTGGGCAGGGTGTTTGTATAAATCACCCATCATGAAACGGGCAAACACACTGAAAGAATCTCAAAAACATTTTACTGAAGCTGAGTGCAGCCTCTCACAACAACACTCAACTAGCTGGCAAAGTCTGTACTATAAGGGGCCTGCCCTCCAAAAAGTAATTCCAGTTTTTTGGTTCCCTTCCCCATAGTGCTGGGATTGCACGCATGAGCCCCCAGGCCTGATCAAATCTACGTTGTTTTAAGCCATTAAATTTGTGATAATTTGTGATAGCAGCCACAGGAAACTAATATAATTTTGGATGACCCTGAAGGATCATTCTCCTCCAGGGACCCCCACAGGACTGACTGAGGCTTCAGTTGCCACCCTCTTTTGGTCAGCTTCTCCCTCTGACCTACTCTGCTTTCTTTAGACCCTTGTAGGAGTACTTAGGAGCACTCCCCCGGCCGGGCACGGTGACTCAAGCCTGTAATTCCAGCACTTTGGGAGGCTGAGGTGAGCAGATTGCCTGAGCCTGCAGTTTGAGGACAGACTGGACAACTTGTCGAGACCTCATCTTTACAGTAAAAATCAAAAAATTAAGCCGGGCTCGGTGGCTCAGCCTGTAATCCCGTACCTTTGGGAGGCTGAGGTGAGTGGATTGCCTGAGCCGGCGGGTTCAAGACCCGCCTGGGCATCAAGACCTCATCTCTACAATAAATCAAAAGAATC
>NW_007260458.1:683027-705237 GCF_000164805.1 Carlito syrichta | reverse complement strand
TGCACTCCAGTCTGGGCGACAGAGTGAGACTCCAACTCAAAAAAAAAAAAAAAAAAGTCAAAAAATTAGTCAGGTGTGGTAGTGTGTGCCTGTAGTTCTGGCTACTTGGAAGGCTGAAGTGAAAGGATCGCCTGAGCCCAGCGGGTCAAACCTGGGGTGGCTGTGAGCATGCCACTGCACTTTAGCCTGGGTGATGGAGTGAGACTCCACCTCAAAAACAAAAACAAAACAAACAAACGAAAAGAAAGAACACTCCCCCCATGCCCCTCTTCATGCTATGAGACTCATCTCAGAGTCTAAGACCATCTCTCACCTGGGTTGTGGTAATAGCCCCCCTAAATGGTCTCCATGCTTGTATCCTTAACTTGCTATGGTCTCTTCTCAACACAGTAACTACAAAAACTGTTAAAACATAGAATAGACTAGACACAGTGGCTCACACCTGTAATTCTAGCACTTTGGGAGGCAGAGGTGGGAGGATTGCTTGAGCCCAGGAGTCTGAGACCAGCCTAGCCAACACAGCAAGACCTCATCTCTAAAAAAAATAAAAAAGACTTAAGTGGGCATGGTGGTATACTCCTGCAGTTTAAGCTACTGGGGAGGCTGAGGTGGAAAGATTCCCTGAGCCCAGGAGTTCGAGGTTGCAGTGAATCATGATTGTCCCACTGCATTCCAACCCGGGGGAGACAGTGAGACCCCATCTCAAAAGCAGCAACAACAACAACAAAACCACATAGATTAAATCAAGAGACTTCTTAGCTTTCTTTTTCACATGAATAAAAGCCTAATTTTCTACAATGACCTAAAAAACTCTTTATAATCTGCCAAACCTCCTGTGACTCCACCCCTAGTTCACTTCACTCTAGCCACACTGCATCCTTGCACGCACCAGGCAAATTCCTGCCTCAGTTTCTTGCACTGACTCTTTTCCTTACTCCTATGCCCGCTTTCCCCTGGGGTTTCTGACCACTCTATTTGAATAGCCATTGTCCCTCATCCTACACTGGCAGGTCCTGTCCCTCTTATCTGCGCTGTTTTCTGTAGGGACCTATAACTTTCTAATGTACTATATAGTTCACTTATTTTGTGTGTTGTTTTCTTATTCCCACCATACTATAGCTCTATGAAGGCAAGCCCTTTCTTTCTTTCTTTCTTTATATTGTATTTATTTAAATTTTTTGAGTCGGAGTCTCACTCTGTCACCTAGGCTGGAGTGTAGTGGCATGCTCACAGCCACCACAGCCTCAACTTGCTGGGCTCAGGTGATCCTCCCACCTCAGCCTTCTAAGTAGCTGGAACTACAGGTGCATGCTACCACGCCCAGCCAATTTTTAAATTTTTTGTAGATATGAGGTCTTGCCAAGTTGCCCAGGCTGGTCTCAAACCCATCATCTAAGGCAGTCCTCTTACCTCTACTTCCACAATGCTGGGATTGCAAGCGTGAGCCACCATGTCCGAATGTTTTCCATTGATATACTGCTACATTCCCCAGTGCTCAGGACTGTGTCTGGCAAACAGTGGTCACTCAGTAAAAACTTGCTGAATGAATCAATGCAGGTAAAGTATTCAGAATAGTGTCTGGTATATAGTGAATGCTCATTAAATGTTTGCTATTATTTTTACCAGTGGGAAAGGGATCAGGAGAGTCTTGGCATTGCAGATGCTGCTTATATAGCATTTGAATGAGTGATCCATCCTGTAAGAAGCGGAAGAGAAATGATACGCACAAATTCAAAAATAGGACCTTATGCCTTGTTTTTATGTGTGTGAGCCAGCCCCTGGGATAAGTTGCTTCCCCTTAAAATAGACTTAAAAGCACAAATCTGAATCTCTCTCATGGACCCAGGAAGTGATCAAGGGCAGGAGAGATGTGGGTAGACTGGAGCTGTTGGAAACCACAATTTGGATGAGGGAATCAGAGCTCACGGAAGTCTGATCTGGCTCCAGGATGGGTCCTAGGATCTCACTGAGGAACAGGGAAATCCACGCGTTATGCTATAATAGGAAGGCTGATACTAGTTTATGCTGGTTCTGAACTCCTTATTTACTGGACAGGCTTCCCTTTTAAAATAAAATTTCTTTCTTTTCTTCTTTTTCTTCTTTGACTAGGGGTCTTACTCTATGCCCTGGCTGGAGTGCAATGGCACAATCACGCAGCCTTGACTTTCTGGGTTTAGGTGATTTTTCCGCCTCAGCCTCTTGAGTAACTGGGACTACAGGTGCACACCACCACATTTGGTTATTTTTTTATTATTATTTTTGTAGATACAAGGTCTTGCTATGTTGCCCAGGCTGGTCTTGAATTCCTAGGCTCAAGTGATCCTCCTACCTTGGCTTCCCAGTGTGCTGGGATTACAGGCGTGAGCCACCGTGCCTGGTTCCAAGTCTTGATGAGAAACTTGGGACTTTCAGTCCCATCCTCATCCTCCAGAATTTAGTTAATAATCAATTATGGCTGTGTGATGAAACATCCATAAAAATCTCTACACAATGAAGTTCAGAGACTTCTGGGTTGGTGAACACGCCAAGGTGCTGGGAGGTGCCAGAAAAAAAACTCCATGCTCCGTCCAGAACCTTGCCTTATGTGCCTTTTCCAACAGGCTGTGACTGAGTTGAATGCTTCATAATAAACTGTTGATAGTAAGTAAAGTGTCTTCCTAAGTTGTGTGAATTGTTCTAGCAAATTATCAAACACGTAGAGGCGGTTGTGGGAACCCTTGGTTTATACCTGTTGGGTTGGAAGCCAGGGTGACCAGGACTTGTGATTGGTGTTTGAAGTGGGGCAATTTTGTGGGACTGAGTTCTTGAACATGTGGGATCTGACACTCTGGGTAGTTAGTGTCAGAACTGAGTTGGATTATAGGACTTCCAGTTGTTGTCTAGAGAGTTGTAGAATTAGTATCTAATTAGGAAGGAAAGACAACCTCTCATTTGGTATCAGATGTGCTGTGAATATAAACAACTCATGAGCCCTGTCCTTTCTTGAACTTATTGTACTGTTACCCCTCAGTAATGGCCAAAGGTGAGGTCCTTCCTTTCGGGGGTTTTGGAGGAAAATGGCTCAGAAATGTACTTTGAAATTGGAAAGAACAACAGTAATGGATGTGTATGTGTAAGATATTCTGATTCCTAGGGAAAGACTCAACCTTTATTATTATTCTATAGCTATAGACATGAAGTCTCACCATATTGCCTAGGCTGGCCTCAAACTCCTAGGCTCAAGGTATCCTCCTGCCTCAGCCTCCCAAGTAGTTGTAACTACAAGCGTGCACCACCACACTCAGCCACAACCATCTTTAAAAAAACAAACAAACAAACCAAAAAAGATTCTGCTTGATATAGACATGGATTTGTATGCAATCATACAGGAACAACATAGTCTATTCTGCCATCTGTTGGTTGTGTGAGCACTCTGAAGAAACAACTGTCATGTGGGAGGCATTTGAAATCATTGAGTCCTGACCTAAAAAGTAAATGATGCCTAAACTGTCAGGGACAGAAGAGTGTCGGTACCATTTTTAAAGATCTTTTGAGTGTAGACACTATATAATCTATGCTGCTTGTTCAGTTCAAAATTAAGCAGCACATTGGAATGTCTTAGTGGCCTTTAAACTCAATTCTGTTTTGACTCCTACTGGTGAGGATAACATCTAATCAGATCCCTTCACGTAACACTGGAAGTTACAGTGGGGATGGAGTGGGGGATACAACATCAGTAAGCGTACCTGACCTCAAGCGAGGCAAAGTGGGGACCAAAGGGAGGCCTAAACTTTGTATGATTACTCCCTGTACACCTAATACTGAATTGAACCCCACATCTTTAAAATGAAAAAGAGAAATAAAAAGTTATAATAAACACTGGAAGTTACATATGTGGCAAGATACACACACACACACATACATACACACTTCTGAGACATTTTTTAAAAATATGGTTAATTTCTAATTATTTACTAATTTCTTGTAAGGAGATAAGATGGGGGATGTTTCCTGAAATTTGGATTATGTACAAATTATAGCATAGTATCTTAGAATTTCCACATCTATTACACAGGACTTGCTTTATAGAAGTTGAATTTTGAATTCCTTTAAAAATTAACTCTTCTTAAAGAGAAAAAAACCCCTTCTACTCAGTGAAGCAGACGTGATCTAGATGCTCATAGAGTATTACTTTTTGCTCTTGGATACCACACATCTCTCTTTGTCATACTTCTATGAATGCAGTTCCATATCCTGAAAACTTTTGAAATAGTACACATTGCTGAAGCATGTTTTTCTACTTAGATAGCCTTTTTCCATTGCACTTTTATGTAGTGATTTATTTCCCATCTTGTCTCAGGACCCAAGATGAATTGAACCAAATATGCAGCCTCTTACCACCATCTTTACTGCGTTTCATCCTGTTTTTGATAGGCCATTGTAGAAATCGAATTTTAAAAATATTCTAATCTTCTTAGATATAATAACCCTGTCCAGTGTTGCCCGTTCATTCCACCCACTCTTCGAACCTCACTCTTACAGTCATGTCTCTGCTCTGTTGGCATGGACTAAGGCTTGATATTTCAAGTAAGCTAGGTCTCCACCTATGTGATTTTTTAAAATCTAATTTTCTTTAAATATCCTGTATGACAAGAATCATTTCCACAACTTCAGATTGTTTGCCGAGAGGACAGTCAGTGAACAAATGGAAGCCAAGTGCTAACACTTTATGCCTCCTCTATTTCACATCGGAGTCTGCATCAACATGACACATGCTTGAACATACACTTGTGTTTAAAAAAATTCTGCTTTAATGCTCGTCATTCTTTTCAATCCCTTTTCCTGACATCTAAAGTATCTTAGCAACAACTCACATCTTCGAGCCACCATAAAGGGCATAAATTCAAATACTACAGCAATCAAAGCACCCTGCTTGGTTGCTCACTGATTTTTATTTCCAGGCAACCTATTTTTATTTTATGAGTATAACAACCATATATAAACTAATGATATATTGCTCCTCTATTTTGTTCTCCAGGAATTTCTTCCTGCCAGAATCAGATTTCCAAGACTCTGTGACTGTTTTAAGACGCTTCTGTTTGCTGCAGATTGATTATCTCTATCAGTCATTCTTTGAAAACTTCCCAAAGAAGACAGTATTTTGGAGTTAGTTCAGACCCTATCCTGATGGGAAAAACCATCAAGAGTATGCCATACTAGCATTAATCCTATGAACCTCAGTATTAGTCAGAATTTAAAACTTTTTTAAAATTTAAAAGTTTCTAATTGAGGTATGATACATAAACAGTAAAGTATACAAATCTTGTGTAAACCTGATGAATTCACACACATTATAGAACTACCTATGACCCAGCAATTCTATTTAAGGTAATACCCAAAAGGATTGTAAGCAGGCACTTGAATTTATATATATATATATAAATATATATATATATATCCCACTTATTTATACATATACTTTACACATTCATGCAGCCATTGCCTAAATCAAGATATAGGTTCTTTCCAACACTTCAGAAGACTTGTCTCTCTCATGTCTCTTCTCAATTAATATCTCACTTCAAGTAAGTACAAAAGGTTACTTCTATCACCATAGATTTGCTTTGCCTGTTCTTCATAATACATGAAAGTATACCATGTGGGTATTTTGTGTCTGGCCGCCTTCCTTATCAGTATGTCAATGAGACTCATCCATGTTCTTGACTTGTGCCTAAAATCGGGTTGCATTTTTAAAATTATTATGTCTTATTCCGTTATTTCAGTATTCCATAGCGCCATTCTACTACTAATGAATATTTGGATTGTTTACAATTTTGAACAATCGTGAAGAAAGCTGCTTAGAGATTTTCATTTGTAAAAGAGCACTTAGCTACACACAAATCCTGCCTTTTGGACAATCCTTTATGTGATGATAAACACAGAGTAGAAAACTAAATCAAGAAGCCTAGGATGCTTTTTATGAGATATTTAGACAGAATTCATCCAGGTTGAGATCAACAGTAGGAGCACAGGCAACTAGAGAAAAAATAGTAAATTAGACTTCATCAGAAGTGTGTTGTGAAGCCAAGGACATTACTTTTCTTTTGTGTATCAAAGGATACCAGCAAAGAAAGAAAATACAACCTACTAAGTGAGAAAAAGAATTTTCAAATCACTTATCTGACAAAAGATCAATACCTAAATATATAAGAAACATCTAAAACTAAAAATAAAACAAATAATTCAAAAATTAGCAAAAGATTGAATAGATATTTCCCCAAAGAAGATATACAAATGGCCCATAAGCTCATAAAAAGATGTGTAACATTATTAGTCATTAGGGAAAAAAATAAAGAATACAATAAATACCACTTCACACCTACTAGGATGGGTATAATTAAAAAAACAAAATGGAAAATAACAAGTATTGGCGAACACATGGAGAAACAGGAACATTTGTACATTACTGGTGGGAATGTAAAATGGTGTAGCCACTGTGTGAAAGTTTGGCAGTTTCTCAAAAGGTTAATTATATAACTACCGCATGACCCAGAAATTTTTTTAAACAGAGCTTCACTCTGTCACCCAGGCTGGAGTGCAGTGACATGATCATGGCTTACCACAACCTCGACCTCCTGAGCTCTGGAGAGCCTTCTGCCTCAGCCTTCTGGGTAGCTAGGACTACACATGCATACCACCACGCTTGGCTCATTTTTTATTTTATGTAGAGGCAAGGTCTCACTATGTTGCCCAGGCTGGCCTTGAACTCATGAACTCAAGTGATACTCCTGCCTTGGTCTCCCAAAGTGCTGGGATTATAGGCATCAGCCACTGCACCTGGCCCTGATATATATATATATATAAAAGCTGTGGGGTACACTTCAGGGTTAGGTATACAAATGTTCATTATGCAGGTACTCTAGTTGATGATGCCCTTCCTCCCCCTGCAGATTCCCACTACTACCAATCCCACCTCCTTGCCCATCCCGGTGGTTTCCCGCTGCCTATCCTGTTGCTCAGGCTGGAGTGCAGTGCACCATCATGGCTCACCACAGCCTTGACCTCCTTGGCTCAGGCAATTCTTCCACCTCAGTCTCCTGAGTAGCTGGGATGTGCCTGGCTAATTTTTTAAATTTTTTGTAGAGAGACAGGATCTCGTTATGTTGCCCAGGCTGGTCTCAAAGCCCTAAGTTCAAGCAATCCTCCCTCTTTGGCCTCTCAAAGTGTTGGGGTTACAGATGTGAGCCAACACACCTGATCAACATCTTCCTAACTTTAAAAGTTAGTAGAGGAGATATGACAAAAAGTCAGGAGTGGTGCAGCTGATATGCTCTGAGAATTCAGGATGCTCCAACTCAAAAACAAACAAATAAACAAAAAAAGAATTCAGGATGAGAAGGATTAGTCCAACTAAGAGAATCAAGAAACTTTTAACAGAGACTATATAGAAGCTAGTCAAGAAATATACACAAGGATACCCACTGTGTAAATAACGTTAGGAGTCTCAAAGCTTCATGGCCTATGTGAGTTGCATTCCACATTTGATGGCAGTTGATCAGTTGATGCCAGAGAGTGATGCCCAGTGACTGCACAGTGGCATGTTCAATGGGTCATTTGGAGGACAGGACAGCTATGCTGCTGTTGCCTGATGGACAAGGGTGCCAGGACCACTAATTTTTAGTATGATGCACAGGAGAACCCTATATACATGGTACTTGTCAGTAAACTGGAAACCCAGAGAAAAGTGAACTCTGGCATTATTGTCCAAGTGAGTGTGAGAGATCTATACATGGCAGCCTGGCTTTGTCCATCTCTTGCTTACTGCATGGCTACAATTCAGGTTGCTTACCAGTGTTCACATTTGTACTGCATTATCCAAGAAGTGACCTCACCAGCATTAACAAATGGCTGTTAATAAAAAGCAGCAAGACTTACTGTCTTCTGATGTAAGCTTTTTGTATGACATCTTTATATCCTGAATAGCATCAAAAAACACGTTAGCTAGGAAGCACTGCTGTCCAGCTGCAGGAGTGGTGTCTTCTGTGTCTCTAATACATGACAGCATGAAACAGCTGCAGTAAGTATCTCAACCAACAGTATGGCCATGACTGTTTCTCTCTCCAATCAACATGATTTGGTTTTGTTCCCCATGTGAGTGGATGAATAAACTAATCTTCAGAAGACATAATATGTGCTGAATAAATACCTAATAAATGCATGAAATGGGAATAAACCAATGACTTCAGGTACTAAAATTCTTAACCCAGGCCAGGCTGCAGTTCTAAGGACACATAGCTGCTCGATGACATGCATTTCTTGCAACAACGATGTTGTCTACACACATCCTTGGTTAGCCCATTGAACAGGCTTGCTCTCAGTCTGTGTCAACTCGAACTAGAAGAACACTCTTCATAGTCTATATTCGATATTTTTAGTCAAATGTTTTAATTAGAACATGTGCCTTGGTTAAACGAAAATGTTACAAACCCATGCAAAACTTGCTTGTCTCTTATATTCAAGCATGTGTCTAAACCATCAGATAGAACTGGTTGTCCAGGGCCCAGGAGTTTGTGCTTTTTCTCCTCCTCTACTCAGTGAAATCAAGAAATAAAATTCAGATGTGTGACTCCAGGTCCACAAAGCCCAAAGTAGTTCACTGAGTGTTTACCCTTAGAACATCCAGAAGAGTTGCTGGTGGACCTCTAGACATTGGTCAAAGCTATCACCCCAGGACTGTGATTCCTTCTTTTTTTTCTTTTTTCTTTTTTTTTTTGAGTTGGTGTCTTACTCTGTTGCCCACGCTGGAGTGCAGTGCCATGACCATGGCTACCACAACCTTGACCTGCTGGGCTCAGGTGATCCTTCTGCTTCAGCCTCCCAAGTACCTGGGACTACAGGTGCACAACACCACACCCGACTAATATTTTTTTTTTTTAAAACATGGAGACGAGGTCTTGCCATGTTGCCCAGGTTGCTTAAACTCTTGGGCTCAGGCAATCGTCCCTAAGTACTGGGATTACAGGCTTGAGTCACTGACCTAGCCCTGTGTTTCCTTCATGAATGGATTGTATTCAAGAATATGTGAAGTCCTTAAGAAATTAGAGGACCCTACCTTTGTTAGGACTTGCATTGTCTTTCCATCCTTCTTTCCTTCCTGCCTTCCTTTTTCACATGTATTTTATTAATTCAGCAAATATAACTGAGCACCTATGGCATTCAAGGGACTAATTAAAAACTGAGGATTCAGCTGAGAACAAGACTAAGAAGGTTCTTGCCTTTATGGAGTTTACATTCTAATGAGATGGTGAGGTAATGAACAATTAGAAACAATTAAAGAGATCTCCTCAATCTAGAAGCACCAAGAGCAGTAAACAGGATACAGTGATGGAGAATACCATAGGGAAAGTATGTTCTGCTCATGGACTGAAATCCGTGTACCTAGGCAAGTGTCTGCAGGTGGCTAAGTAACACTGAGTTAGTCATTTTGAGAAAGTCCTAAAGAAGAAAGTTGGGGCCTGTCTTCCTGGTGAAAAAGGGAAAAGAAAACTTAAAATGCAGGGCAATTTATCCTGTGAGGAACCCAGAGACAAATGAAGATGCTTTTTGGGCTCTCTAAGATCTGTAGGGGCGGACACATCTGTCTTGCCTATCATGGTATGTCCAGTGCATTTCACTGTGCTGCCCACAGAAAAAGTCCCCAAAGTAAAAATAGATGGAAAACCCAATGGACCCTGAAAAGCATACAATTATGGGGTCAGTTCTATCTTTTGTCTTAGTTAAAACCTGCAGTGTCCTGAGTGATAAGTCATGATGCTCAGATGGCTTTCTAAACATGGCAGACTTTGGTGATTCTGGGCTGGACCACCTGGGAAGACCCTACGTAAGGAGTGGCAACAGGTTCAGGGATGCAAGAAACATTTTCTTTGTAGTCTCTTCCAGGAGGCCAGACCATAGGAGGACACTCCTTGGAAGTATCAAGGCATTGTTGCTGGCTGATTGCTGAGTGGGTGTTGGAGGAAGGATTGTCTCTTGGGCCCAGATTGCTATTTACCCACAGAAAATGAATACCCTTGTCCCACTCTGGGAAGGGTTCATTAGGAAAATGCAATACCCTATTATAGCATTTGCCATCTTGCAATTTATTTAATGGTGAACACAGCGGTCTCTTATTCTAACAGACCATAAGCTGCTTTGGTGGCAGCTTTAACATCTGTTGGGCAGAAGGAGATAAGTCTTGTCTTGATGCTACATTCTCATAATAAGCATATGTCTTGAAATCGCAGGTCTTAGATCAACAAAGATGCCATTTGCATTCTTCTCATAAGATTTCCCATTTTGTGTCTGTTATTTTCTTTTATTTATTTAGAGTTGGAGTCTCACTCTGTCGTCCAGTTTGGATTGCAATGGCACAATCACAGCTACCCCAACCTTGACTTGCTGGGCTCTGGCGATCCTTCTGCCTCAGCCTCCAAGTAGCTGGGACTACAGGTATGCACCATCACGCCCAACTGTCTTGATTGATCACAGAGACAAGGATTCACCATGTTGCCCAGGCTGGTTTCGAACTCTTGGGCTCAGGGAATCCTCATGCCTTGGTCTCCCTAAGTGCTGGGATTTCAGGTGTGAGCCACCGCGCTTGGTCTGTATCTATTACTTTCATCATCATCTTGTTACTTGGGTGAATTTGGGGTGGTTGTTGAAGATTATGGTCAGGATAACAGCGTCCCACCCCCCACCGCAGACCACCCCAAACAGGCTCTTTTTTGTTAATCTTTTTAACCCCCAATGTTTAGTACAGTGACTGTTGCATTGAATATAGACAGTAAGAATAAAGAAATAATAAAAAAGAGCACAGAATATGTGTTAATCTTATCTTTCAATACCTGTATTTTGAAGGTTTCTCATAATTAGTTATTCTTAACATTTTCTTTTTTTTTTTTTTGAGTTGGAATCTCACTCTGTCACCCAGACTGGAGTGCAGTGGCACTCCTGGCCACCGCAGCCTCGACCTGCTGGGCTCTGGCGATCCTTCCACCTCAGCCTTCCAAGTACCTGGAACTACAGGTGCCCACTACCATGCCCGGCTAATTTTTTTATTTACTGTAGAGATGAGGTCTCGCCAAGTTGCCCAGGCGGATCTTGAACCTGCGGGCTCAGGCAATCCACTCACCTCAGCCTCCCAAGGCGTGGGATTACAGGCTGAGCCACCGAGCCCGGCAACATTTTCAAAGTGATATATAGCAACCTGCAACAGGATAATTATACTTAATTTAAAATTTTATTTTTATTTATTTTTTTGAGTCAGGCTTTTACTCTGTCTTCCAGGCTAGAGTGCAGTGGTATGATTACAGCTCACTGCGGTGTTGATCTCCTGGGCTCAGGAGATCCTCTTGCCTGTTTCCCGAGTAGCTGTAAGTACAGGAGTGCACCACCAAGCCTGGCTAATTTTTTTTTTTTTTTTTTTGTGGAGAGGAGGTATCGCTATGCTGCCCAGGTCGGTCTTGAACTCCCAGTCTGAAACCATCCTCCTGTTTTGGCCTCCCAAAATGCTGGGATAACAGGTATGAGTCACTGCATTTGGCTTTAAAAGTGTATTTTAACGCTGTTTCGAACGGGGTATATGCAGACCACAGGAAAGAAACTGGAGAGGAAGACTGTCACTTAGTTGGGAGCGGTGACTCAAGCCTGTAATCCCAGCAATTTAGGAGGCTGAGGAGAGAGGATTGCCTGAGCTCAGGGGTTTGAGACCAGCCTGGGCAACTTGATGAGACCTCATCTCTATAATAAATAAAAAAATTAGCTAGGTGTGGTGGCACACGCCTGTAGTTCCAGCTACTTAGAAGGCTGAAACAGAAGGATCGCCTGAGCCCAGCAGGTCAGCACTGCAGTGGCAGTGAGCATGCCTGAGTGACAAAGTGAGACTCCAACTAAAAAAACAAAAACAAAAACAAAACCCCCCCAAAACAAGTAAAGATCTCCCATAAAAGTTGTCTGTGAGTCAGATATCTACAATTGCTGTTTCTGCCCTTCCTCTCCCAACCAAAATGCTTTGAACCCAAAAACCTCCAAACCTTCTGTTAGGCCAGGTGCAAGAAGCAGAGACTCAAAGAGCCCCTGGAGATAAAGAAACTGTCATTTCAACAGGACCAGTCATGAAAAACCCCATAAGCTTTCCTACTCCGGGATCTGGCATTAAAGAAAAGATCTCGGCTAAAGCGATTATTGCTGGGCCACTGACAACAGAAAGTATCATATTTCCAGCTTAACAAAAAAAAAAAAAAGAAAGAAAAGAAAATGTAAGTTGAATCTAAATGAAATATAATTCTATTCCTCTTTTATCTAAGTGATTTAGGTGGGCAAAGAATAGGGCTCTGCTAGGAGCAAATTAAATGAATTGTCTGATACATCACAGTGGCTTTAGGGCAGCATTGAAAGGGACTGTAAGGGCCTTCCCCCCTCCCCAAAACCTTGTGTCACATCCCAGGAGGACAGAGGGAGGTGAGGTGAGTCAAAGCTCTCTGCTGTCAACAGTGGCGAGTTGCAGAAAGTTCTTGAGTGGGGGTCTTGGACATGACAAAAGTTGCATTTAGGAAGCTGAACTTGCCAGGTCTCACTAATTATTTGTTGAATGAATGCATGATTCAGATGAAGACCAAAACAGAGACAAAAACCTGGCCACCTAGGAATATGAATTTTATTCAAGTCCTATGGAAAAGAATCGGAAAATGAGATCAATACCCTCATTATAGCTTTAGATTAAACACAGCTTTCTTTTTTTAATTTTTAATTTTTTTTTTTTTGAGTTGGAGTCTCACTCTGTTGCCCAGGCTGGAGGGCAGTGACACACTCATGGCCATCACAGCCTTGAACTTCTGGGCTCAGGCGATCCTTCTACCTCAGCCTTCCAAGAAGCTGGAACTACAGGAACACGCCACCGTGCCCGGCTAAGTTTTTGATTTATTGTAGAGATGAGGTCTCACCAAGTTGCCCAAACTGGTCTTGAACCCGTGGGCTCAGGCAATCTTGCTTCCACCTCTCAAAGTGCTCTTAATGTAACAGAAGTGTTGAACAAATTTGACATGTGGAATGTAATAAAAACACAACATGACTTTTGTTCTTATTGATCCTGTAAAGTTTATTTTGTGTGGTCATCTTTCCCTGCCCTGGATGAATGCAATTAGCCCCAAGGTCATATACAATCAGTCCGGGGGTCATTTTAAGTCACCAACACAGTTCAATATACACACTGGAATACCTAGCCCAGGAAAAAATTAACACCTTTCATTTTATTTAATGTCAAACCGTCTCTGTTTCTCAGGCTGCCCGGTGTGAGCTGGCTGCCCACAGTGACAGAGGGAAATTTGATCTTCTGTGGTGTTTTTCCTGCCCCTGCTCCCTCGTTAGTCTTGTTCCCTGGTTTGGAACATAAAGAGAGGAAGAAAAAACAGGGGCAGGGACTTTTCTTACTTCAGCTCTTTCTGAAACTTGGCTTGGCGCTGAGTTAAGTTGATGTTTAAAGCTGATATTCTCTTGAAGGCACTCCTGGGAGTCCCCTTCGTGGGATCTGTGAGCTGTGATGATACTGGCAGCTTCTCTCCTCGAAGGGTCCATCCCCACACGCTGGGGAATCCCTTTGTCCCTTCTAGGAGGTCCCTCGGGCAAATCCTAACACAGCCTCAAGATAGCAGGCCCCTAACCTTTTCTGCACTGGGGGAACAGGTTTCGTCCTGCCACTGCAGGGGGATTGGGGTTGCAGAAATTAGCAGCTACTTGCTATGGCTCCACCAGCCTCCACACAACTTGTCAGTTACTCTCTGACTCTATGGATATTCTGGGGCAGAAATCAGCTCTCAGCTCACTCTGCCTTCCCAGCTTCAAGGGACACATTTCAGGCTCTCAAGATGGCCATGATGAAGGCCTCTAAAACTTAGAGGGTGTTTCAGGCACGCCCTCACCTCTTAGTTCCTCTTGAGAGACATGACCCCGGGCTGACAGCATACATTTCTCCAAAGAAATCTTTCTCACCAGAATCTTTCCTCTTGCTTTGTACTTTCCAAAAACCTTTTATATTCTTGAAGTGAGAAAGAAGCCCCTGGGCAAATGACCCGAAACTTTGAAATCAAATGTCAGGTTTTTCTTTTCTTTCTTTTTTTGATACTTCTTATGGTGTCTGTCTCATATACACTTTGGTACCTGAGAGCTATAATATCACTCCCTCCAGGTGAGAAGCATTCTGTTTTAACATTGGATTATGCTCACTTAACAAACTCTATGTAGGGCATTCTATAAAGCAGCTTTAATTCTTCTCACTACATATTCTTGTCCTTTTAAAGCCTAAAGTTAAAAGAACTTAAAGTAACCAAACTTGTAAATGACATTTGCAATCTTTACTGATTGTGGCTGTTATAAATGAGCAGGCATAGCTCTGGGTTGTATAGGAGATTACACAATTTGGGGGGGGGTCTTTTTTTTTTTTTTTTGATTTGGAGTCTCACTCGGTCGCCCAGACTCGAGTGCAGTGGCCGCTCCCGGCCACCACAACCTCAACCTGCTAGGCTCCGGCGATCCTTCCACCTCAGCCTTCCAAGTAGCCAGAATTACAGGCATGCGCTACCACACCCCGCTGATTTTTTGATTTATTGTAGAGATGAGGTCTCGCTGCCCAAGGCGGGTCTCGAACCCGCGGGCTCAGGCAATCCACTCACCTCAGCCTCCCAAAGGCGCGGGATTACAGGCTGAGCCACCGAGCCCGGCTTGGGGGGGTCTTTTTAAGAAAAGGAATGGAAAAATAGAAATAAAAAATTGGGTATGCAAAACAAATATTTACTTGGAATGAGAAAAACAACAAATTGCAAAGTTGAAAATGCTGACAAATATACTACAAACATCAAAAAATCTGGAAAAATTACATAATGCTTTAATTAGTGAATTATCTTATATATACCCTTATCATTTATTTTGAATTTTAATATGATCAATAATGCTAAATATATAAAATTATATGAAATTAAGATATAATAGGAGTAATTAAAATGAATTGTAAGCAGTCTTACATCGCATTAGGCTACTTAATTATGTAATTGCATTATTCATATACTACATACATTGGTTTATTTTAGAAATATGTGTGGTGACTTTATCATTAGATTGTTTCTTCAGGTTGGCATGCTTCATTGATGAATACTTTTTCATCTTGTTTTGTCTAAAACTTCTGGTCCTCTTAAGGATGTGATGTGATCTTATACGTTAGGATATAGAAAATATAACTAAACAAAAAGGCTTAGTCACTGTAGAATTGGCACTAGTTTTGCCCTACAACACAGGAATTCTGATAAAATTGATTTTGTGTGATTTACCTCAAGTAAGAAAGAAATATTGTTCACATATTGTATATCATGTATATTTCTGACAGGACAGAATTTCCATTTTGACTAAGTGTTTTTGAGAAGTAAATTCTCTGCTTATATTTTTACATATCTGAAGATTGGCAGAATTTTCCACAGAATAGCATCTGGACTTTTGCTTTTTTTAATTAAAAAATTTATTTTTGGAGATGAGGGTCTCATTATGTTGCCCAGGCTGGTCTCTAACTCCTGGCCTCAAGCGATCCTCCCAAAGTGTTAGGATTCCAGGCATGAGCCACCGCACCATGTTAGCTTCTTACTTGTAAAAACTTGTTTCTTCTACTTCTTTACCTTCAGACTTCCAATGCCCTGTGCAATAGGTCACATTTGTATCACAAAATGACCTCTAGCATGGCATCTGTCTGTCAGACACTGGGTGAATCAGCAAAGGAGAACTGAGAATGCTACTGCAAGCCCTTCCTGCACCACAATTGCTAGCGATAACTTAGACGTGGAAGTGAACCACATAACCCAAACTCAAGGTATCATGTCTTCAACTCAGCTTCCCCTTAGCTGAAACCAGTCAACCCTTTCCTCTTCACCACCACTCTACAGAAGGGCATGTGTAACGGAGGGTAAGCTGGAGAGAAAAGAAATGGAGGCTCTTGATTGACTGGTTCACATGTCTTATACGTTTTACAAAAGCATATGACCATGTGAACACATTGCTTGGGCCCCTAATAGGATCTTGGAAAGGGTTCATTTAAGTGGGGATGGGCGGCTGGCACTTCATTAACTTCATGGCCTACCAGGAACCAGCCCTGCTTGCATGAATCAGTTTTTTTGTTTTTGAGTTGGAGTCTCACTCTGTCGCCCAGACTGGAGTGCAGTGGCCGCTCCCGGCCACCGCAGCCTCAACCTGCTGGGCTCCAGCGATCCTTCCGCCTCAGCCTTCCAAGTAGCTGGAATTACAGGCATGCGCTACCACGCCCGGCTGATTTTTTGATGTATTGTAGAGATGAGGTCTCGCTGACCAGGCAGGTCTCGAACCCGTGGGCTCAGGCAATCCACTCACCTCAGCCTCTCAAAGGCGCGGGATTACAAACTGAGCCACCGAGCCTGGCTGAACCAGTTCTTTACAGTATATTTACATGTTCATGATTGGCACACCCGTGTGCTTGTGGGCAAATGTAGGTGCTACTGCCAAGGTTTAGCAGTTGGCTAGCCTCTAAGAGGAATCAGAGACTGAGTAGAATTTCCCTAAGGTTTAACTTTTATCTCTTAGGCTCGAGGTCTTAGGAAAGTTATTAACCTCATGAATTGTACACGTACCTTTGAAAGGGGTTTGACTAGATAATGAAGACATTTATTATAATAAACTGGCAGGGAGGCGACTCATGCAAGGACCATGAAGGGAATGGGCTGTACTCAGACATAGGGAAAATTGGAGAAAGTATGTTAAGATGCCTTACTTATCAGTTCATGACTCTCTTTTGTAAGCTTGTATTCTGTAAGGGAACAGTCATGTTAGGAATGATTTCAGCTGCAAGTAACAGAATAATTGACTAATGGTGATTTAAGTAACAAAGATCTTAACTCTTAGAACAAAAAGTCTGAAGGTAGGAGACTGATAATTTTTGCTACTTTAGGACTCTGCCCTTATCGTTGTGATTCTCAAGGTCAAAATATGGTTGCCACAGCTCCAGGCATCATTTGTCCAAAGGCAGAAAACAGAGCACAACTAGAGAGTGTGACTTTCTCCTTTTAGTAAGGAGGAGAAATTTTTTTTCTAAATAACTTCTTATCAGAATTCTCCTTTAAGTCTTAGTGGCCAAAACTAGGGCACACGAGCAGAGTCCCTAGCTGCAAGGGGGAATTGGGAAAGCAGTGTCTGGCAAAGGGGCATGGGAGTTCTGTGACTGGCTTAGACTAGTCACACTTTATCTTTCAGGGCTGGGCACAGAGCTTCTCTGAACAAAAATATGGATTTTATTAGTAAGGAAGAAAAGGGAAATAGCTATTGTGTAGCAACTAAGGGTATATATAACCGGAACTTTTGGGTTAAGTATTGGTAAAATTATCATTTTAATTAGCAATTATTAATAATTATTAGTTATTATTAGCACAAATTAAGAACATACATGAATACAAACTATCATTTATTGAGCAACTATTCTGTGCCAGGAACTGATGCTAGATGCTAGTTATACATTACTGCCAATTTTCTTACCTCCCCTGCAAGACAGATATTATTTTCTCTGTTTTCAGAGAGATTAGGTTACCTCCCCATTAGGGAAATAAGTAGCTCTGTTCTGACTTCTATCCTTAAAGTCTTGACTTCTTTGAACTTCAAATAAATTGTATCATATAGGATGTACTCTTTTGTCTCTGATTTCTCTTGTTCAATATTAGGCCCGTGATTCATTCATGTTGTTAATAAATAACATAAATCATTCATTTGTTATTGCTATCTATCATATTGCTGAAAAATATCTATATATCCATTTTATTGCATATCGACATTTGGTTTGTTTCTAGTTTAGAGATATGATAATGAAAGTGATTGAGATTCTTGTATGTGTATTTTGGTGGATATCAGCACTTCTTTCTGTTGGACTTACATGGACTTAAAAATAGGTATTTTTCGGGCCAGGTGCGGTGGTTCAACCCTGTAATCACAGCACTTTGGGAGGCTGAGGTGGGAGGATTGCCTGAGCCCAGGGGTTTGAGACCAGCCTGGCAACTTGGCGAGACCTAGTCTCTACAAAAAATCAAAAAATTAGCAGGGCATGGTGGCGCACACCTTTGGTTCCAGCTACTTGGAAGGCCAAGGTGGAAGGATTGCCTGAACCCCAAAGTAGGGGCTGCCGTGGCTGTGAGCATGCCATTGCATGCCAGCCTGGGCGACGAGTGAGATTCTGACTCAAAAAAAAAAAAAGTTACTTTTGGCTTTAGTAAATACTCTCTAAAAGATTTCTAAAGCAGTTGTACCAAGTTACATTCCCACCTGCAATTTATGAGAAACCCACTTGCCAATGCTTGGCTTTGCTATACGAAGGAGACCGCAAAAAAACCGGAATTATCTTTTGGAGGGTGAGTTCCGTAGAGTACACTCGGAATTTGTTCCTCGATATCAAACAGTCAACCAGTTTTTATCTGAAAGTGTTGACTTGTGGAAGAAATCAACACTTCCAGATCGTTTCATGATTTGTGGAAGAAACATCTGGAGTTGTGGCAAACAGGTGACTGGTTCCTCCACCATGACAATGCACCTGCCCACGCTGAGCTCAGTGTTCAGCAATTTTTGATCAAAAGCATCATGACTTCCATGCACCACCCTCCCTATTCACCCAATCTCTTTTTTTGTTTGTTTGTTTCCTCGGAGGAAAAAAGTCCTCAAAGGGAAACGTTTTGCTGAAGTGGAAGAGGTAAAACAAAAATGGATGAAGTACAAAAGGCATCAACACTGAGCAGGAGAGAAAGCATCTCGACAGGTGTACTACATCCAACGGCGAGTACTTCGAAGGTGACTCTGAAGTTTAAACCTGTAAGAATAAATACCCAATTTTTTATAAATAGATTCCCATTTGGGGGTTCCCCCCTTGTATATTATTTTAGAAGGTGGTAAGTGCTGTGGAAAAGGAAAAGTTGGGTAAGAAAAAGGGGCCTGGAAATGCCGAGGGAAAACAGAGCTACTTGAAATTTGAAATACGATGGTCAGGATAACTCAGCAAAGTCATGAAGGCGTAAGGGAATGAATGGGCAATGCAGGTATGTGAAGAAACTAGTTAAGGCAGAGGGAGAGCTCAGTCAATGCCTGGTGTGTTCAAGAAAAAGCAACAGGTCATTGGGAAGAAAAGAGTGAGTGAGGGGGAGGGCAACAGGAATAACATAAGACAGGGAAAAAGAGCCAGAGTACACAGGGCTTGGAAAGCACCGTAAGCGCTTTAGCTTTTACACTGAGTGAAATGCAAGCTGCAGCAGGGTTTTGAGCAAATGAGTGACACAATCTGACTCATATTTTAAAAGATCATTCTGTTGACTCAAGCCTGTAATCCCAGCACTTTGGAAGGCCGAGGCAAGAGGATTGCCTGAGCCCGTGGATTCAAGACCAGCCTGGGCAACAAGGTGAGCCCTACAATAAATCAAAAAATTAGCTGGGCGTGGTAGCGCGTGCCTGTAGTTCTGGCTACTTGGAAGGCTGAGGTGGAAGGATCGCCTGAGCCCAGCAGGTTGACGCTAGGGTGGCCGTGAGCATGCCACTGCACTCCAGCCTGGGCGACGGAGTGATTCCAACTCAAAAGAAAAGAAAAGAAAAGATCATTCCGGTTGCCAGGTTGAAAATAGACTGCAGGTAGGGAAGGAGGGTAAGGCGAATCAGCTAGTCGATTGTGATAGTTATTTCAGGTGATGATGGCTAAGACCAAGGTGGTGACAGTGGACAATGCTGAGACTGGTTAGGTTCTGGATATGGTTTGAAAATAGAGTCATCATTATTTTGGCACCATTGGCTTTATTATTAGCAATTCTATGGTAATCATTACAGTTACTATGTTTTGACCACTCTCTATGTCCAAACTCTGTATTTTATTATTCTCTCTCTCTTTCTGGAGTGCAGTGGCTTATTATTCTCTTAAACTAGAGCTCAGAGAGCTTAAGCAGCTTCCCTAAAGGCACACATTTCATAAGGGGTCGTCCAGGTACTCCATCCTAGCTCTAGTAGATTTCAAAGCTAAAACGTTTAAAACTGCTGTGTCACCAGGCACGGTGGCTCATGCCTGTAATCTCAACATTTTGGGAGGCGAAGGCGAGAGGATTGTCTGAGCCCAGTGGTTCGAGACCAGCCTGGGTAACTTGGAGAGACCTCGTCTCTACCATAAATCAAAAACATTAGCCGGTCTTGGTGGTGTACACCTGTAGTTCTGGCTACTTGTAAGACTGAGACGGAAGGATCCCTTGAGCCCACCAGGTCAAGACTGTGGTGACCGTGAGCATGCCACTGCACTCCAACCTGGGTGACAGAGTGAGATTCTGGCTCAAAAAAGCAAAACCAAAAAACCAAAAAACTACTGTGTCACTAAGTCTGGTTTCTTTTTGCCTAACCCAGTGCCTTACACACAAAAGGTAATCAATATCTTTATGCTTAATTCATGAGTGGTATGATTTACTTTTCCCTATACTTACTGAGAATAAACTATATGTTTGCTTCTAAGGTTTTTAAATTTTTTGTTTTATTTTAACATGTATACATAGTCATCTTTTCCTTTTTTGGTACGTAGCTCCACGGGTTTTAGCACAGGCCTAGAGTTGTATAACCACTACCACAATCAGGATATAGAACATTTCCTTCCAGCCCCCTGACTTTCTCTTGCGATTCCTTTTGTAGTCAAACCTTGCCCCTACCCTAATTTCTGGCACACACTCATCTGTTCTCCATCTTTATAGCCTGTCATTCTAACACTTTCGGAGGCCGAAGCGAGTGGATTGCCTGAGCCCGTGGGTTCGAGACCAGCCTGGGCAACTTGGCGAGACATCATCTCTACAATAAATAAAAAATTAGCCGAGTGTGGTAGCGCTCCTGTAGTTCCAACTACTTGGAAGTCTGAGGTGGAAGGATAGCCGGAGTCCAGCAGGTCGACACTGGGGTGGCTGTGAGTGTGCCACTGCACTCTAGTCCAGCCTGGGTGACGGAGTGAGACTCTGACTAAAAAAAAAAAAAAAAAGAGAGTGAGAGTCCAACTCAAAAATAAAAAATAATAATAAAAAAAGAAAAAAATGTTCTTCCTGCCCCTGCCCCTTTTTTCCCAGACACCTTTCTGTTTGGAGACTATAAGATTGTGATGATGTTACTTAAACAGGAATAAGACACCTTGCTCACAGGTTTTTTGTGGTTAGTCAGGCAGTCCCTATGAAATAGGCCTAAACTTTTCTTTTCTTTTAGGAATGTTTTAGAAGTTAGACAATCCTATGTCATAAGATTATAAATGAAAAATGACTTCAAGGGATAAGAACACACAGCACTATCATGACAAAAACATTTGGTCACTTATTAATTAAATTAAAGCAGTATTTACTAAGTAGCTGATTAATGAATGGGTTATGTTAGATATGTCCTACGAAGAATGTAACTAAAAACATGCCTGGGTGTGGCGGCTCATGCCTGTAATCCTAGCACTTTCGGAGACTGAGGCAGGAGGACTGCCTGAGTCCTGAGGACTGCACCATTACACTCTAGCTGGGGTGGACAAAGTGAGACTACGACTCAAAACACACACACACACACAAATAAATAAATAACTTTTATCCTCATGGAATTTATAATTCAGTTATGAAGAAAAGTAAATTGTCTAAGAAATTTAAATAACGATCCCAGTAATACGTGATGAATGCATATTACAAGACTTTAATTTTTCAAAATCATGGCACACGCAATTTAAAAATATCATGCATTTATATATGATAAATATGTCATATACTATAATAATGTATATGTATAAGTTTGTATGTGCACTGTCACAGGTTATTTAAGTAACTTCTCACAGCAGATAGCCTGTGAGGTGGGTGGGTCCAGAATCTGAGTCCCTAAGCCATTTGAGCTAAACTTGGAGGACAGGGGAGCTAATCAGTACTTGGAGGAGGGAGAGGTTGCTTTAGGCAAACAGAGTGTCAAAAGTCAAAGTGCAGTGGGGCTCGGTGGCTCAGCCTGTAATCCCGCGTCTTGGGAGGCTTAGGTGAGTGGATTGACTGAGCCCGCAGGTTTGAGACCCGTCTGGGCAACTTGGTGAGACCTCATCTCTACAATAAATAAAAAAAAATCAGTCGGGTGCGGTAGCGCGCGCCTGTAGTTCCAGCTACTTGGAAGACTGAGGCGGAAGGATCGCTGGAGC
>NW_007260458.1:681931-683007 GCF_000164805.1 Carlito syrichta | reverse complement strand
TGCACACAATCAGGGCAGTTAGAGAATCCTAGATGTCGTACCCACTCACGGCAGTTAGAGAATCCTAGATGTCCAGGAGCACTCCACTTTGGGCGACAGAGTGAGACTCCAACGAAAAAAAAAAAAAAAAAAAAAGTCAAAGTGCCGAAAAGGTCAAGGTAGATGTCAGACCTGTGAGAAAACCTAATTGTCTCCTTAACAGAGGAGTAAAAATAACAGCTGCCATTTATTGAGCACTCTCCACAGGACAAACACTGCTAGATCTGACCCTTGGGGGGACCTTTTAAAATCTCCATAACAACCTTGTAAAGAAAGGAAACATCTAGAACATTCCAGACCCAGGATTCTCATCCAGACAGCCCATAACTTCAACATGATACTCTAACTCTCAGGCTAGAAGGAAAGATGGGGGCCAGATTGGGCAGGACAGGGTTGTTTGAACTTTTGCCTGGACGACCTGTGGTTCTCAATCTTTTCCCCACTTCTCTGCGTTTGAGCCGAAGGATGCCTTTCACCTCCCTAACAGGGGTTCAACACGAGCACGGCTTAGGGAAGGGCACCGACCTCTGCCGCGTGTGTTTAGAAATACGGTTCAGCCGGGCTCGGTGGCTCAGCCTGTAATCCCGCGCCTTGGGAGGCTGCGGTGAGTGGATGGTCTGAGCCCGCAGGTTCGAGACCCGCCTGGGCAACTTGGTGAGATCTCATCTCTACAATAAATCAAAAAACTAGCCGGGTGTGGTAGCGCTTGCCTGTAGTTCCCGCTACTCGGAAGGCTGCGGCGGAAGGATCGCCGGAGCCCAGCGGGTCGAGGCCACTGCACTCCAGTCTGGGCGACGGAGTGAGACTCCAACTCAAAAAAAAAAAGAAAAAAAAAGAAATACAGTTCATCCTGTCCTGGAAGGATACACGCCTTGGGGGGCGGGGGGAGGGTGGTTTGAACTTCGCCTTCTGAGATTCTCTTGGGAGCACGGACCCTATCCTGAACTGCACATGTGAGGGATCTAGGCTGTGAGCTCCTTAGGAGAACCTAAAACCTGACGACCCCCCCAGCCCCTCCCCTTCCCCTCTTCCCTCCC
>NW_007260458.1:581439-681478 GCF_000164805.1 Carlito syrichta | reverse complement strand
GAGGGATGCCCGCGTGCAGGCGGGGTGCCGGGCGGCCGGGGAGCGGCGGGGCGGGCGGAGGAAACAGCTGCCTGCGCGGCCCCGGCGGCGGCCCCCGGCCGGTGCGGGCCCGAGGGCTCTGAAGTTGCGGCAACGCCCCGCTTCTCCCGGCTTGCCCGGGGCCTTTCCGTTGCACGGCTGTTCCGTTTCCTTCCAGTTTCAGGTCTGAAAGGAAAAGAGGTGAGGCGTTACCCTGCATTCCCCAAGACGGCCGGCCACAGAGACCTTGCACAGCCGAGTCGCGGTGGAGCGGGGCTGTGGGTGCGTGTGTATGCGAGTGTGCACGTGAGCATGCCGGCGTGTACGTGTGTGACTATATGAGCATGTGTGTGCGCGTGCATGTGTGGATACGTGTGTGCACGCGCATGTGTACGTATGTGTTCATGTTCGTGTGTATGTGCATGTGAGGTGTATGTGCGTGCATGTGTGAATGTATGCGTATGAGCATGTGAGGATGCCCATGTGTACACGCATGTGCATGGGTGTACGTGTGAATGTACGCACATGTGCATGTGTGTGCGTGTGCGTATGTGGATACGTGTGTGCACTCGCATTTGCATGTGAGAGTGCCTGTGTGCACGTGTGTGTGCATGTGTGCGCACATGTGGGGATGCGTGTGAGTGCATGTGTGAATGCACGCATATGTGTATATGTGTGCACATGCATGTGTGGATACGTGTGTGCATGTGTGATGCCTTGTGTACGTGTGTGCATGTGTGTGTGCATGTGTGAGAGGATGTGTGTGCATGTGTGAACATATGCACATGTGTGTTCACGTGTATGTGTGGATACACGTGCATGTGCAGATGCCTTGTGTACATGTGTGTTCGTGTACATATGCATGTGAGGATATGTGTGTGCATGTGTGAATGCATGTGAATGTGCATGTGTGGATGCCGGTGTGTACGCATCTGTGCATGTACGCGTGCATGTGAGGATGTGTGTGCATGTGTGGATACATGTGTGCGCATGTGTGAATGTATGTATATGTGCATTTGTGAATGCATGCATGTGTTGGTACATATGTGCACAGTGCAGTTGCCTGTGTGTAGGTGTGTGCATGTGCATGTGCATGTGAGAATGTGTGTGCATATGTGAATGTATGCACACGTGTATGTGTGTGCATGTGAGGATGCCTGTGTGTGCATGTGCTTATATGTGTGTGTATGTGTGTGCTTGTGAGAGTGGTTGCTCATGTGAGATGCTCCCATGTGTCTCTGTGTGTCTGCTCTGCAGGAGGAATGTTAATATTTGTTGCTTGGCTTCTGCCCAAAAGAGAAACAAATAGTGAGGTGAACGGAAATGAGCTGGAGTCTCTGCTTTCACCACTAATTAGCCCCCATCGATTTTGACTAAGAGGACACACAACAGACACAAATGAGCCAGGGATAAAAAAAA
This sequence comes from Carlito syrichta, assembly GCF_000164805.1. Lineage (NCBI taxonomy): Eukaryota > Metazoa > Chordata > Mammalia > Primates > Tarsiidae > Carlito > Carlito syrichta. Next base: position 680,041 of record NW_007260458.1, on the reverse strand, counting down.
ACTCAGGGACCTACCGGGGGAGGGAAGGATGGAGACTGGGGAGCCATTCATCAGTTGCTTGGACAGGAAAGGGAATCTCAGAAGCCCAGGTGCCTGGACACCAGGCCTGAGGAAGAGCTGAGCGTGATCCCATCTTGGCTAGCATCTCTTCTGGGCTGGCCTTGGGCTTACTAAAGGTCACTTCATATTTTGAAGGCTTGGCAGTTACCTATCTGACCCTCCCCTGGCTGGCAGTTTTTTGTTCTCTGTGTCAGGCTGGACCCTGTCTATATTCCTAGTCACAGCCCTTTTACTTACCAGCTGCTTCAATAAACCTGGCTTCGAGCTGTCTCTGTGCTTAGTCCTGTTGCCCACTGGTCTTCAGGCTCTCCTTTTTCTGCCTGTGAGGGATTGGAAGCAGAACGGAGAAGGCAGAAATGCAAACGATTTAGTGGCTTGGTGAGAAGGAGCCGCAGCTTCATCTCTAGACCCATGTGAATATTGAATTGTGAGTGGGTAGGAAAAGTGATGATAAAAAGTAAGGTGGGGGGGCAGGGTGGCTCATGTCTATAATCCCAGAGCTTTGGGAGACTGAGGCAGGAGGACTGCTTGAGGCCAGGAGTTCAAGACCAGCCTGGGCAACATAGCATGACTTCATCTCTTATTTTTTTTTTAAATTTTATTTTAAAGATGTGGGGTACAATTCAGGGTTAGGTATACAAATGCTCATTATCATCTCTTATTATTAAAAAAAAAAGAAGAAAAGAGGAATAAATCAAAGGAAAGTAATATTAGAGAACTCTGCAGTGGACCCTTCACCTGTCAGCAATATCGGGGGTCCTTGTCTGTGGGTTCCCCACAAACCCAACTCACATGGGCTCCAAAGACACTGATTCAGCTGGGAAATGAGTGTCCTCCAAGGGGCCAAAGTACATACTCTACAATCAGAGAATCTGGTCTCTCTAGACCTCTAACAGTCCCTCGTGAACACATGACTATGAGAACTGTGTTTTTTTTCCTTTTTTTTTAACTTCTCCATACAGAGCAAGTTCTCCTCAGATTTGTATTCTTGAGCGTGTATGTGGGAGGAAACTTCATTACTTTCACATCCTAATCTAGAGAGTGGTCACCTCTTAGTAACTATTGCTCAAGACACTTCTAGATTGCTCCTGGGTCTTTAAATGTTCTCTGTTCTTTGTTTTCCTCTTCAGGGCACAAGTGGCCCAGTTTTGGTTTTCTTTCTAAGGCTGCTCTTCCTTTATAGTTTGGTAGCTTAAGCAGTGAGTAATTTTCAAACTTGAATAAGAAAAAAAAAATTTCTGAGAAACTTGTTTTAAAGGCAGATTTCTCAGGTCCCACCTAAATCTATTGAATCAGAATTTCTGGAACAGTACACAGGAATTGCATTTCACTAAGCCCTCCTCTGCTTCTTCCTACCCCTAAGATCCTAAGTCAAATGGTCTACAGAGCCATCGTCGAAAATGATGCTAAGGGATACCTTGTGTTTTTGTCTTGGTTGCTTAGGCTTCTTTAACAAAATAACTTATGTGGCTTATAAGCCACAAATTTAATTCTCACAGTTCTGGAGGCTGCAAGTTCAAGGTCAGATCTGGTGTCTGTTGAGAGCCGACTTCCTGTTTTATAGAACAGTACCTTTGTGCTGTGTCCTCACATGAAGAAAGGGGCAGATAAACTCTTTTTTAAAGGCACGAATTCCCTTTATGAGGGCTCTACCCTCATGACTTAATCACTTCCCAAAAGCCCTCTTTTAATACCATCTCCTTGAGGGTTAGAATTTCGACACACACATTTTGGTGGGACACAAACATACAGATCATAGCAGACTTTTTTTTTGAGTTGGAGTCTCACTCTTGTCACCCAGACTGGAGTGCAGTGGCACGCTCATGGCCACGGCTGCCTTGACCTGCTGGGCTTAGGTGATCCTTCTGCTTCAGCCTTCCAAGTAGCTGGAACTACAGACGCACACCACCACTCCCAGCTGGTTTTTGTGATTTATTGTAGAGGCGAGGTTTCACTAAGTTGTCCAGGCTGGTCTTGAACCCCCAGGGTCAGACAATCAATCCTCTCGCCTTGGCCTCCCAAAGTGCTGGGATTACAGGCTGAGCCGTCGCGCCCAGCATTTTTTAAAAAAAATACTGAGTTTTAAAAGTTCTTTGTGTATTCTAGGCTCAAGGTCTTTCTTGGACATGTGATTTGTAAGTATTTTCTTCCAGTCTGTAATGTGTCTTTTCATCCTTTTTCCAGGGTCTTTCACAAAATGCAAGTTTTTTATTTTGATGAGATTCAGTTTATAAATTTTTCCTCTTATGAATCACGTATTTGGTGTCAATTCCAAGAACTATGTCTAGTCCTATGTTTCAAATATTTCTCTTATGCTCTTCTCTGGAAGTTTCACAATTTTATGTGTAGGTTTGAAATGTGATCCATTTTGAGTTAATTTTGGCTGCAGATGTGAGGTTTAGGTCCAATTGCCCCAGCACCAATGACTGAAAAAGCAATTTCTCCTCCACCAGATTTCTTTTACTTCTTTGTCTAAAATTAATTGGACTTATTTGAATGGCTCTATCTGGGTGAACTATTCTGTTCCACTGCTCTAATTATCCATTCCCTTCACCAGTACCACACTGTGTTGATACTGCAGTTATAGATTGGGTCTTAACATTGGGAAGAAGGATTCCCTTCACTTTATTCTTGTTTTTAAAAAATTGTTTTAGAAGTTCTAGGGTCTTTCCCTTTCCATATAAATTTTAGAATAAGTGTGTCTATGTCTACAAAAAAAAACCCAACTCATAGAGATTTCAATGGAATTGCATTAATATGGATCAAATTTAAGAATACATTATTATTATTATTATCATTCGGTGGAATTTTTGAGGAGCATGGTATAACCAAAGCCGTTCTAAGTTAAATATTTTTTTATTTAAACTTGGGATACACTTTTTTTTTTTTTTGAGTTGGAGTCTCACTCTGTCGCCCAGACTGGAGTGCAGTGGTGTGCTCCCGGCCACTGCAGTCTCGACCTGCTGGGCTCCGGTGATCCTTCCACTCAGCCTTCCAAGTAGCTGGAACTACAGGCATGCGCTACCATGCCCGGCTAACTTTTTGATTTATTGTAGAGATGAGGTCTCGCCAAGTTGGCCAGGTGGGTCTCGAACCCGTGGGCTCAGGCAATCCACTCACATCAGCCTCCCAAAGCGTGGGATTACAGGCTGAGCCACTGAGCCACCCAGCCCGGCTGGGATATACTTTTACTTCCAGTCAACACAACCTATTTTCTGGTTACAAGAAAGACTTGAGCACCTGCAGTTGCTGCAAAATTTACTAATAAACTTTGTTCCTTCTAGAATCTTTCAATCTGAGCTGACTCCACACTTTATTTTATTTTGATTTTTTAATTAATTATTATTATTTTTTTGAGTCAGAGTCTTACTCTGTCGCCCAAGCTGGAGTGCAGTGGCATGCTCATGGCCACTGTAGCCTTGACTTGCTGGGCTCAGGTGATCCTTGTGCCTCAGCCTTCCAAGTAACTGGGACTACAGGCATGCACCACCCTGTCCGGCTAATTTTTTAATTTATTGTAGAGACGAGACCTTGCCGAGTTGTCCAGGCTGGTCTCGAACCTGTGGTCTCAGGCAATCTTCTCATCTTGGCCTCCCAAGTGCTGGGATTATAGGCATGAGTCGCCACACCCAGCCAGATTCCATACTTTAGTCAGCTTTTTCAGGAGACACTGCAGCTTCTTGAGGTTCATGTGCTGTCCTCAGGAAAACAAAACAGAGATGTCTTAAGAGAAGTGAGTTGTACTTCTTGAATCTGTGAGAACCCAGAATTTACTTCAGTAAAATTTATCCTCATCTCTACTTTACCAGAGAAGGAAGCTTTAAGGAATCTGGGGGACCATTGAGCACAGCCTCTTGCCAGCACCATCAGGAATTATTTTTGTTAGGGGTGAGCAGTGATGCTGCAATCAAGGATGGTTTATCTTATTTTATTTTTTTGAGTTGGTGTCTTTCTCTGTTACTCAGGCTGGAGTGCAGTGGCACGCTCACAGCCACCCCTTCCTCAACCTGCTGGGCTCAAGCTATTCTTCTGCCTCAGTATTCCAAGTAGCTGGAACTATAGGTGCACGCTACCACACCCGGCTAATTTTTTGATTTATTGTAGAGATGGGGCTCTCACCAAGTTGCCCAGGCTGGTCTTGAACCCCTGAGCTCAATCAACCCTCTAGCCTCATTTTTCCAAAGTGCTGGGATCACAGGCTTGAACCACTGCGCCCGGCAAGGATGGTTTTGTTGAAAGCCTTGAAACTTCCCTTCATTCCTGTCAGTCTCCATATTTCTTATCCATCAGGGATCTACTCTCAATACCAGATCCCCCTGTTTTTGCATCTTTTTCTTCAGTGCTGCTACTTCCCTCTAGTCACACACTTTGGTTCTCCCAGCTATGGTCTTTTTTTTTCCCCCCTGAAATTGGAGTCTCACTCTATCACCAAGACTGGAGTGTAGTGATTCAATCATGGCTCACCGCAGCCTCCACCTGCTGGGCTCAGGCGATCCTTCCGCCTCAGCTTTCCAAGTAGCTGGAACTACAGGCACACACCACCATTCCTGGCTACTTTTTTTTTTTTATTGTAGAGATGAGGTCTTGTTATGTTGCCCAGGCTGGTCTCCAGATCCTGGGCTCAGGGAATCCTCTTGCCTCACTTCCCAAAATGCTGGGATTACAAACCGAAGCCACTGCGCCTGGCAGTCATCTTATCTTGAGTCAGTGATGGAGATACTTGGCATGTTAACCTTTATTTCAGTTAAAACCAGATGAAGTAAACTCAGTTCCTCTTCTGTTCTCACCCAAAAGTTGACTTCAAACTAGTTTTAAAAATCTTCAAATTCTTCCTTGACCAGTCTCAGTTATTTGTGTCCCTTTAGAGATCTGATTTATATTGGCTTTTGTGATGGGTATCATATCCTGATGGCTGCAAGCATAATTAAGGAAACATTTGATAAGAAGGACTACTTACCTGGACGAAAAATCACCCATCGGGTACAACGTGCACAGGTGGGAGGCGTGAGTATACTTAAAACTCAGACTACTTCACCGCTATACAATGTAATCATGTAACCAAAAATAATCTGTACCCCTAAAGCTGTCAAAATAAAAAAAGAAATCTATAAGCTTAACTATAGACTTTCAAAACAACAAAAAAAGAGGAACTACTTACCACCCTCAGACTGAATTTTAACTGCTGATGACAGTTTTGTGCATCCTTTAAGGGTTTCTTTAACTCTGAATCTTATAGAGGCAATTAAAGATTTGTTGAGAATTGACTGACCCCATATGTGGATTGTGAACCGTATCAAATTAATGGTTATCAGTTAACAGTTAAATATGTGTCCTACATATCAAGCTTCAAGGAGCACTGTATGGTATAGCTTCTTGGTGCCTCCATTTTAGGGAATTAGTGAAACACTTTCAGATGTGGCTAAGGAGATGACTTTATCCCACTCAGAGAAGACCTCTTCCCCAATCCACCCCCCTCCATTATTTTTACTCCATATTGCTTACCCATCCTCTCATACCTTCCCTGTCATGTTACATTGGAATAGTTTCTTTTAGATGCAAACTGTAGCTGATGTGGTCATTGGGTCTGTTGCTGCCTATGCACGCCGCCCCCCCCCCAGATCATTCTTGGTGAGAGATGTATCTATAGCCTGAGGACTGGAGCCCAAAGATGCAGAAGATGGAATGTTGCTGAGTTAACCTAGCAGCTGGAGGGCATGTGCTCTGTTTTCTCCTTGGACCTTGAGAGCACACAATTGCCTTGTTTGGGTATCACAGCAGCTTGTAGGGTTCTCGGCTACAGAATCAATAACATCCATGGCACTGAGGCATTCACTGTCTGTTCTTTGCAAATTCACTCCCATCACCAATGTAAAAATCACAGTCCTCCTCCCCCTTCCCCAGTTCTGTCCCAACTCATCACCTCCTCCCAGGCTGGCCAAACTCTGTTGTAACTGCCAGAGGAAAAGGGGATATCTTTTTGTAAGCACAGAACAATCCTGGGTTTTCTAATTATACCACTTTTTTGTCCCAAACTCCATCTACTATTTCAGAGAATTCTCAGTTCTTGGTAATCCTGGGGGCTTGTATCAGCAGCCAGCCTCAGCTGCTATTTAGGGGTGGCATCATTTACAAAGACCTACATGGATTTTGTCCCTGTGGGCTGCAGGGATGAAAGCAGTTTTCAAGTCCCTGGCTTTTGATAGGAAGGAGAAGCTTCCAGATTGGGTACAGCCTAAAAAAGGTTTTCTCTTCTGAACTGAAATCGTTGATACTTCCTGTGCTGCAATAACAAGCACCCCTCTTAACTGCTGCCGGATATGGGGCTGGCAGTTTAACCCCTTCAGGCTCACTGAGGAGATGAGGCAGGGAGGCTGGGAGTGGGCAAGCTTCCCTGTCATGCAGGCGTCATCTATAGAACGCTTCCTACAGATCTCTTCCTGCCTTTGTAATCTTGGCTGTGCAGAGCTGCCCTGATTGCCCTCTGCAGATCCCTGTCTGTACTCACCCGCTCCTGTTCCCTGTCTAATTGCCCTCTTCCTTACAGATCCAGCTGCCTGTTGAGGCTTCTCTCCCTGTATTTACCGTCGTCTAATCAGCTGCCAATTTACTTTCAATCAGTGCCAGATTGTGTTTCTCAGATTCACATCTAGTCTTTCATTTAGAGGAAATTATTGCCTTTCCTCTCCCATTTATTTTAAATATTAACTGCCATGTTGTGTTGTTGAATGGTCCCTTAAATATGAAGGTATAACCTGGCTGCTCAAGAGAGCATTTGTCCAAAGCTGTCTAAAAACACACAGCGCGCTCAAGGCCAGTTCAAATGCTGGGACCGGGGTAGCATCTTCTGTGTTTGGTCTTATGCCTAATGTCTTAAGTTCCTCAGTTGTCAGTGTCAAACCTAGTTTTCCAGGGTTTTTTTGTTATTTAATTCCTGCCAGGGACGAGTTTCCTCAGAGGCTCCTTGAGGGCCATCCTGAACAGCTGGTGTAGGTAGGGTGGGGAGGGTGTGGGCCTGCGTCATGGGGGGGCCAACTTTGAAATTTCAACCAGACCAGGTTGAAGAGTTTGCCAGTTAATGTCAGAACGACTGCGGGCCAGGAACAATAACAGGTAATTTTTGTGGCTTGAGAGGCGGGTTGGGTAGAGCCGAAGAGAAAATGGAGAGATGAAGAGAGAGCCAGTGAGGGGAGAGTCAGAGGCCGAATGAGGGACCCAGGAGCTGAGGACCACTTGAGGCTCATCCACCCAGGCTGCGCTCAGACACACACCTTGGATGCTTCCCTGGACAAAGGCCGTGTTCTTAAGTGTGACCGATATTAGTAGTGTCTCATTCCAGAAAGAGGTTTCCTTTCTTCTGAGAAACACTTTCCTAGTTGGACAGGATTGGGGCTGGGGAACCCTGGACACCTGCCATGTTCTAGCTACTTGCTCTTATCAAAAACCTTCATGCTGTCTCTGGCTTTGGGATCTGAAGATTCTCTCTCCTCCCAACCCCCATACTTCCTTTCTTTGTTTGGCTCATTTTCAAGAGCATTCTAGAATTTCTCTAAAGGAGAGGCTTAGTGGTAACCATCTGCTTGAAGCAGGTGGGTAGTCGTGCTAGTGAATCTGTCTTAAAACTGCCCAGCAGAGTTGGCACACACCTCACCTTTGTGGGAGAGGTAGGGTGAGAGCATGACTCCCTGCTAGGTAAGTGTTCTAGGAACCCATCAGTGTGAGTGTACCAGCTAGTGTTGTTGTAAGAGGATGCACTGTGGAAGAAACTTCCTTAGTTGTGACAAACAGGTGACTGGTTCTTCCACCATGAAATGCACCTGGGCCAGGCATGGTGACTCATGCCTATAATCCCAGCAATTTGGGAGGCTGAGATGAGAGGATGACCAGAGCCCACGAGTTCGAGACCAGCCTGGGCAACTTGGCGAGACCTCATCTCTACAATAAGCTAAAGAAATTAGCTGGACGTGGTGGCACGTGCCTGTAGTTCCAGCTACTTGGGAGGCTAAAGCAGAAGGATTGCCTGAGCCCAGCAGATCAAGGCTGTGGTGATCATGAGCAGCGTGCCACTGTACTCCAGCCTGGGTGACAGAGTGAGACTCCAATTTAAAAAAAAAAAAAAGAAAAGAAAAAGAAAAAGAAAATGCACCTACCCACACCATGTTGAGTATTCAGCAGTTTTTCACCAAAAATGTCGTGAATACCCTGTCTTGCCCGGTGTGACTTTTTTTTTTTTCCTTTCCCAGATGAAAAAGGTCCTCAAATGGAAGATGGAAGAGGTGAAACAAAAAATGGCAGAAGCATTAAAAGCCTTCGAAATTGACAAGTTCAGAAACTATTTTGAGCAATGGAAAAAGTGCCTCGACAGTTGCATTGCATCAAATGAGAAAGTCCTTTGAAGGTGACTGACGTTTAAACATATAAGAATAAGTACACAGTTTTTTAATAAATAAATTCCAACTTTTTGGTGGGCTCCCCTCATATATGGGCTTTGGATAGTAATGCCAGGATTCTTGTGATGATGAAGTGAGATAATGACTGTTATGTGCTTAGAACTGTGCTTGGTACATGGTGAATATTGAATTAATGTGAGTTTCTACCATTAGGTTGCTGGGGATGGGATGGGGGGAATAATAGAAATTATGGGAAAAGCTACAACTCCTTCAGAGCTCCCCCAGGCATGCCTCTGCTAAACTCTCTTCATTGTGTTTGGTCTCAGTTGAAATAAAAGCCTCTCTACAAGGCCTTCGCTGCCATTCTTCCCACCCGTCCTTCAGACTCTGAGCCAGGTGTTCTGTCTCCATATCCTTAGAGCCCTGTACTGGTCCTTAGGAGCTCAGTTCAACTTGATTACCCCTGTGAAGACCCTATTTCCAAATAAGCTCACATTGGAAGGCACTGGGGCTAGGGCTTTGATGTATCTTTTTAGGGGATTGCAATTTAACCATGATGCTGACCAAGTAGAAGAACTAATTGAGGAGGAGTAGAAGTAAAGTGAACTCTCATCTGAGAGTTCAAAGTTACTAAGGAAGGTCATCTGGACTTCTGACATGCCCTCAAAACTCTTAAGATAACGTTTTAAAATTTCAGAAAAACTCACAAGTATGATCTAAAGATCCAGTCTGAAGACCCAACTGCGAGAGACAGATGACTCAAAAATAATATTCTGGGCTAGGCATGGTGGCTCATGTCTGTCATCTCAGCATTTTGAGAGGCTGAGAAGGGAGGATTGCTTAAGCCCAGGAGTTTGAGACCAACCTAGGCAACACAGTGAGACCTTGTCTCTACAAAAAAAAAAATTCAAAAAATAATTAGCCGGGTGTGATGGTGTGTTCCTGTTGTCCTCGGGAGGTCGAGGCAGAAGGATCGCCTGAATCCACGATGTTGAGGCTGTGGTGAACCATGATCATGCCACTGCACTCCAGCCTGGGTGACAGAGTGAGATTCTCAATTCATAGAATTAAAATTATGATAACATTAGTGGCAGTGATCACGAAGAAAGGAATTCTTGTCACCGCCAAGAGGGCTCTTTGGTGAGTTCTTATCTTAAAGGGTCATGAAGAACTGTTGGAGGGAGGAGCACATCATTACGACAAAATATAACTTGTGAAAAGGAGCTGAGTGTGAAACACATCTTGTGAAATTCCTACGGGCAATAAAGGGGGTCTTGTGAGACCTTTGTCGAGCAGGAAGAGCAGTGGAACAGGCACTGTACGGGGCAGAAGATGTACTAGCAGATGACTATAGGCAGTGGCTATCACTTTTCTTCTGCATTCTTTACTAGAAAGAATCCTTTTCAAATCATAAAGGCAGATCAAAGATGTGTAACAAGGGGAAAAGGCCAAATATAGACGAGATGGTAGAAGGAAATCACTAGCTGTCTTAAATGAGCTCAAATGTTTATACTAGACTAGGGGTCGGCAAATTTTTCTATAAAGATGATATTTTAGGCTTTGTAGGCCATATGGTCTCGGTTGAAATGACTCAAATCTGCTGTTATAGTGTGAAAGCGGGCATTGACAGTTTGGAAATGGACAGGCATGGCTGTGTTCCAATAAAACTTTATTTACAAAAACAGGCAGCTAGCCAGCTTTGGGCTGGGTTGTGGTTTGCAGATCTGTGCACCAAAGCAATGACAACACAGGCAACTGAAAGAACTTGCTGTTGCAACACGAAATCACTGTCAGTAATCTCTGAAGGATACTGCAAGAAAGAGGAAATACCCAGAATCTGGAGAAGGGCAGAGAACAAAAAAGATTCTAATATCTGTAGCTCACATAGTTAAGTTCTGATTTCTGTCATATTTCCAGAGCTAATTATTAGATAATTCTATTAAAACAAATATTATTTGAACACCTACTTTGCACTAAGTTCTCAGTAGTAAACACAACAGACATGGCCTTTGCCTTCAAGGAATTTTTAGTGTCAAAAGAGAAAGAGATAAAGTGATTTTGTAAGAATTGATTACAGCTATTTTGAATGCCCGGGGGGGCCCAAGGCAATGGAGAATTAAGGAAGGGGAGCTAATTTAGTTTTGGGAGATTAGGGAGGTCTCTCTGAAAAAAAAACCCCTGAGATTTAAAGTATGAAATCAGCCGGGGGCAGTGGCTCATGCCTGTAATTCCGGCACTTTGGCAGGTGGAGGTGAGAGAATTGCCTGAGCTCAGGGTTTTGAGAACAGCCTGAGCAACATGGCAAGACCTCGTCTCTACAATAAATCAAAAAATTAGCTGGGCATGGTGGCACACCTGTAGTTCCAGCTACTTGGAAGGCTGAGGCAGAAAGATCGCCTGAGCCCAGCAGGTCAAAGCTGCGGTGGCCATGAGCGTATCACTGTACTCCATCCTGGGCAATAGAGTGAGACTCTTACTCAAAAAAAAAAAAAAAAAAAGTATGAAATCAGCCTGGAAAAAGGGACAGAATAGAAAAGCATTCTAAACATAAGGACAAGTCTGTGCAAAAATCCAGCATCAGAGAATCCTCAAGACACTGAAGTAAAATGAAAGGGAACCCGCGGCAACCCCTTTGGGTCCCCTCCCACTGTGGGAACTTCTCTGTCCTCTCAATAAATCCTTCTTTCTCACTTAAAAAAAAAGAAAAGAAAGGGGACCCTGTGGCTGGAGGACGGAGGAGGGGAATGGGACAGGCAAAACTGAGTGATAGACAAGAGCCAAGTTCAGGACTTTGAACTTGGTCATTTCTCTGACATACCAGTCTATTTAGCAGCACTGGTGAAAATGGAAATGAGCCAACTCTGACAGACCTTTGTATTTAGTAAGTTCACATTGGCTCCAATTGTCACAATTTCCCTTTCAAATGTTCACTTGCAAAAGACTCTTGGCTCTTCTCCTTGCTTCTAGTCTTAGTTCCCTCCAATTCCTTCCCGACCTGTAGATGGTATCTTTAAAATGCAAATTTGGTCAGGTGTGGTGGTTCATGCCTGTAATCCCAGTACTTTGGGAGGCAGAGGTGAGATGATTGCTTGAGTCTAGGAGTTCAAGACCAGTCTGGGCAACTTGGTAAGACCTCATCTCTACAATAAAACCAGCAATTGGCCAGGCATGGCAGAAGGTTAAGGCAGAATTTTTAGCTACGTACAGAGAATTTAAATGAATGGAATACGGTAAATTGTCTTTTATGTATTGTCACAGGCTCACGTAAGCTCCACCTGCAGTTATAACATCTGGAACATGTGACCTTCAAGGTCTCTGTATCAGGGAACTAGAGGAATACAAGAATAAAATTGTCTCTTAAATGCCTGTAATGCCAGCATTTTGACCAATTGCTTGACCCCAGGACTTTACAAGACATTTTTAAAAAAATGACTGGGTGTGGTAACATGCACCTGTAGTTTCAGCTACTTCGGAGCCTGAGCCTAGGAAGTTGAGGCTGCAGCGACTCATGCTTGTGCTACTGCCTTGGCGACAGAGTGAGACCCTGACCACCCTCCCCCAGCCAAAAAAAAAAAAAAAAGCCATGACCCAGAAGTGACATTACCTCACTGTCTGTTGGCCAGGGGAAGTCACATGGTTCCACACCAATTGCAACAGAGTTTGGGGAAAAAAATAAGGGAGCACGTGACCTGTCAAGACTTGTCTTTGCCACAATGCTTATTTCATTGAGTCTAAAATGTGGAGGGTTAGTCACTATGCTTGATAGGAGAATTAAAATTCAAAAAATATCTTAACCAGGTGAAAAGATATGCCAAGTTAACAAAGAGATTTAGGAGGATGAAATAGAAAGTTCTATATCTTGGTTATTTTCTATTATAAGGTGGAAACTATCTTGCTTGACACATTTCAAGTAAAATAAAACCACACAAAACAAATGACTTTAGTGAACCACATGCTCAGTATGAATCACCAGGGCCTGCCAAAGAAATCTGAAGTCCTCATAGCAGCATTCATGGATGTGTAAAGTTTAGAATAAAGTAGATAACAATCCCCTTGTTCTCTCGGCTGGTTAGACCACATCTGCCAGTGTGTTCAGCATCACCAGGGGCTACATTTAAAGAAGAAGTCTGAGAAGCTGGAACACATCCAGAGGAAGGAGAATGGGATGGTAAAGCTCATTGAAAGACATGGGAAAACACTGGATTTGAGATGAGGTGATCCAGCTTTAAGTCTTGGAACTGCCGCATCCAGGGGACATTGGGCAAAATCGACTCCCCAACCAACTGCTTTTCGTCTCTTTATATTTCATCTTCCTCCTGGGCCAAGAGGGAGATCTGGACTTGAATTTCTGAAGTCCTTTTCAACTTGAAAATTTGGAATTTATGGAATGATGCCATCTATGACGTCTGGGGTTGTTGCCTACAGCAGGAAATATTGAAAGGGAACCTAGGAGTTGTTTTTAATTATTTGAAAGGCTGCAATGAGAAAAAAAAGTTTAGATTTGTTCTGTATGTCATGCAAGAACAGACTATGGCCAGAGGGAGGAGGATGCAGAGAATATTCTGATCCCTGGCGCTTCCTAATGAGGGAATGAATTACCATGAGAGACAATGCTCATTCAGTGGAGGCGAGATATAAGTTCTGTTCTACTCCCTCCAGAAATGCTTGGCACAATCATATACATCTGTATGAGAACTATATTAAGAAATTCATCATGAGATCATGTACACACCCTTAGGAATTCCTCCAGATGTGCTCACCTCCACCTAGTCTGCATTCCTCAACCATCGGCATCTTGGGCATCTTCTTGATATGGTTCCATGTCCTTGATTCTCCTCTTTCAACTTGCCCCTGAGATCGACATGTTTATTTGATGCTCTCTTTCTAGATTGTGACTTTAGACCTGCTTTAAGACCTGAGTTTCTTTATTCACTCTTTGGCCCTTTCAACTACAACTTTGGACAATAAGTGACACGGTCAATGGCACTTCTAGCCAACAGAACAATATGTAGTTAAATTGCCACTCATCTGTGCCATCTGACATCTTCGTCTAACATAAGAGAGATACAGGACATTGGAGTCCCCATCAGGGCTGTACAGAAGAATTCTACACTGAGTGGGTGGTTGAACTTGATGACTGCTAACATCCTCTACCACTCTCAGATTCTATGACTTTAAGATTTATATTTGCCATGGTGAATAGGATAGACAAGGGAGAGGAAGTTTTCAGTGATTCTTTGCCAGTTGAGACTCTTCCCAGAATGCCACCATTTGATAGGTCACATATATGTGTAGATCCTTCTGCTCCCAGATTTTTGTCATTGACCTATCATGAGCATGAACACAAGATGAGCTAATGCATCTTAATGTACTCGGCTCTTGTCTGGCATTCCACATGACTACAGGAAGCCTATGAAGTATAGCTGGCTGGAGAGGAAGAGGAAACAGCATTAGTGATGGTGTAATGCTGATGGCCCATGGGGTCAAACGGTGACTTTGGACTCTTTGGTCCTTGAACTATTAAGATTCCAATGCTGTTTGAAGGATGGCAGGGGGAAAATCTGACCACAGCTATGTGGACCCCAGAATGATTAGATTCCTGTGGAAAACAGCAGAAGACTAAGAAGCTGGCCCACAGTATACTGTACAATGGCTCTTCCCCTTCACAGAGGTCTTATAAAAATCCTAAATTTGATTATATCCCTCTACTAATACTCTACAACTGTTCTTATAATAATATCCAAACTCCTGCCTCTCTCTCTCTAACCTCATTTTATATACTTTTTCTAATATTTACTTCTTGAAGGCAGAAATCTTTTCTTGTGTCCTGCAGTGTTGAGAACAGCACTTGGAACAGACCTCAATACCTATTTGTTCAATAAACGAAACCATGCTTGACTTCTAAAGAGCTTTACTAAATTTGTATAATGGAATCTCTCATCACTACCTTCTTAAGAATAAACCCTTATGTCAACTTCCATCCTCATACCCCCATCATGCTTTGGGGATGAAAAGGATTTGTTTGATTATTAAGAGGGTGACTGAAGAAATGAAGAATTGCACCGTGTCCAATTCAAACTCCTTGAAGAAATTCGGTTGTGAGCATGGAATTACCCAAGCTGGATTCTGCCCAGCACACCAGGCTTAAGTTATTGGGTAAGACCACATTAGAAAAATGAAATTTGGCAGCTGCCAAAAATATTCTCTTTATGTGGAAGTAAGTGACCTTGGATTTTGTTTCTTTCAAAGGCTGGCTTTTTTTGGCGAGGTCAAGAGTTGGACACTTTGAAGGAGCCAGGATTTTGCAATGACAGTGGTGGTACCAGAAAACTTGTGGGCTGTTATAGTGCATCCATTTCTCAGCATCCATTAAAGTTAGGAATGTGATGGGCCAAATGTGCTTTTTATTTTGCCAGGATCTGGCCTCTTCATTTGGAGAATCACCCATGATTGTAGCTGACCGTATTCCAAGATTCATGAGCTTTGGCGCCTGAAGTAGATACCTATGGGCAAAAAAGAAACCATTTATTCATTCCTTTCTTCTTTTTCTTTTTTTTCTCTCCCATTTAACTGTCCCAAATGTCAGCAAATGAGTCAAATGGTCAATATTTTTCCACAGAGGCTGATTTTGGAGAAGCCAATGCAGTTCATCATACTGTTTCTCTACTAGTTTATCGTGACATTCTGGGATTTTGAAAAGACATCTTTTCTGTGTCAAACTGTCCTAGGGTGGCTCATACGCCTTTGCTCATTTTTGACAAGACAGAGGGAGGACAGGATGATAATACAGAAGGATGAAAGGGAGTGGGTGACTGGATGTAGGCGGGATGTGGGGATGTTGAGAGTGGGGAGTGCAGATGGAGCGTGGGTAAGATGCTGGGGAGAAGGAGGAGAGCTCCTTGTCTGAAAAGCCCATATTGCAGCAAGTCCATAAAACTGGAAAAGAATGTTACACAGTGGAAAATTGGAGGCATTTATATTCTCTTCTAATAAGGTCACGATCACCTTTGTTATGAATTCAAATAGAGTATACATTGCTGCTTACAGTAGGATTTGGAAAGAACCATCTCAAAATAGACCCCACTCTACCCCCAGCCTGGTCTGGTCTGGTGGCTACAAGTTCTATTTATATCCTTCCATTGAGTAAAAGCATTAGTTCTCAAATACCCCGAGAAAATGCTGATATTCCAGCTGGGAGAGGAAGAAGGCTAGTTGACAGGGATGGGGTTGATTTGTTTAGCTGTCAATGAAGAATGCAAGAGAGATTTGCAATGGACTGAATATTCATGTTGCCCTCAAATTTGTGTGTTGAAATCCAGATTCATGTGTTGAAACCCTCCATGGTAGTCAGTGTAGCAGCAAGTGCTCTCACAGGGGAATGCTTGCGAGGCAGAAACATCCATAAAAGACACATATTTGGCGGACCTGATGAGGTGAACCAGCAGATTAATGCCAACATGGACATGTGTCAGCTACACAATCGTCATCTCATTTCTGTCCTTCAACTCTCACACAAGAATATATCCTGTGGCTCATGCCAATGGCAAACATGTGGTGAAGAGAATTCTGGAAAATGCAGGTCAGCCTCATCAAGTTGACACCGAAAAAAACCACCATACCAGGTCAGCCGACTCCCATACCTGTCACTTTTCCATGACACCACATTGCCTCTCTCCAAATGGTCCTTTATGTTGCTTGTTCAACTTTAAACCCAAGTAGGGCATTCTTCCTTATGCAACCTAGCTTAAGAATTGATACCACGGACCTGGCACAGGGCTGTCTGGTGGCTAGGGCAAGACACGGTGGAGAAGAACCAGTAGTTAAGCATCTACTTGTGAAGATCCTGCAACATTCTTATGCTGGGAATGTGCACAGTTGGATAAGACATTTGTTTTCCATGCACCCCTTCCCTTCCTGCACCACTTTCTCATAGAGCCAGCCACCAAGTACAACTGTGTAGTCTCTGTCCCACACAAAGGTTTCCAACCAAGGGGAAGAGATGAGAGCGGGCCGAAATATAGCCTTGCTTCTCTCACCAGTCTTAGAGATGTTTCAGTCCTAAGGAATGAAAACTTTTTTTCCCAATTTGTAGGTGTGAAGGAGGCACCTTTTTTATAATTTACACAAAGACATTGGAGGAAGAGCTGTGCCTCTTGAATTATCTGTCTACAGCTGTCTGTGATATAATAAGAAATATATATTTGGTCTCTGCTGTCAGTCCCCGATGCAGAGCTCCTAAAACCCTCATCATTTCCTGACTGATGGGTAAGAGAAGTATCTTTTGTTATAATATTTGGTTTTAGTCTCAGAAGATGACTGGTGGCTGGGATCTCTGGCTAGCTTCAGGATGAGGGCTGGTCACCAGCAAGACCAAGCATGATTAGAGGGTTGGACCTTCCAGTCACATCACCCACAATGCTCACCTCGACTTCCTGGGAAGGGAGAAGGGTTGGAAATTGAGTCAATCCCTAGTGGCAAATGATTTAATCAACCATGCCTATATAATGAAGCCTTCACAAAAACCCTGAACAACAGGGTTCAGAGAGCTCCCAGGTTGGTGAACTTTTCCATGTGTCAGGAGAGTGGTATACCCCAACTCCATGGGACAGAAGCTCCTGCACTTGGGACCTTTTCCTCTTCCCCTATGCATCTCTTCATCTGTGTTCTTTTTTCTTTTCTTTTCTTTTTTGAGTTGGGGGTCTCACTCTGTCATCCAGGTTGGAGCAGTGGCATGAGCACTATTCACTGAAGTCTCGACCTGCTAGACTCAGGTGATACTCCTGCTTCAGCCTCCCGAGTAGCTGGAACTACCACACTCAGTTATTTTTTTGAGGTTTTATCTTTTTAGAGATGAGGTCTTTTTTTTAGAGATGTTGCCCAGGCTGGTCTTGAACTCCTGGGCTCAAGTGATCCTTCTACCTCCACCTCCCAAAGTGCTGGGATTATAGGTGTGACCTTTGTATTTATAATATCATGCACCAGTAATAGTAAAGTGTTTCTGAGTTCTGTAAGCTGTTTTAGCAAATTATAAACATCGAAGAGAGGATTGTGACAATCCCCAATGCACAGAAGTCAGACAGAGGTCACAGGTAACCTGGGACCCACTACTTGCAATTGGCATCGGAAGTGGTCCAGTCTTGTGGGACTGAGGAGCTCTTAATCTGTGTGGCTTGTGCTAACTCTGGGTACCTAGTGTCAGAATTGAATTAAAGTCTAGGATACACAGTTGGTGTCCCAAGAGAACTAGAGAATTGCTTGGTGTGAAAAATCCACCCATTTGGTATCAAAAGTGTTGTGAGTAGAGGGCTTTTACTGTTTCACAAAACTTTTTTTGGGTGGGGGGCAGAAGGGAAACCAAGTCAGGCCAGTTTGCCCTCAGTTTACCTCAGTTCCTGGGCTTCCTGTCTGAAACCTAAGTAGATCTCCCTGTGAGGAAAGTAGGGACTGAGAGGGAAAAAAACAAAATAATTTCACACTGGTCTTCCCAAAGCGACAGACCAATGATACCTTCATCATGGTCTTGAAAACAAAATAAATAAAATAAAAGTTAGCATGTACTACATACTTGGCATGTACCAGCCACTGTACTGAGGAGTTTCTATAAATTATTCATCCAATAAATATTTACTGAAGACCTACTATATGCCAGAGAAAGTTCTAGGTGCTAAAAGTATCAAACAGACAAAAACCCCTGCCCTCACAGAATTTACATCCCAGAGGGAGATAACGACAATTTAAAAAGTAAAATATGCCTGTAATCCCAACACTCTGGGAGGCAAGGTGGATTGCCTGAGCCCAGGAGTTCGGGACCAGCCTGGACAACATAGCAAGACCTCATCTCTACAAAAAAAAATCACAAAATCAGCCAGGAGTGGTGGCACGCAACTGTAGTCCCAGCTAATTGGGATGCTGAGGTGGAAGGATTGCTTGAGCTCAGGAGGTTGAAGCTGCCTGTGAGCCGTGATCGTCACGATCACTCCACTGCTCTCCAGCCTGGGCAACAAAGTGAGACACCAACTCACACACACACAAAGAAGTAAAATATATGATATGAAGATGATGATAAATGATATGTGGAAAAATGAAACAAGGAAAGATGCTAGGAAAAGGCTAGCTAGGGAAGGTTGAGGAGGCGAGGGTGGCTCTTTTAAATAAGCTGATCCAGTGAAGATTTCACCGAAAACTGATCTGGGCGACGTCCCATAAGACAGACAATATAGTTATCCTCATTTCACAGATGAAGAAACTGAGACTTAGAAGAGAAAACCGTTTCCTCAGTCGTAGATCTATCATCAGCTATTCACATGTTCGAGTCTTTCTCTTCACCTGTGTTCACATGTCACTTTTTTCCTAGCTGTCGAATACGAAGCAATGTGAAGGAATGTTAACCCCGTGGGATGGGCTTAAGGTCCGAGGAATGTTAACCCCGTGGGATGGGCTTAAGGTCCAAGGAAAGAGGAGAACCTTTTTCTCTTGGGACTCCTATAATCCCAATGACTTATTCGACTGTTCCTGCTTACCTAGTCTCCCTCTTGACATGGAACAAACTACTTCATGATGCTAGGAAGATCCTGTAGCCACAGGCAGACTTTTTGTTACTGTTTTCTCAGCCAATTTCAATTTTAAATAGACTTTATTTTTTAGGCTAATTTTAACAGTTTCATGTTCACAGTGAAATTGAGCAGAAAGTACAGAGAGTTCCCATCATTCCCCTGTCTTCACATATGCACATCTCACCAGAACAGACAGGTTAACTTCTTCCCCATTCTGCCCCTTTCCCGCAAATCAAATCTGGGCTAAAGATTCCATTAGGCTTGCTCTGTGAATCTCGGGTTCTCCCATTCACACGCGAGCTGCCCAGGCCATCAGGGAACTGCTGTCCCCCAACCGTGTGGATGCCCAGTCTTGCAGAGGAGGTCAGGGGGACCAGTGGATGCAGGGGCACAGATGGTCTGGCTCCCCAGGGCTTTCAGGACTGCCTCACCTGTCAGCCCAGGCAAGCTTCTCCCTGTCAAGGTTACGCATTCTTTTCTAGGAATTTCTCGGCCCTGAAGTTCCCCTTTTGCTTTTTAGTTTCGCATCCTGAGTTGGCTCAGCTTGCCCTCCAGACTTGCCTGAAAACACACTGTTTAATGTTGAACCTTGAATAAGTTTTCATCTGCCCCAGTGGCTGAGTCACTCATGTCATTTCCAGTTACTCACTTTTTAGACGGCCACCTGACCTTGGGGCTGAGTGGAGGCAGAGTCCAGGCAGACACCCACACCTTCAGACAGAGCCACTTCTGAGAATCAGTGGGGTGGCAATGTGTCATCTGCCAGGAGGGCGGGAAGGGGAGATGTGGTGAGGGGGAGGAGAGCTGAACCGGATCCAGAGGCGGGGTTGAGTTGACATCAGGCCTGATCTCGCCTGGTTTGAGGGGAGGCCATGAGTGAGCTTGATTTTTGAGGGAAAAGGAGGTGAGGTCATGAATGAGCTTTTCTTACATTAGAGTCTGGGGATGAGGTCACACCTGGGATTGTGTTATTTGGGAGGAGAAAGAGTGAGATCATGCTGTTTCCCTTATTTCTGATTGAGGAGTGAGGGGAGAGGGTATACTATGTCCCATATGCCTTATTTAAGAGGTTGGGAGGCTGGGCGTGGTGGCTCATGCCTGTAATCCCAGCACTTTGGGAGGCTGAGGTGGGAGGATCGCTTAAGGTTGGGAGTTTGAGAATAGCTTGGACAGCATAACAAGAACCTATCTCTACAAAAAATTAAAAAATTAGTTAGGCATGGGGGCACACATGTGTAATCCTGGCTATTTGAGAGACTGAGGCAGGAGGATTCCTTGTGCCTAGGAGTTCAATGTTGCAGTGTCTATGATCACGCCATTGTACTCTAGCCTGAGCAATAGAGCAAGACCCTGTCTCTAAAAAATAATAATAAAGCCGGGCTCGGTGACTCAACCTGTTATCCCGCACCTTTGGGAGGTTGAGGTGAATGGATTGCCTAAGCCCGCGGGTTTGAGACCTGTCTGGGCAGCGAGACCTCATTTCTACAATAAATCAAAAAATCAGCCGGGTGTGGTAGCACATGCCTGTAATTCCGGCTACTTGGAAGGCTGGGGCGGAAGGATCGCCGGAGCCCAGCAGGTCGAGGCTGCGGTGGCCGGAAGCGGCCACTGCACTCCAGTCTGGGGGACAGAGTGAGACTCCAACTCAAAAAATAAAAAAATTAAAAAATAAATAAATAAATAAATAAAAGTTAGGGAGGTTTGGAAGTTCTTCTGCCTCTAAACCTAAGGTTGCCCTGTCCCAGCAGAGCCTGAGAGCAGCCTCTTCCAGGGCAGCTCAAGTCTCGACGCCCTTGACTGTTTTGCTTCCGTCAGCCAGGGCTGTACTGTGACTTTCATGAGCCCTGATGGCTTTTGTTTACAGGAGCCCCTTCCTCCATGAAGACATGTTTTAATTTTACAACTGCGTTGGTGTAAAGATGAATATAATCCAGGTTGGTTTCATTATTATATAAGTGATTTATTTTTCTTCTGACTTGAAAAGAAATTAAAACATTTCTGTGGGTGTCTAAAAACATGAGACTTAAGCCTTCTATGCCTAATGGATGAATTGGTCCTGAGGTTACTGGATATTCAGGACTCTTCTGACCTTCCGCAAAGAATCTGGGGCAAGAACCAGAGCACAGAGGGCACCGCCCCCTCTCTGCCTCACCTTACCTGTCTGAGATACTCTGCCAGGGATCTGGTTAAGGCAACTGCGCAGAACTGATTCGCCCTCTTGTATGGTCAGGCTGCACATAAAAATGTTTCAGTCGCCGGGCTCGGTGGCTCAGCCAGTAATCCCGCGCCTTTGGGAGGCTGAGGTGA
This sequence comes from Carlito syrichta, assembly GCF_000164805.1. Taxonomy (NCBI): domain Eukaryota; kingdom Metazoa; phylum Chordata; class Mammalia; order Primates; family Tarsiidae; genus Carlito; species Carlito syrichta. The sequence continues at coordinate 658,734 of NW_007260458.1, read as the reverse complement.
GTGGATTGCCTGAGCCTGCGGGTTCGAGACCCGCCTGGGTAGCGAGACCTCATCTCTACAATAAATCAAAAAATCAGCCGGGTGTGGTAGTGCATGCCTGTAATTCCGGCTACTTGGAAGGCTGAGGCGGAAGGATCGCCAGAGCCCAGCAGGCTTACCACTCACTCACTGACTCACTCAGAGCAAGTTCCAGTCCTTCTAGCTCCTTTCACGGTAAGCACCCTACACAGATTCCATATTTTTACTGCACTTTTTCTGCCTGCAGATACACCACCAATACCTGCCATTGAGTTACAACTGCCTACAGTACTCACTACAGTCACATGCTACACAGGTTTGCAGTTGGGGGTTACAGGCTACATCACATAGCCTAGGTGTGTAGTAGGCTCTGCTGTCTAGATCTGTGTAGGTACACTCTATGATGTTCACACGATGAAATCGCCTAAGGACACATTTCCCAGAATGTATTCCTGTCATTAAGCAATGCATGACTGTAGTAAGAAGGTGCTGTGCATGGGCAGGCTCACTGAGAACTTACCCTTAGGCTAAGTAATCCATCAAAGAGCAGATACTCGTCATTTCCCCCAGGCAAAGGCAGAGATCAGCGGGCACTATTTTGGAAATTCGTTATTACAGATGATCAGACAGTGTTTGGGGAAACAATACAAGGTGGAAAATTGTGTATATTATCCACATTCATTCGTTCATTTATCAAATGAATATTTATTCAGTCAATTATGTGCTACACATTAGTATCTAGGGGTATAGACAGGTTCTGGGTCTCATGGAATTTATACACTGTACATTAGAATTCCTCAAGATGTCTATTTATAGCCACAGATAAGTTAGAAAAAGGGGAATGAGAAACAGAATTAAATTGTTAGACGCCCTGTTACCTATTACTGCTAGCAGTATGACATATATTATGTCACCTGAGCCTCCTAACAATTCTGTGAGGCATGTATTATTATTTCTGTTTCATAGATGAGGAAAAAGAGACTTAAAAAGGTTTAAAAAATTGTGCCCACGATTACCCAGTTCTCATGGGTGATTTGGAAAGCAGTTCTCACTCATTCCAGGGTCTGTGATAGTCTACTTGGTTAGTCTACTAGTTATAATTTATGTCAAGCAAATTTGATTTACTAATAGCTTTCTTAAAAAATTTTTTTTTTTTAAGTTTGTTTTTTAAAGAGACAGAGCCTCATTCTGTTGTCCAGACTTGTCTTGAACCCCTGACCTCAAGTGATCCTTCTGCTTCAGCCTCCTGAGTAGCTAGTGCTACAGGTGTGCACTACCACGCCTGGCTAACTTTTTTTTTTATTCTTTCCCTCCCTCCCTCCCTTCTTTCTTCCTTTCTTTCTTTCTTTCAAGACAAAGTCCTGCTATGTTGCTCAGACTTGTCTCAAACTCCTGGCCTCAACTATTCCTCCTTCCCTGGCCTCCCAAAGCTCTGGGATTACCACCATGAGTACTAATACCTTTCTTTGAGTCTACTTACAATGTAAAGTTAAAATGCTCTCTTTTGGCAAATCGCCTCAGAAAGAAGCTAAGTTCTGAAAGAATAGAAATAGATCCTATGTTAAAAATGTAGGGAGGACAGAACCTTCTCAGTCCACTTTGGTTATAGGTGTAAAAGGTGAGATCCCTGATGTCTGGGGAAGAGCATTGCCATCAGATAGAGAGATGAGGGGTCACTTAGGTTTGAGAAGACATGTGTTTTCAGATCATTAGTGCAACACTAAAGTAACATGTCTGTTAAGGTATGTCCATGATGTCTGGTAAAGTTATATAATCTTAGTTATCACGAGTATTGAATTCAAAGTGTGGTTGTCTCATGAAGGTACAGACAGCAACTGGGTAGTAATGTGGAATGCAAAGAGAAGTCAAGCTTCTAGGAGCAAACCTAGTCGGGGTCAATTTCCTGGGATTTACAGGAAGAGATCTCAGATACGCTGAGTCTCTTCCAGGCTGATGCCTAGGCTGTGGGTAAACACGGTTCAGAAGTCACTGCACCAGAGACCTGGACACAGCAAGGTGAATGTCAGCTCTAGCCAGGCGTGTGTGTGTGTGTGTGTGTGTGTGTGTGTGTGTACAGGGACACATATCAGATGGGAGGGGGCAGAGAACTGGGTTCCAGGTGTTCACAGGAGCCAGGAGTCTAGCAGCCTGGCAGAGTCAGACCTGCTGTGTTGGCCTCTCAAACAAGTGACATTAATCATACATTTGACACTGCCTTTGCTTATAGCATCTGCCAATCTCAAATGGTTAAAATTTTTTTCTTTTTTTGAGTCGGGGTTTGCCTCTGTTGCCCAGGCTGGAGGGCAGTGGCATGATCACGGCTCACCACAGCCTTGACCTCCTGGGCTCAGGCAGTCCTTCCTCTTCAGCTTCCTGAGTAGCTGTGACTACAGGTGCACACCACCATGCCCCTCTAATTTTGTGATTTTTTTTTTTCCATAGAGATAAGGTTTTGCTATGCTGCCCAGGTGGGTCTCAAACCCCTGGGCTCAGGTTATCCTCCCATTTTGGCCTCCCAAAGTGCTGAGATTGCAGGCATGAATCATTACACCTGTCCCTAAAATCTACTTTAAAATAATGCAAGCAGATATATTTCTTCACAGTTCTCTTTTGCTGTCCTTGTTTTTCCTTATGTACTGAGACACACAAATAATCCAGTCTGTCCCACGCAGCCTTAGTCACATAATAGTAAATCCAGTAGAATAATCTGAGAGTTGCCATCATATGTCCATCACTAACCTCTATCTCTGCTTCTAAGCAAAAATGCCATTCCTCACTTAAATCACTTTAGAAAAAGAAGACTACTTCCCTTCTCTATAAATATCTGTCAGAACCAGGAGGAGAAGAATGGGAAGCTGTTAGTAAAGTTTCCAAATGCCAAAACATAAATAATTCCTTTAACTAAACACAACTGGAAGTGATACGTATGAGCAGAATTGTCTAGGTAATTCATCAGCTACTCCCAGAGGAGGTTCCAGGGAGATTTGGAAGTGAAGTCTGCCAGGTGTGGTGGCTCAAGCCTGTAATCCCAGCACTTTGGGAGGTGGAGGGGAGAGGATTGCCTGAGTCCAGGGGTTCGAGACCAGCCTGGGCAACTTGGCGAGACCTCCTCTCTACAATAAATTTAAAAAATTAGCTAGGCTTCATGACGCGCACCCGTGTTTCCAGTGATTAGGAAGACTGAGGTGGAAGGATCACCTAAGCCCAGAAGGTCAAGGCTGCGGTGGCTGTGAATGTACCACTGCACTCCAGTCTGGGTGAAAGAGTGAGACTCTTACTCAAAAAAACAAAAAACAAAAAAACCGCAAAGTTCTCTGAGAAACTAAAGCAGGCAGCGGTGAGGAGGACTGGAAATGTCATGCACTTCCAAAGCAGTTTGTGGAGGAAAGGGTCTTTTCTTTCTCTCTGAAAAAGGAAGGAAGTTGTGAGATAGCAGGACTCTCACTTTGCAAGGAAAATACCAGACAGTATGATGCTGAATGTGTGACCAGACTGCACAGAGAAGTACCACACCCTTGGAAGCCTGATCTCTGACACAGGCCTGAGTCTTTGGGTGGGGTCCAATCTTCTTGCCCAGTCTATGTAGTCACTCTCTTTTCTTTTTCTTTCTTTCTTCCCTCCCCTCCCTCACCCATCTTCCTCCCCCTTCCTTCTTCTCTCTATCCCTCCCTTCCTTCTGCATAGTAAGTAGTGTATACAGAATAATAATTTAATCTAATGTCGCTGATGCTGAAAATTGTTCTGGAATCTCAAATGCACAACTAGGAATTATTTTCATTGGATAGAATGACAAATATTGACATAGAAAATACAGAAACTAGTCTGAGTTGGTAAAGCATTGAGAAATATGCTGAAAACAGGTTATCAAATCTCAATTTAGAATTGCTTTCTTGTGATTCTCCGTTTTACTCCTATAAGTCAAAGGCAGAAGAATTACAGATTAGCTGAAGTTTCTGGTCGTTTAGTCTCAGGTTAAAGCTTTCCTTGCCACTCTCTTCTCTCCTTTTCTAGATGCTGGAAAACTTTCCTGGGTTAAAATATTAGTGAGAACTTAACAAGGGGAAAATACTTTCTATTTTTATAAACCATCCGCATATCTGGCTGCAAGATCAACGTCATATACACAATTATCTCTAACTGCAACATTTTTTCTTGATTAATTAAAGCACTTCTACTGTTACTAACAGCAGGGAAGAGTTTCTGGAAAGGGCCCTAAAATCATTTAACTTAGTCTTTTTAAAAGCTCTGCTGTCCACAAGTCTAGTTTAGAAAATGTCTGCTGCTACTTTAATTATTTTATCTAGTATGGCACTGCTGCAAGTAGTGATTGCATACTCCATTACTTCTGTTGCAATGTAACACTACCAACATAATGAACAATTCTAAATTAAAAAAATTTTTTTGACTGGGCGTGGTGGCTCACGCCTATAATCCCAGCACTTTGGGAGACTGAGGTGAGAGAATTGCCTGAGCCCACAGGTTTGAGACCAGCCTGGGCAACTTGGAGAGACCTCATATCTACAATAAATTAGAAAAAAAAATTAGCTGGGTGTGGTGGTGTGTGTCTGTAGTTCCAGCTGCTTGGAAGGCTGAGGCAGAAGGATCACCTGAGACCAGCAAGTTGAGGCTATGGTGGCCGTGAGCATGCCACCGCACTCTAGCCTAAGCGACAGAGTGAGACTCCAACTCAAAAATATATATATATGATTTTATATTTTGTCTTAGATTTTCATTCTAGAAAATCATAAAAAACAGAGAAACAAGAGGAAGAAAATAAAGACCACTCATAATTACACTACTGGGTGATAAACAGTGTTAATATTTTAGTGAATCCCCTCAAGTATTTTTTCTAGCCATACCATTTTTTAAATAAACAACTAAAATATTACATTCTAATTTGATTTTTTTCCATTAAAAATTTATCACACACATTTCACCTATGCAGTTGAATATTTAGATACAACATGATATTTAATGACTATGTGACATTCAGTTGTGTGGATACATCATAATTTAAGAAGTCCCCTTTTGGGAACCACAATTAACATGTTGTCATTTTTCTCACTGTTGTATGTAACACAGACATGAACAGCCTTGTGCATAAATCTTTGCAAGAATGTCTAATTGCTTCCATATGGCAAATTCCCAGAAATGGAAAAGCTGGCTGACAGAGCTTAAACATTTTCAAGTCTTTTGCTACAATCCTGCCAAACTGGCCTCCAGAAAAGATGGACCAATTTATTCTCCTAAAGATGTTTAAGCAAGTGGCTGTTTATCTACATCCTCAACAATGTTCAGTCTTCAAAATAAAATTTTACTAATTTGACAGCTGGAAAACAGGAATCTCATTTTCACTGAAATTTTTTGGTGTACTGATGAGGTTGAATACTGTTTCATATATTTAACTGGCCATTTGCATGAGGCTCTAGGGGATGGTCCACTCATGCCATCTACTCAGTTTTCTACAGCGGTGTTTGTCTTTTGCTTTTTGGTTTGTAGGTGAGCTAATTGTTTGGAAGTTTTCACTCAGGTCATTTTCCAGAATGAATTTATACACACACACACACACGCACACACGCACGCGCACACACACACACACACACTCTTACCTTTATGCTGGAATAAGTATATATTATTGGAACAATTATAAACCATGTCCTCCCAATAATTCTCACCACAACAAGCCTACATGAAAGTTTATTTATTATCTTCAATCCTCCAGAGTCTCTCTGGGGTCTTCATCTTATTTTTCTTCTGAAGTTACAGCATATTGCTAGCAGAATGTGCATTTGTTAGTGTCAAGCCCAGCCTACATTTTTCCCTTCTGAATTAAAAATAAAATCACAATCAATATATATTTCTTAGAGAAAAAATTAAAAAATGCCTGATACATATAAAGAATAAAAGCTGGGTACAATGGCTTACCCATGTAATTCCAGTGTTTTAGAAGGCTGAGGCAGAAGGATAACTTGTGCCCAAGAGTTTGAGACCAGGCTAGGCAGCATAGTGAGACCTCACTTCTACAAAAAATACAAAAATTGGTGGGGCTCAGCCTGTCATCCTGCGCCTTTGGGAGGCTGAGGTGAGTGAATTGCCTGAGCCCGTGGGTTCGAGACCCGCCTGGGCAGCGAGACCTCATCTCTACAATAAATATTTTTAAAAGCTACAATAAATAAAAAAAATCAGCTGGGCATGGTAGCGCGCGCCTGTAATTCCGGATATTTGGAAGGCTGAGGTGGAAGGATTGCCGGAGCCCAGCAGGTCGAGGGTGCGGTGGCCGGGAGCAGCCACCGCACTCCAGTCTGGGTGACAGAGTGAGACTCCAACTCAAAAAAAAAAAAAAAAATACAAAAATTAGCCAGGTAGTGTGGCACATACCTGTAGTCCTAGCACTTGGGAGGCTGAGGCAGGGTGATTGGTTGAGCCTAGGAGGTCAAGGTTACAGTGAGCTATAATCTTGCCACTGTACTCCAGCCTGGGCAACAGAGTAAGACCTTGTTGCTAAAAATAATTAATTAAAGTAAAATAAAATATTTTTTAAAAAGAGAATTCACTTATAATTCTGCCACTAAATAACAACCTCTGCTTGCGTTTGGGTGTATATCTCCCCCAATTTTTTTTTAACACATAGGTATACATGTATTTTTTGTTTCTGCATAAATAAGGTCACACTGTACTTAGTTTTTAAATTTACTTTTTTCAATTATCACATTGTGAATAATTTTTTTATTTCAATAAATATGTTGGTAGCATTATTTTTAATGTCTACTACCTCATATTTTATTATAAAAATGTATCATTTAAAAAAATCCCTGTCCTTTTTTGGGAAGTTTAGATTGTTTTCATTTTTTCCCCCTTCTCTTGTTAATAGTTCTGTGATGGTTCTCCTGCTGACTAAATGTTTTTCAGGGATCTGTCTGAATCAATTCTCTTCCAAGGCAGAAACAAGGAATGACCTTCTTTGTGGCTTTAGAGGGTGTCAGGGAGAGGTGATTATAAACTTGCCTTGGCCAACCCAGGAACAAGCCAGCCAAATTAATGGGTCCAGAGTGTTATTCTGAGATCAGTGAGCCAGTGTTAGTGGATTCCCTAAAAAAATAGTCTGAGGCACAGCTTACCTGTTAATGCTTTTTTTGGGAGATGCAATGGCAAGGTTGTAAAAATAAGGAAAAAAAGGCAAATCCAGGTTAGGAAAGCAAACACTCATTAATGAGTTGGTTGCAGCTTCATGACAAAACAAAGCTGGATGCTTGGTGGTATGAGACATCTCTGGTGGAACATACCAGACCACTGAGCCTAGGAATAATTCACAGGAGGTAGGGAGGGTGTAGAACCTATTTACAGCTCCCTTGGGTTTCCTTTCCCTATTTGGCCCAATTTCATGGGGCATGAATTGCCCCTCACTTCCAGGTTGTGTCACCTGATCCCTCTGGAGAGTCACGGTAGGGGCCAGTCTCATACTCCAAAGTACAATGTATCATCTGTATCTGAAGGCAATGGGAAGAGTCAGGTGCCCCCTGGGTATGACCAGGTAAACCTCGGCCTGCCAGAGATGCTGCGGCTTCCACTGTGGCTTGGTCACTGAGGTCCTGCCACAGGCTGAGGTAGGGGCTGCAAAATAAGGAAAAAAAAAAAAATGGAACCATCAGAGAAGAGGTATGACCTCTGGCTTTCCAACCTGTAGTATTCCCAATAGTTTCAAAATATCAAAGTAGTGTCCAAGCCCTTGTTTTCAAGAACCAAGGAACTCTACAGAGGGCTATCCCTAAGAAGCACTAGGACCCATGCTACCCAGGAGGATAGGGTGGGAATGCAGCATTATAAAGAATGGGAAAAGGAAGTTAAGTTCTGTGGGCAGGAGAGCTCCACCTTTCCTTTCGGGACAGAAAAAGAGCTAGAGGTCAGACAGGGACACTTGGCTCAGCCACACCACGTCTTTCTCAGCTGTCCAGCCCACAGGACTCCAAGTAGGCAGCCTGGGCTTACTGGGGGCAAGCTTCAAAGAGAATGGGCTGACATGACCCTGTGTAAGTCCTCATGTACACTGACATCAAAGGCACCTCAAAAATGAGCACACCAGTACAGGAAATAAAGAGAGTTTTCCCCCCGGGAATGGCACCCAGAGTTCAGGTAAGTCAAGTGGTTTCCTTTATGACTCTCCAGGCTCTAAACAGGGCAAGTTTCCTTCAATCAGCTGGAGTACAGCAAAACTGACGGCAAAGTAGAGGAAGAAGCCAGCATGTGAAAGAAGAGGAAGAGGCAGGAACAAAGGCCAATGCGTCTGCTGGGTGGTTTCCCTGAGGTCTAGTAATGCCAAGGACAAGTTGAGGCAACACATGAATGTTTATGAGTGTCATCATGCTTGGTGAACTTTGCTTCGGGCACTGTTAAACCTACCAATTCTCGATTCTTGGCTTCTTCTGCAGCCTTTGGTTGTCTGAAAGGTTAGATGGCAGGTTTTTTTCTTTTTACAGGGATTTGAAGACAGAGAGGAAGGTCTCAGACAGATTCTGGAGGATTATCCTGGCTTTGAATGGAACCGAGTCTGGTCTTAAGTACCTTCCCCAGTTTCCCTCCAATGACACCACGTAGTCTTTCAGGCCTCTGTCCTTACCCTAAAAACTTTTTCCCAGATGTCCTCTTATCTCTGTCCGGGGGGTCACCTATATTGAGTCAGCCCAAAGTCATCTTCTGAAAGTTTTCTAAGGTCAGGTGGCTCTGGTCACCCCTTGTTTGTGCTCCTTGTGTGAACAGACCGCTGCGTTAGCTCTTGCTGTTACATTGCTGCTATTTGAATGCATGACTGCCTTTTCCTATTAGATTACGGACTCTGAGAATGGATCAGATTTTTAACTGTTGGCTTTAAGCACCTAGAACAGTGTTACCTGGAACTCAGAAAATACTGGTTGGTTGAGAAGGCACTTGGGTTCTCAGAGGACTTCATGTATATATGCTCATTACGTCACTCATACTGCCTAACAACTACTGTTTACCTATGACTCCTCCCTGATGTTCCATCTCCTTGGGGACAAGGGTACAAACTCATTGCCTTTAAGACAATGCATGGCACATTCTAGGTATTAAATAGGTATTGACTTTAGGAAAATGTGCAGCATTGTAGATGATTTTTGTAATATCCAGAGCTCAGTCTATGTCATCATGATTCTAGTGATACAGACACCCGCTATTGTCTGTCCATATTGCCCTAGAGAAGAGCATGGCAGGGGTGGAGCGGGCCACATGCGCCCACATTCCTGGGAGCTAACAAAAGATGCGCTTCCCTTATCTTCTATGCACCCAGGTAAGTAACTTCAACGAATCCTTAACTTCCCTGCTGATTGTGCCCAATTAACTGAGAGATGTAAATCCCCATTTACTCCCATTTCGTAGAAGTCACAGGTTTGAATAATATAGTATCCAGGTAATCGTAAGTCTTATGATTTGTATAATTTTGTATCAATGTAACCATAAGTCTTGTGGTTTATGTAACTTTTGAGTATAACAACATGTAATAATGGATGATGTCTTAGGCCCAGTTAACTTTCTTCACTCTATGGCAAGTTGATAAATGCTTCTGCCGGGTGTTACTGATAAGAAGTCATGAAATATCTTTAGTAACTTAAGTTCTATACAATGCTCTGCTGGTTACGGAGTCAATGTATAGGTATCAACAACCCTGAATTTATAAAAGTGGACTGTAAAGGCTGAAGGGTGAGCAGAACGATTTTAAAGAGGCCAGAAGCCTGGCTCTGTTCCCTGGAGTCGAATTCAGAAATAAACCTCTTTCTACCAGTTCCCTGCCTCTTGAATTATTGATACTGAGGGAGAGCAACCATGTGTTACTCAGACCATAGCACTAAGCACATTTCTTTGCGTGCATGCATGGATTTAGGCATATCGCATACCTCACACCACTGATCATCACGGTAGCTTTTAAAATGGGTTCCCATTTTACGGAGGATGAGACTATGACTTGGGGAACTGAGTGACTTGCTCCAATACGCACATCCAGAAAGTGGCAAGGGTGGGATGTAACTGTGGACCATATGTGTAATAGCCATGCATCACGGTTTCCTGACCCAGGTGCTCTGAAGTAGCCAGAAATTTGGTTCTGCCCCTTACTCCCTATGTGCTAGCTACTTGTCAGCATCTGAATGTCAGAGAAAAGGATACAAATCATCTTTCCCCAGCTCCACTCAGTTGTCCTCACAGATCCTTAACTGTGCCAATATGTGGTTAAGCATTCACTTGGCTGAACGTGATACCAGCACTGGACATTTTAATACTTCCTTGGAGAGGGCAACATATGGATGTCCTTAAATAAATAGAAGCTGGAAAGTTTAAATTAACTCACCCAAGGTCATGGATCAGGTAAGTGGATAGCAAGAATTCAGACTTCTTTTGGATTCCAGGGTCTGTACTGGAAATGTGGGTGAGGCCTAGCTTGCAGTGGACTTTGAAAGTTAGAGTGAGGTTCACAGATTTTTTTTTTGAGAGTCGAGGACTCACTACATTGCCCAGGTTGGAGTGCAGTGGCACAGATCATGGCTTATTACAGCTTCGACCTACCGGGCTCAGGTGATCCTTCTGTCTCAGCATCCCAAATAGCTGGGACTCCATATGTGCACCACCACACCTGGCTGATTTTCTGATTTTATGAAGAGATGAGGTCTCACTATGTTGCCTAGGTTGGTCTTGAATTCCTGGACTCAGGCGATCCTCCAGTCTCAGCCTCCCAATGTGTTGGGATTACAGGCATGAGTCACTGTGCCTGGCCCGCACAGACTGTATTAAGAAGACATTGGGAAAATTTTTGAGCAGCGGCACAATAAGGTCGGAGTTACACTTGAGAAAACACTGGATCAGTGGTGGAGAAAGGGAAAGGGTGAGCAGCTCATGGGACTGCTGGAATTACGATAATTGTGCTTAGAAAGTCTGCTTACAGACAAACGAAGCTTGAGGTGGCAGAATAAGAGGAAATGTCCAGAAGACAGCAGGAGGTGGGAGGTGGAAAAGTGCTCATGAGAAGCAGAAATCTGTGAGTTGCTATAGCAAGACTGTAGACATAGCCCTTGAAAGTAAGCAAAGCCACTAAGGACTGGGGTAAGGACAAAGGGGGACAAAAGGCTGAGGGATCAGCTTGGTGATGTGGCTTACAGAGAAGTCAAGAGAAGAGGGGAAATTGTGGCAAGACAAGAGTGATGTCAGCGCAGTGCCTTGTGACAGGTTGGTCAAACAACTGAACAGCAGATGTCAGAATCTCTGGTACCAGGAGGGAGTGTGTTGAGAAACACTTGAAAAAGCTGCTAGCGGCCAAGATCGAGAGTGAGGAGGTAGAGAGTGGGAGACCAGGACACAAGAGAGAACGCACGACTGCCCTGTGCTAAAGTGAGAAAGGGGAAACCGGGATGATGGAGCAGAGAAAAAGGACAGAGAAGGAAGACTGGGGTGACTTTCACAAACACAGGGCTTTCAAGTGGCTTGCGTTGCTTTTGTGAATACTCTGCTCTCCCTCCAAACCTTCATCAACATCTCTAAAATGCACAACAACCTGGCGTGTGTGTTGGGGAAAATCAGGAAACAGGACAGACTGGAGGGGTAGTACAGCATGGGGACTGAATCCCAGCCGTGGCAAGCTAATGAATGGAAGACATTCCATAGAAACAGAGACTCAGAGTCAGCAGTCTGAAAGCAGAAGTGCACTGGAAATTTGTGAAATCTTGTGGAGGGCAGTGAACTTGGGGGAACAGCCAATTTCATCTCAATGTTTTTTTGTCTTCTGTTTTAGAGACAGGTCTCACTGTCACCCAGGCTGAAGTGTAGTGGTGCGATCATAGCTCACTGCAGCCTGAAACTCCTGTGCTCAGGTGATCCTCCCAGCTCAGCCTCCCCAGGACTATAGGCACACAACACCATGCCTGGCTAATTTTTAAAAAATTATTTTGTAGAGACAGGGTCTCACTAGGTTACCCAGGTTGGTCTCGAACTTCTGGCCTCGAGCGATTCTCCCGCCTTGGCTTCCCAAAGCTTTGGGATGACTGGGCCTCATCTGAATCTTAAGGAACATTCAGGCTCCAGTTGACATTGGTGGATCAACCTTATCATTGATGATCATAACTGATGAATGATTATTCTTTCTGAATGAACTAAACATGTTGGTGGATTTGACAAGAATGAACATGAGTGAGGGAAGCCTTCAATGAACTGATCTGGAGCTTTAGCAGGCTGGAGGGAGAACACAGATCTTCGTGCAGTCTTACATATTCACAATTTACGTCAGCTGTCATAGGGTAGGCTGCCCAGTGAAAGTTATTAGTTTAAATTGCTGGAGAACATCTCTGGGACTTTTCTGGTCCGTTTGCTTATGAGTAATTGTATCCTAGAAAACTTTTTCCAACCCCTAAATGTTCCCCCTGAACTAGAAGGATATGACCCAACGGAGAAGCTACTGCAAAGCATGGAGTTGGAAGCCTCAGAGACCCACTTGCTGCCTGTCCTGGTGTCGCCTTGAGGATTTATAATCTTCACAGTGTCAGGCTAGGGAGGGTAGGAAGCCAGAGCCCTGAGCAGACTCCAGACTGGAAGCAATAGTCCCACCTCTCCACCTTTTCAGAACAGGGACAATGAGGCACTTCTTCTTATTAATTTGCGTAAGTCACAGACAAGGGGGTGTGTGCACACACGCCCCAGAAACATTTAGGAAATTTTGGCTTACGTTAGGAGAAGCATATAATAGTTAACTAAAAATTGTGAAAGTGGGCCGGGTGCGGTGGCTTAGCCTGTAATCCCAGCACTTTGGGAGGCCGAGGCGAGAGGATTACCTGAGTCCAGGGGTTCGAGACCAGCCTGGGTAACTTGGCGAGACCTTGTCTCTACAATAAATTCCAAAAATTAGCTGGGTGTGGTAGCGTGCATCTGTAGTTCCAGTTACTTGGAAGGCTGAGGCGGAAGGCTCGCCTGAACCCCAGTCTGGGCGACAGAGTGAGACTCCAACTAAAAAAAAAAAAAAAAAAATTGTGAAAGTGCTTAGCTGAAATCTTGTCAAAAAGATAATGATTTTAAAGATGCAATTCAAGCTGGGCTCGGTGGCTCAGCCTGTAATCCTGCCCTTTGGGAGGCTGAGGTGAGTGGATTGCCTGAGCCCGCGGGTTCGAGATCCGCCTGGGCAACTTGGTGAGCCCTTATCTCTATAATAAATCAAAAAATTAGCTGGGCGTGGTAGCACGCGCCTGTAGTTCCAGCTACTTGAAAGGCTGAGGGTGGAAGGATAGCCAGAGCCCAGCAGGTCGAGACTGCGGTGACTGGGAGTGGCCACTGCACTCCAGTCTGGGTGACAGAGTGAGGCTCCAACTAAAAAAAAATAAAAATAAAAATAAAAATAAATAAAAATGCAATTCAATGAAATGAAATGATAGCTCTCTTGTAGTTATTTCATAATATACATTCTGCCAGGCTCTCCCAGCTTGCCCAGAGAAAAGGAGTGAAGAAAATACTAGCTTTCTTAATGTTCTGGTTTTCTATAATAATCACTGGATATGCTGAAAGGATGTATGATATTCATGAGTGTCACTTGGCTTCTTGGCATCCTGTATTTTTAATCTATATATGTTCATAAACATTAAAGAGTTAAGGATCCTTCCATGCAAAACACAGAGGCTCTGCTCCATGGTCAGAGGGGTTGGTGTGAAATGGTGTGACAGACTTTTTCTCTTTTCTTTTTTTGGGTCGGAGTCTTACTCTGTCACCCAGGCTGAAGTACAGCAGCAGTTCACTGCAGCCTCGAACTCTTGGCTCAGATAGTGTTCCAAGAACCCCTAACTCTCCAACAAAATATCTTGAAAGTATTCAGGGAGTGGATAGGGCTCCTGGTTTTATATCTGTTCCAATCAATATTTCCATGTAATAAACAGCCTCAAAACTTAGTGGTGTAAAGCAACTATTTTATGACACTCAGATCTGTAGGTAAGGAATTTGACACAGCAAAGTCTGCTTACTAATGCTCCCTGATGTCTGGACCCTCAGCTGGAAAGACTTGATGACTGAGAGCTGGCATCATCTGATTGTTCTGCCTCACCCTCCCAAGTAGCTGGGACTACAAGCATGTACCACTACGCCTGGCTAATTTTTTTTTTTTTTTTTTGAGTCAGAGTCTCACTCTGTCACCCAGGCTGGAGTGCAGTGGCATGCTCATGGCCACCACAGCCTCAACCTGCTGGGCTCAGGGGATCCTTCCGCCACAGCCTTCCAAGTAGCTGGAACCACAGGCGTGTGCCACCATACCCGGCTAATTTTTCTTGATTTTGTTATAGAGACGAGGTCTCACCAAGTTACCCAGGCTGATTTCGAATCCCTGGGCTCAGGCAATCCTCTCGCCTCGGCCTCCCAAAGTGCTGGGATTACAGGCTTGAGCCACTGTGCCTGGCCTGCCTGGCTAATTTTTAAAAATTTTTTGAGGAGATTGCTATGTTTCCCAGGTTGGTCTCGAACTCGTGGGCTCAAGCAATCCTCCTGCCTCAGCTTTTCAAAGTGGTGGTATTAAAGGCTTGAGCCACTGTACCTGGCTAAGATCGTATTTTTCACAGATGGCTACAACAATGTCTCCTGTTCCACAGATTCTTATTACAATGTGACATGGTCACTTCTTTCATCGAACGGTGAGTTCCATGTCTTCTCTGCCTCTGCCCCCAAACGGGGCAAGATTTATGACTGTTTCAACCAACAGAGGAGAGCAGAAGTGATGAATGTGACTTTCGAGGCTACATATGTGACACGGCATCCTTTACGTCTCTTAGGATACTTACTTTGGATCCCCAAGTTATCATGTAAGATACTCTTGACTCCTCTGAAGCTGTCATGCTGGGAAGAAGTCCAGGCTGTATGGCGAGGCCTGTTCTGGCTGACAGCCCCAGCCAAAGTTCCAGCCAATTGCCACAGTCAGATGCCAGACATGAAAGTGAAGATGCCTCCAGATGATTCTAGCTCCCAGTCATCAAGTCTTTCCAGCTGAAGGTCCAGATATTGGGGAGCATAAATAAGAGGTTTTTGCTGTGCCAGATTTCTTTTCTTTTTTTTTTGAGTCGTAGTCTAATTCTGTCGCCCAGACTGGAGTGCAGTGGCCGCTCCTGGCCACTGCAGCCTCGCCTGCTGGGCTCCGGCGATCCTTCAGCCTCAGTCTTCTGAGTAGCCGGAATTACAGGCGTGCGCTACCACGCCTGGCTGATTTTTTTTTTAAAATTTATTGTAGAGATGAGGTCTCGCTGCCCAGGCGGGTCTCGAACCCGCGGGCTCCGGCAATCCACTCACCTCAGCCTCCCAAAGGCGCGGGATTACAGGCTGAGCCACCGAGCCCGGCTGTGCCAAATTTCTTACCCACAGAATCTGAGCGTCATAAAACAGTTGCTTTACACCACTAAGTTTTGGGTTTGTTACATAGAAATATTAACTAGAACAGATATAAAACCAGGAACACTATCTATTCCCTGAGTCCTCCCAAGATATTTTGTTGGGGGGTTAGCACTTCTTGGAACACAACTTGAAAACCTCTGGACTAATCAATTAAAAAAAATTTTATTATAAAGATGTGGGGTACAATTCAGTGTTAGGTATACAAATGTTGATCGTGCAGGTACCCTTGTTGATGAGGTATGCCCCTCCCTCTCCCTCAGTTTCCCTCAGCTGCCAATCCCAACTCCCCTCCCCTGACAGTTTTCCACGACTGCCAATCCCTTTCTTATAGTATTATAATTGTTCAAGTTCCACTTATGAGTGAGGACATATGGTACTCTGTTCTTTGTTTCTGTGATAGATCACTTAGTATGATCGGCTCCAAATCCACCCAAGTTGCTGCAAAGTCCATATTTTGTCTTTCTTTATGGTTGCATAATATTTCATTGTGTATATGGACTAACCAGTTTTTAAGGTCTCCAAATATTCTGTTTCTAATAAAACTAGGATTTAATATTAATGGCTTCATCAAGAAAAAGTGGTATCTTGCCCAGCGTTATGAAATGACTTCCTAGAGAAAGCCGAACCCCCAGAACTTGTCATTTGGATCTTATTTGGAAATAGGGTCTTCACAGATTATCAAGGTAAGATAATGTCATTAGTGTGGGTCCTCATCCAAAATGACTCTGTCTTACAAAGAGGAGAAGTTTGGACGTAGAGATCGATACGCAGGGAGAACGTGGAGTGAAGACGGAGGCAGAGATGGAAGTAAAGCACTTTCAAGTCAAAGATCACCAAGGGTTGCCAGTAAACCACCAGGAGAAAGGAGAGAGACAGAACAGACTCTCCCTTATAGCCCTCCAAAGGAACCAATCCTTCTGCAAACACTTTGATTTAGAACAGAGACAATACATTCGTTGAAGCCACCCAGCTTGTGGTAATTGTTGTGGCAGCCCTAAGAAACTCCTATACCCAGGAGCAAATTTTGCAGCCCACAGAGCATATATTACAATGTCAAGCACTGTAGGAAAATACGAAGATAAAAATGTCTAGGTTTCTGCACTCATTGGGTTTTCAACTTTGAAAAAAAGAGATATGATTTGATCCTAAAACAGCCATAATATGGGTGTTCAGTGCCCTAAATATTGAGGTAGGTAGCAAGAAAATCTAAATATTGAGGTAGTTAGAGAAAATCTAAATAAGTTTTAAAACCTCTTTTAAAAAGTATCCGGTAGAAAATGGTCTTCTTCTCAGATAAATTAACAATCGGCTAGACACGGTGATTCAAGCCTGTAATCCCAGCATTTTAGGGGGCCGGGGTGAGAGGATTGCCTGAGCCCACGGGTTTGAGAACAGCCTGGGTAACTTGGCGAGACCTCATCTCTACAATTAATAAAAAATTAGCCGGCCGTGGTAACGCACATCTGTGTTTCGGGCTACTTGTAAGATTGAGGTGGAAAGCTCACCTGAACCCAGCAGTTTGAGACTGTGGTGGCTGTGAGCGTGTCACTGCACTCCAGCCTGGGTAACAAAGTGAGACTCCAACTAAAAAAAAAAAGAAAAGAAAAGAAAAAAGAAATTAATAAGCATCTGTGGAGAGACATATGTAGAACAAAAATATCTACACATGCTAAATGGGTGAGGAAAAAATACGTGGGGGTTTGATCCAGGGAGTGAATCTGATTAGTAAAATCATACCAAAGTTCCCAGTAAGGCTGATGAGGTAAATCAGGAGTAACACCACCAAAAGGGTAGGCTGCAGTTCTGACCAGGTGGTCAGTCCCAGCAAAATAAACTCAGTTGCCTCAATAAAAAAATAAAATAAAATAAAAAGCCTCAAGGATTTTAATACATGTAAGGCCTTAAATTGGATTTGTATGGTCAGATCTGAAGGTAGAAGGGGCATTTCTATAATATCTAACACTATGTGCCCCTGTCTGATCAAAATAAGGAAGTAGCAGAAGTATAACTCCTTTATTATTGACCCTATTTAAAGCATTTATAGAGTCCTGGATAAAGTTTTGTATAATTTTTTCTCTCTCCAAACACATAAGAAAAAAATATGATTCCAAATATTTTTAAACAATCCAGAATGCAACTTTCGTCTTACACTTGTTTTCCATAGTGGAGCATGGTGTATTAAGAATGTCATTATCAGTATTACAGCCTGGGCAACATAGTGAGAGCTCATCTCTACAAAAAAATTAAAAAAAAATTAGCTGAACGTAGTGACACACACTTGTAGTCCTAGCTATTTGGAAGGCTGAGGCAGAAGGATCACCTGAGCCCAGGAGGTCGAAACTGTGGTGGGACACAATTGTGCCACAGCACTTCAGCTTGGGTGATAGAATGAGACTTTGACTCAGAAAAAAAGAAAAGTCATTATTGGTATTTACCATAAAGTTTCGGAGTCAATTTTCTGGACTTTTTGATGCAAGTTCTTGATCAGATTTATAATTAAAGCACTCAATAGTCCCTAGCAGTTTCTGAGAACAGGAAAGTTACATGGAAATAATAGTCTACCTGGCTTGCTGGACTTGACATTTGATTATTTTAATATTGTCTGTAGAATTTGAAGAACAAGAAATCATCCTGAATTTTAGAACGTGTATTAAGCATCCTTTAACGGGAGACTGCCTCTAAAGCTACATTTCCCCCCAGCCCTCCAACAAACAACAGTCATATTTAATATAAAACAAGTATTTAATCCCTCTAGTTTTCTATTATTTCCCATTTGACACGAATTCAGTTTCTTTGAAAGTTTACTTGGACCTAACAAAATAGTTATGTAGATAAATGTTTGAGTTTTTTGACTAAAGCTGAATCTCAAATTTTTAATTTCACGTGTATGAATTCATTTTAAGTACTTCCTAAAGTAAAGACTGTCAACATCCTGTCTTTGTTTCTAGATACTTAAGACTTCTAAATTTGCTAGCAAGCTGGTACTGTTGAGGCTCAGAGTGTGACTACCAGGAAACTTTATGAGTCATACCATCAGGGGTTAGAACCTGGGGAGAGTTAAGAAAAAAATGGTCTTCTAATTTTGAACAAGTTGACTTCCTGTTAGAAAGGCTCACAGAAGAACCTGCCTCTGTGAAATACAATTTGGTTTGCATTTAGAGATCATTGTTGTACATAGCCTTTCAGATTTTTGTTGAGTCTGGCAACTCCATAAGCTACTTTTCATAAAGAAATTTAACTCACTAAGAAATATAATTTATACACATAACTCAATAAGCGTGAATGAAGCTCGTCAACCATTTCATAAGCTTATGGACATTTGTTCCTAGAATGTACAGCAATTATATCTTCATGTTTTTGCATTGGTTTTACTTATTCTTGAACTAAATCATTCTAAGAAAGATGTTCAAGGCTGTACAAATGTTACTTAGAGTATTTTAACAAAATTATCATACATAGTTTACAAGAAATTACAATGGAATCCAAGAAAATTCCCAATTCAAAGTGAAGAAATTTTCTAATTTTTTTTTTTTTTTTGCCATATAAGAATAACATCTGGGAAGTGATTTTTTTTTAATTAAAAGAACTATGGAGGATATAAAATGCAAAACTTACAGGTTGCCTCTTCTTGTTCACTTTTCCCAAGATCTATATTACCTAAGACTAAGTACTAGGAATTGAACCAAACACTTTAAATAATATATGTCTAGATGTAACTTGAGTTGAAATAAAATTAATTCTTTAAACAATTAAAAAAATATAAAGCCCATCTTCTATTTGTTCTCAAACATTTAATAGAAAAATCCCTGAATCGAACTTTCCTTTTTTCTGCTTTCTTGCTTGTTGCGATCCTGCACTGTTCCGGTGGCACTAGCCCACCTTGCCTCAGTCTACCCTTTCACAAAATAATCTGAATGTCCAGTTTGGCTTAGATGTTTCATGATATCATTGCCTATCTTGTATCTTTTATGCAAAATATTCAAACTCTGAAAATACTCGATAACTTAAGATATCACTGATCGTACAAATGTTTATTTGCACCTTGTTGTGTTCAAATGTTTAAATATAAAATCTAGAGTATAGCCTGTATTCAAAGATTTACACACACACACACACACACACACACACACACACACACACACACACTAATGTGGCACGTGAACAGCTTTCACTTTTTTATAGAATGACATGCAAACTTACATTCAGAAATATGCAGGTCTTGTACTGTGACTGTACAAGATTTCCACTGAGTCTCAAATTAACTTGAATGACTTTGCTCTTATATATTTACTTCTTTACCCAAACAAAATGCTTATCTTGCTGGCCAACCATAGCTAATAACTAAATCAGCTTTTTAAAATTTCAGAGTTTATCTCAATATTCTGAATAAAAGAAAGGACTGGAAGATGGGACAGTGAAGACTGGCAGTGTGCAGAGTTTTTTTTCCCCTCATGTGCAGACGACTGAATCATCAGATGTCTCTCATCGATTACATTCTCCAGCTCTTGTCTCCAGAATGTCTCTAGAACCCTCACATAGTATTAGTTTCTGCTACACACATTCACATAGCCTCTCCCATCACACATCCTTCCTCATCTCAACCATCTTTCTAAAGAGAATTGACAATCAGTAAAATAAATAGTATTAGAAAAATATGGAAAGCTACCATTTAGCTTTGAAAGTGACCAATCACAATTTTCTAAACGTAAGTGGTACAGAACTTTTCCTTGTAGAGGGCTCTCTAAGCCTAAGGTGAACACGGTTAATTAGGGGAGGCCTCCTAGCAGAGAAGGACTATTATGAGTCTTTTAAGTCACACCACAATCATCACCATAAAAGTGTTTACTGAAAGCCGAGCTGGACAGCCATTGTACAGTCTGACCTGGCAAAGGCACCGAAATTGCGTTCCAGATTGCATATTAAGGCACTAATTATCCAAATGAAACTCCAGGGGCACCTTAGGTAGATCCAGTACAGTGAATTAAGGAAGGAAATAATTAGTCACAATTACAGAAATGAATTCAACACAAAGTGAAAGAATGCAGTCAGTCTGTTTCCTGCAGCGCTCAAGGAGGCTTACGAATCATCTAAGAAATGCAAAAGATAAACTTGGTTTCTAAAAATGAGTTAAGAAAGGGACACATCTCAATTACAAAAATGACTTTATTTTTCTGTTCTTATGTACTACATAGCCAAATAACATTAAGACATTTCATCATGAATTTGCACTATGACAAAATCAACTTTCAAGCGTTTTCTTGACAGTCTTAGAGGTTTTGCCAGAGATTTGACACACTCTGAACACAGAGACAGTGAGAGCAAATAAGTGGCAAAAGGAAAACCGAGAGAGCACATAAGGCATGGAGTTTCAACCCCAATAAATATTCATGAAGGAAGCAGAATAAGGTGGGGGGGGAGAGGTATTCAGAAAAAAGAAGCAAATTTACACTACAGTAAAAACCATGCGTAGGAACTGGTATTTAATGCGGCCAAGAAATCAAGTTGTCCAGAGTTATATACCCCTTTTATGGTCTTCTGATTAAAAGAAAATTCCTTGGGGCAGGAGGAGACCTTCCTCTATCTCCCTAAAATGAACTTAAGGATGCTATTTTGTCAGTGAATGACTCTGGGAAGCTGGCTTGAAACAGTATCAAGAGCATGTCACTGAGGCTTAAATCTCAAAAATCATGGCAAGTCTGATGAAGACTATCTGAGTTTTCTTACTATGTTACTAAATAGACAAGAAAAGATGAGAAAATCTTCTGATCTTTTAGGTAGTCTCCTCAATAATAGCTATGCTGTTTTGCCAATTTGTTTTGCTAACTTGAGGTTGGCACGGAACTCTATTCTGAATTATTAAGATCCTACCAAAATGTGAACTGTTTAAATACCATTATCATGTTCAGGATTCATAGGAGAATGTCAGTTGAGTCTTCATTTAGTCTCTAAAAACAAATTGGAGATATATTAAAATTTAGCTTATCTGTTCACTGCTAAGTACTGCTGACAGTTTCATGACAGATCACGAATGTTTACTGTTTAAAGAAATATATCTGGATTGCCTGAGTCCACGTGTTCGAGACCCGCCTGGGCAACTTGGTGAGACCTCGTCTCTACAATAAATCAAAAAATCAGCCGGATATGGTAGCGCGTGCCTGTAATTCCAGCTACTCGGAAGGCTGAGGCGGAAGGATCGCTGGAGCCCAGTGGGTTGAGTCTGCAGTGGCCGAGAGTGGCCACTGCACTCCAGTCTGGGCGACAGAGTGAGACTCCAACTCAAAAAAAAAAAAGAATTAAAAATAAAAATAAAAATATCATTTCATTTATCAGGAATTTGGCATGAAATTAGATTCGAGGGTAAAATAAACTACTTCAAGAACGGATTTTTTTTTTAATAGTAGAAAATAAGCAACAGCACTACTTCTCTTGGGGGAAATGTTAACAAGAGATAGAAAATTTTGTTTTCTCTTAATATCAGAATCATGAAATAGCATATTACAAGAATTTGGACTTCATTTATCCCAAGTAACACAAGGAACATTCCAGTTGTTTAAGACTCTCTCCACAAAGATGACTGGAAGACCAGCTAAACAGGCACCTCTGAACAAAATGCTCATAGCAGATGTATTTTCCAAGTCTTTCTGAAAAAGCAGGGCCTGCTGAATCCGATGCCATGTAAGTTGTTAGAACTCATTAAAATAGTTGGGAAATACAACGACAGACAAAGAGGTGGGTGAAGAATAAGAAAAATTTACAACTGTAAATAACAAATTTCACTGTATCAAGAATCTTTAGTTTAAAGGTGCTGTGTTAAAACAAAACCCAACACATAAAAAGAAAATGCAATGGTTTTCAGAGGTGTGGCCTTCTTAGGCAGGTTCCATTGGGATATACATATATGCTCCCTTTCCACCAGACCATCACCAAACAATTGTTTGTTCTGTACTTAATCGTTAAAACTGACCCAAAAGCATATCCATTAAGAGCTTCAAGCAGCCGTAGGAGTTAAGAATACATAGGCTACTTTTATATTTACACAAGCAGCTTCTCATGAATCCTGTAGCGGTTAGGGAAATAGAGTTCGTTGTTCCTTTCTAGGAAGAGCACTTGAAAAATACAGAAAGTGATTAGGCAAATATCCCTCTGCAATAAGTTGAACAGTTAAAGAACTTTTAAAAAGTCAGCAGTTCGTTTACCTGAGTTTTTCATTTAAAGGCTAAGGAGTAACTAAATGCTTTTTACTTAAGAAAGTGAACACAAACTTACAATATTAAAAAGGGCCAGAGTCAGGAAACTTAGACTCAAAATTAAGTTTGAGATTTTTGAATTTTTATAAATCTAATAGGAACATCTATGAATTTTCCTTTTTAGTTAAAGCATAATTATATAGAACTATGTTGATTTACTGGATGTTATCAAAACTGGGTTGGGGGGGTCAGCCTGCAAAATCAATAAAAAACCAAATCAAATTCTTTTAGAGTTTTGAGCAAATTGTTACAAGTGATAAAAAAATGAATTACTAGTAACTTATTTCAGTTATGAACTCTTAAGAGATTATTAGTTAACATCAGATAAAGACTTCAGCACAAATATGATTTTTAACCTGAATAGACCCATTCGAAGGGTGATACAGAAACAACTATAAATTTTATTCAGAAAAATAGTGCACCCAGTGTTTTTCCAACAGTTATCTAAGCTTACTTTTCAATAGGGAATTTTTGTCATGCCCAGCCATGGACAATCTGCCAAAAAATTATTTGTTTGTTTAAAACAGACAGGGCTTTATTTTTAAATATAATACCCTGCTCAAACTTAGGATCCCAACAATATTCTGGAAGTGAATACTTTGCCATACGAGAACTATAGCTGTGTTAAAATCCCAAACATTATTTTAATTCCAGGTCTAAATAAATCAGCTATATAAAATCACCATTCTGAAATATTAACATAGAACAGAAACTTCAACACACTTTGGTCTGTACAACTAGATTATTAAACAAATGAAAGCACTGCTTTCCCTAATTCTTCACCCTGTGATACATCTTAAAATTGAAAACACAACTGAGGTACACATTTCTGCTGAGCAAGTTGCCTTCCTTATGGGACTCAAAGTAGTGATGTGTTAGTCCCAGGTTCAAGGAGTTGTTAAAACCAGCATTTTGAAGCCCTGAATCATCCTTCCACTTTCATTGCTAGGTCTCAAAACTTTCTTAGATCAGTCCAGGGCTCAAAAAATGGTCAATCTGAATTTGGCATATACAGCTAAGTTCCCATGATCAGTAGTAGTGGCCCTGGGTCAAGGGCAAAACCAGTTTATTTCGTTGTCCTGTCCTGTATGCTTAATAGTCAGTGAAATATTTCAGTCAAGAGCCCATACTGTGTTGGATTTTAAGTTACAAAGGTATATAAAACCTCTGCTGATGGTCAGGCAAAAATTATTGCTAAGTAACAACCACTTAGCAATTTATTCTCGTGTGAACAAGGTGTTAACAGAACCATTTTAGAAGAGATATATATTTTAAGCCAGAGAGCAGATAGAATTCCCGTGCTTGCGTCACTGGTATTCACAGCAAGGGCAGGCTTGAGGGAAATTGATTAGTATACAGACACTCTTCAGTATCCATAGGACCCCCTGTGGATACCAAAATGTGAGGATGCTCATGTCCCTGATATAAAATGATGCTGTGTTTGCATAAAACCTATGCATATCCTCCTGTATACTTTAAATCATCTCTAGATTACTTATAATACTTAAAACAATGTAGATGCTATGCAAATAGTTATTAGACTATATTGTTTAGGGAATAGTGAGGAGGAGAAATGTCAGTACATGTTCATTATAGATGCAAATTTTTTTCCAAATATTTTCCGTCCAAAGTTGGTTGAATCCATAGATATGGAACCCAGGGACATGGCCGACTGTATATATAAGTGAATTATTCTGCACAGCAGGCAGACTTTGAATAGATTACCACTGTCACACGGCAATGAGGAAGGAAGAGGGTCTGACTGGAACACACCAGGTCTTTAACAGGGTGCTTTAGTAGTGAAATTTTTTCCATCTGATGCATCCTCATATCAAGACATCAAGGATGATTAAATTACTCAAAAAACAGGCTTCTAATTCTATGATTTTTAAACTTAATTACCTCCTAAAATATTAAAATAAATCTAGGTTCCCCTCGGTTATTTACCAGTACTATATAGCAGTATTAAGAGTTGAGGGAGCCTCTCTGTGTTTAGCTTTTAAACGATATTTGTAAAATGTTGGTAAAATTATAAATGACTGATCTAAGCATACAAACTAACTAAAGATTATTTTCTTCACATATCCTTAGCCTTGCCTAAGGATAACGATAACTGTCAGGTATATGAAATAATACAGTTCAGAATTTTGGTGGAGGCAGGGGGAAATTTCTAAAATAATACTCTGTGACAATGCACTTATGTGAAGCTGCACTCCAGAGAGGAGGTGTCTGTCAAATGAAGGACTTGGCCAATGGAGAAGGCAGCTGGTATTAAAATAACTAAGACAAACTCCTTTGCACATACACAATGAAAATTAAAATAAGGACCCTGTAGAGGTGTAAACAAGCTAAAAATGACCTTGGCAAAATATCTTCCTTTATTTAAAAAATACCGAAAGGCATGCAACTTATAAGTCCCTCTCATTTACAAGAATGAACTAAAAAAAAAAAAAAAAATGCAGATGGAACCCTCTGTTTCTGTCAGTAGAAAACAATCATAGATACATTAGGTTCCAAGACAAATAAAATTTTAAAATATTAATATTGAAAAAATACAATTAAATTTTTATTAAAAAATACGTACTCCTTACTGAATCTTTGTGTACATTATGTTTTGTGTGAAAAAGAAAAATAAAATAAAATAGGAAAGGCATTAAGACTACCTAATTATTCATACTGTATTTGGTAGAAGCGTGTTTCAGTCAAACTTTAACGAAAAATAAGTTATTCTGTTTTCATTTGCTCCCGTACATCAGAAGGCAGAGTTTCAAACAGAGCGTCTTCCACAACTAAACCAGCTCGCTTCAGAGCTCGGCAGTCACCCAGTTCAGGAGGGAGGATTTCAAAGTGATTGCCTTTAACATCTAAGTAGGATAGAAATAGTAAATTTCCAATTTTCGGTGAAAGTACCGATAGACTGTTTTTCCCAATCTTCAGAGTTTTCAGTTTCTTGCAGAAGTAGAGTTCATCTGGAAGGCTTTCCACTTTGTTACAAGTGATGGAAAAATACTGTAAACTTTGTAGAACTCCGATCTCAGGTGGGATAAATCGAATGTCATTGTAGGATAAGTCCAGGTATCGAATCTTGTTGCATAGGAAGAGGTGGGAAGGTAGCACCTCTATTTTATTGTGACTGAAGGACAGACGTTCCAGGCTGGTGAGTTTCTTTATATGCTCTGGGATGTAAGTGATGCTGTTATGCCACAGTTTTAGCACTGTCAACTTCCTCAAGTGTTGAAAACTCACAATTTCTTCTATAGATTTCAGGTTATTTTCCTTCAGGTCCAACTCCTGGAGGCTGAGCAGGCTGAACACGGCGTGAGGAATGCGCTCCAGGTCACAGTGAACCAGCTCCAGCTCAGTCAGATTGGTCATCTTTTTTAAGTTGTTCAGCATCACCAGCTTGGTGCCATCATTGTGTATGCACATCTTCTGGAGATGACTGGAGACGTCAACCACTGCCTGAGGAATTTTGGAGACGTTGCTTTTGATAGAGAGAATTTTAAGGCTTTTGAGGTCCCGCAGGGACTCAAGAGTGACATTTTTGGAAATATCGTGACTTAGAGAGCCAACCAGGTAGAGCTCTTCCAGATTTCGGAGTCCATACATCCAGGGGGGCAACTCTCTCATGTCATCAAACTTGACGCTCAAGACCTTGAGGTTTTCCTTTAGGAAAGAGAGAGCCGCGCTGTGAATTTTGACAGAGCACTGGTGCAGAGACAGCTCTTGGAGATTGTCTAGCTGTGCGATAGTGGCAGGTATCATGACGTTCTTAATGATTTCAAGTTTTAGAGACTGCAACTCTGTGATTTCAAAGACAGTGTCTGGAAGGCCGGAGAGCATGATAAGGGGCAATTCCAGTCGATTGTGGGCATTTGTCTGCAGCTTTTGCCTCAGTTTGTCAGGAGTCCACTCATTATTTAAGTTCAGCTGCTTTAATTTGTTTTCACTGACTTCAGACAAGAACACTGCAAATCTCTTGGAATAGAGAGGGTCGTATTGATCTATCATATGAAGCATAAAAGCAAAGTCATTTTTGACATCTGGAATATCATCAATTCCAGTCTCCTGCCGGACATACTCAAAAGAATATTCCCTTAGAGAACGGTAGAACAGCCAGTACAAGGTATAAAGGCACGTCAATCCATAGATGCTTACAAAGCACAGGTAGCAAAAGGAGAGTTTTGAGAACAAGTGTGCCATAGTATGATTGCAAGAAAAGTTTTTATATCCAGTCATGTCCTGAATGTCAACGTTACAGTCCACTGTAAACTGGACTTTGGAAACCAGAGCACTGTTATATGCAATGATGATTAGGAATTTGATAACCTTAAGTACGGTCTGGCGAACGTACATGGCATATAGGATATCCCCTTCTTCCACGTGCAGCCTGAACTTCTTCACCTTCTCAAATAAGGCCTTTGCCTGCTCACCTTCCTTTTTGTCCAGAGCCCCTGCAGTAGATTTGTCAACCACGAACTTCTCAGGAATTGACTTTAAAGACTGAGAGTTGACCAGGCTGCCTTCTGGACCAGACTGGACGGTGTTAGACCTGCTTATGTTGTTCTTCCTGCTGTCCTTTTCTTCTGAGTCCTCCCCAGACACTTCGGATAAAGCCCGAGTGGTCCAAGGAGAGTCAAAACACTTCCCTAGGATGGAGATGAAATGTTCTATTTTGGAGCTGGAGCCAGGGAATTTGAACCAAAAGTTACTGCAGAGCATGAAGACCAAGGTATGGATGAGGACAAGGTACGGGAAATACTTAGCATACCAGTGGAGGGCTCGCTCATAACACATCTGGTTGATAAAGCTGTATTGCTGCAGGTCCAAATCCGTCTTCAGGCCTTTCATTTCCACAGTGACAGGATTAGTAGGAGAGGGTTTTGGTGGAGGCAGGGGAGTGGCAACAGCTTGAGAGACATTTGAAATGGAAGAGTGGTTCTGAGCCGGCTGAACTCTTTTTGGAAGGCAGATTATCTTGTCTTGCATGACCTGAAACACAGAAATCATATTTTCAAATTATATTTCTCAAAGAGCTTTCATAATGTCATTAGTGCGAAGAAAGCAACAGTAACATCCAATAAATGTCCATTTCCTCTGCCTGGAGAATACAACGTTCAGTTCCAGCACCTACATTTTACTCTTAGCCCACATGTTGGAAAATGAAATATCCAACTTTGTTCATCATGACTAAGGACATAAAACCCTGGTTTTGTCAGGTCATGGAATAATTCACAACAAAATAAATACTTAGAGAACATTCATGATTTTGTTTTTTTTTTTAAATAGCATTTCTTCTTTCACTGGAGCCTGGGGAGGTCAGTCATTTGTCTATGAAGTACTCACCTTATCAGACTCTATCTTGAATTGGATGTCCACCAAGATGATATCAGTTTGTGCATAAGTCAAAGGACTGAAAGGAGGTACTGTGAAAGAAATTCCAGTCTTTATTGTTTTCCCTTCTCTTTCTACTCCATCCTGATTATATGTATAGATTAACATGAGTGGCTTTAACATAATGGAAATTTTACTAAGCTTTGATAAAAATCATTAAGAGAGAGATAAAATAATAAAGAAGCATTCAATAGTAAAATAATTGCATCTAAATGCTCTCTTCCTATAACATATTGAGAACCACTATCCTCCCACCAATGCTTCAGTTTGTCGAAAAGAATATTAAGCTGTAAGAATGTCCAGCAGAGCCAGGCTGGGTGGCTCAGTCTATATAATTCCAGCACTTTGGGAGGCCGAGGTGTATGGATTGCCTGAGCCTGTGAGTTCAAGACCAGTCTGGGCAACTTGGCGAGACCTTGTCTCTACAATAAATAAAAAATTAGCCAGGCGTGGTAGCATGCACCTGTAGTTGCGGCTACTTGGAAGGCTGAGACAGAAGGATTGCTGGAGCCCAGCAAGTTGATGTTGGAGTGGCCGTGAATGTGCCACTGCACTCCAGTCTGGACCATGGAGGGAGACTCCAATTCAGAAGAAAATAAAAGAAAAAAAATGTCCAGCAGACTCATAAGATTGCAATTTGGAAAAGAGAGAATGCACTCTCTTTGAAAAAGAGGTAAGATGAGGCAGAGTACACACTGAATCCCGCATAAGTGGAACTATATGAACAGTAAACAAACAGTTCAAAGAAAGACAAATAACAAGTATGCAGCAATGACATGTGACATTATACTTTTTTTGTTGCTGTTAAGAGATAAGTTCTCACTATGTTGCCTAGACTGGTCTTGAGCTGCTGGGCTCAAGCAATTCTCTTGCCTCAACCTCCCAAAATGCTGGGATTACAGGCATGAGCCACCATGCCCAACTAACATGTAGAATTACTCATGCAGGGAAAATCTGTTGATACCTTAAAATGTCAAATGAGACCGGGCACAGTGGCTCAAGCTTGTAATCCCAGCACTTTGGGAGGCCTAGGTGAGGGGATTGCCTGAGCCCACAGGTTCGAGAACAGGGCAACTTGGCAAGACCTCATCTCTACAATAAATTAAAAAAAAAATTCGCCTGGCATGGTAGAGCACACCTGTAGTTCTGGCTACTTGGAAGGCTGAGGTGGCTGTAAGCGTGCCATTGCACTCTGGCCAGGGTGATGGAGTGAACTCCAACTCCAAAAAAAAGAAACAAGTCAAATGGATGGAAAGTCAAATGGATACAGCAAAGTGTATAGTGATTCTGCAACATCAAAGTCCATTACCGTGATCATAGAAGTAGAAACTGAACCCAATGCAGAGTGGACCCCTCTGGCATGGTAATGGGACCACAAGCTAGTGACAATGGAACACGCAGCCCACAATACAGAAGTATAAGGCTGACAGTTGAGTTAAGCAACCAACACTTAGTAGAGTGCCTGGCACATGGGAGACCACCATTTCTTAGTATTCTATTTCTCAGTAGATATTTGCTGAGAAAGTGGATGAATCCCCAAATATGCTACTAGTCCTTCTGGTTTGGAGCCGTATTGGTCTTTATATCTGCTGACGACAGCAGCAAACTTCTGTTGTGTTTAGTATGCAACTGACCCTATTCTCATAATGTCATGAGTATTCATTCTTTTAACTGCCATTTTAATCCGATGGGAGCAGGCACTCTTATCATTCCCATTTTACAGAGAAAGAGACTGAGGCATGAACTCAGGTTAAATAACTTGCCTAATGTCATCTAGCCCAGAACGACCTGGATTCAGAGCCCACATTTTAATTTTATTTTACTGAATATCTAGGATTAAACCAATAGGATTCCAATTTGACCTTATCCTAAATAACAGATTATCTTATACGAAACAAGTCACATTTTAGGGAAAAAGCTTACTGCCACCCACGTTCAATGCAGATAAGAAATGAGGTCAGGGGAAGAGACAAAATTTCACCATGAGATTTATAAAGTTCTGTCCTGAGAGATAAAGCAGTGGGCAACAACTATTTAAATCAAAAGAACGCAGGGAAGGATAACAAATGTGATTGCATTTATCTGGCTTGGTGGCTACAGAGATATGATAATTGAGCGGTGGTCTTCAAGCACTTGTATTACTTAGCTATACCAGAGAAAAAATGCTGAGCATGCCCACCCAGTATATGAATGTCTGCTTAAAATTACTTTATATCTCTAGCAATCAATTTGTCAAATAGCAGAAAAAGTTAATTTATTTCCTTTTTAAGTTTAAAATAGACACAGTTCAGGCACAGTGGCTCAGACCCTGCAATCCCAGCACTTTGAGGGGATGAGGTGGGAGAATCTCTTGAACCCAGGAGTTCGAGATCAGCCTGGGCAGCATAGTGAGACCTCATCTCTACAAAGAACCAAAAAATTAGCCACGCTTTGTAGTACATGCCTGTAGTTCCAGCTATGTGGGATGCTAAACCCAGGAGGTCAAAGCTGTGGTGAGACGTGATTGTGCTACTATACTCCGGACTAGGTGACAGAGTGGGACTCTGACTAAAAATTAAATAAATAACATAGATAGAAATAAACGTTTTCATTTTTATCTTATACCTCAATGGAGCATCCATCATATTTCTTGGCGGTTAAGCACTCTAAATTCCTGGTATAGAAAACAGCCAGAGAAAACCTAGACAAACACCAGAATACCTTGAAGGGATATAGAGAGAAACAACTAAGAAACTCAGTGCTTGGGATTATGTTCCAGATGCTTCTCCCACTCATGGTCTCATTTAACGCTTCAACAACCTGGGGCCCAGGCAGAGACCAGTAGGGAAAAGGAATTTGCTTTCCTGGGCACATGCTCCAAGAGTGATATTCTTAAAACTAATGTTAATATGACATTATTAATGATGGGAGGAAAATACAGAAGAATCCATGTAAAAGCAAGATTAGTAAGAAGGTAAAAAGTCAGTCACCTTCTTAAGGTGGTTAGGTCGGAGCCAAGCAACCAGGCAGGCCCCATCACTGTTCGCACCCAGTCCCTCCTCCAGGCTTGCTCCTAATGGTGGAAGATAATAGACTTCTGGAGTTTGGCTGATGCATAGGATTCCAGGTTGTGCTCTGCCCCAGGGGGCCTTGGTGAAGGGAAAATATAGGCTGAAATTGAGCTGGCATACCACTCACTCAGCTGCTGTGTCCCCCCAGTGGAAGTGCCTTTTTCTATTTTGCACAAAATCACCTAATTGGCTGGGGTCTGCCGTGCTGGGAAGGTAGGTCACCTTCTGTCCGTTCTACAGAAGAAGAAACTGACCAGTGTTCAGAACATTTGAAAGATCTGCACACGTTCACATAGGTAGGAAATGGCAGAACAGGAATCAAAACCTATCTTTTTTTTTTTTTTTTTGAGTTGGAGTCTCATTCTGTTGCCCAGGCTGGAGTGCAGTGGCACACTCACAGCCACCCCAGCATCGACCTGCTGAGCTCCGGCGATCCTTCCGCTTCGCCCTTCCAAGTAGCTACAGGTGCGCGCTACCATGCCTGGTCAGTTTTGATTTTTTGTAGAGATGAGGTCTCACCAAGTTGCCTGGGCTGGTCTCGAACCCGCGGACTCAGGCAATTCACTCTCCTCGGCCTCCCAAAGTGCTGGGATAACAGACTGAGCTACCGAGCCTGGCCAAAATCTGTCTTTTATTTCCAGCTTGGTGTTCTTCCATGACCCCCCACATTCTCATTTCAGCAAGCTTCTGGGAAGGCTAGAGAACAGTCCAATTGCAGGGAGCTAACACATAAAGAATCTCCAGAAGAGTCTTTCAGTCTTCTGACTGAAAGTGTCCTTCAGTCTTCATGTAGATATAATTTTTGAAATGTGCCTACTCAGCCCAAACTTCACCTATATAATAACTGCTTAGGTACCTAATCCTGAATTTCACCCTACAGCTGGAGCCCAGCAGGTCGAGGCTGCAGTGGCCGGGAGCAGCCACTGCACTCCAGTCTGGGCGACGGAGTGAGACTCCAACTCAAAAAAAATAAAATAAAATAAAAAAATAAATAAAATAAAATAAAATTTAAAAAGAAATAGAGAAAGAAATGCGCTTACTCAAATCCCAGTAGGGTAAAAGACAGTGATTAATTTTCCAAAAACTGTTAATCACTCAGACATGAGCACTGAATAGAAAAAACAAAGTACTGGAATTTAGTCACTAAGAACAGAAGCTCCTCATATTGCTGAAAGAACACATCCTAAGACTCCAGCAGAAAGGCAGCTCCTAGTAGAATTCCAAAAGAGCCCTTCTCAAAAGAATGTGCACGCAGTTTGTCTAATACAAGACTACAAAAAGGCACAGCCAGGCTAGAAAGCCCAACTGTAAGCAGTATGAAGACTTCAACAGTGAGGTAGCTCCAGGAGAAAGGAAGTCCCCCCTCTGTGTTCAATAGAAACAGTATTTCTGACCACTGCAACATTAGGAACAACTGAAGTATCAGTATTTTCAAAAGTATATACAAAAAGAAAAAGAAGTCAGGAAAAAATAAGGCAAATAGACGTCTTTAAAAAAAAAGAAAATAAAAGTGTTTTTGCTGTATCGTTGTAAATAACAGCAGCCTATAAGAACTTGGAAACTTTTGTTTCATCTTTTCTGCCCTTTTGAGAAGTTTGTCTAATTAAACCTACACTTAATTTCTCTTTACCTTTACCCAGTAACTTAAAGATCAGTGTGCAGAACAAGCTAAAGAAAGGCTGTAAAACAAATTTCAAAAGAATAATTGCAGGGTTCCAGGCTGCTGGTACAGGATTAAGAAAGAGTGCTTGGGGTATGGGCCAGGAGAAAGTCCCCAACACCACAAGGTTTATGAAACCCTGAGGCTACGATCATCACTGGCAGATTATCAGCCCACAGACACAACAGGAAAGAATCCAACCACTTGCTCCTAGGGGCAATCCTCAGATTTCCTTTAGAGGAAAAAGGCTAAAACAAATAGAGCTACCCAGGCACTTATGTAGGAGGAGGGAGAGGAGGGGAAAGAAATTGAGGGATGAAGAGAAAAAATGTAAAATTAATAAGAGAACCTGATCCAAAACACATCAAGGTGAGAAAAGTTAATATTCTAAAAGCTGATGTGAACATTCTTCTCAGAATGAAATAATTTATGTTAAGGAAAATATCTGAGTAAGTGTGGGAAGGAGGAGAGGAAGGACATAGAGGAATGAGTCATTGAATGCAAGGGCCAGGTGAAGCCAAGGTACAAAGAGAGGTCTATGCTACATTGGGATGAACAGGCCTGTAAGTAGGAGAAGATAAATCAGGAGAGCACAGAGGGGCTAGCATATCAAAGAAGAAAACAGGTCAAACAACACAGCAGGTGGCTGGAGTATTTGCTCATTACTTCTATTTTGAGATGCAACTACCTTTCAATCTTTCTCAACCTTTAGTAAAATCTTTACACACACAACACACCTTTTATGAATGAATTTTGTACAAATCACAGCAGATTTTATGCTTGGATCAAAGTAGTACAGATAGGCAAAAATCTATCATCTCAACTATTTCCATGGAAGCAAAAACTGAGATCATGGGAACCCAATCTTTCCAATAATTTGCTAAAACTTGGAGAGGGCATTGGACTGAGGTTTGACCTAATATCTTTTAGATCTTTAAGAACACCTAATATCTAGGTTACAAAAATATATAAAATCCTCCCCAAGGTTTCCCAATTAAAGACTTTGTAGAAAAATAAATACATATAGGTAAACTCATTCCATGACTATGATAACAGCTATGTACTACTTCAGGTGAAGAAATGCAAGGGTTGCAAGGATTGGAGAAATGAATGGACTCATTCGAATCTGGTTTCTTGAATTCTCAGCTGCAAATGATCATGGTGAGAAAACAATAGCTATTTTTGAAAAGAAAAAAAAAACGTGAAGATCCATTCTCAATTCTATGGTCAATGAAATAAATGGAATTTCTTGCTTTTGCTTTCTACAGGGGGGTGTTTCCAAGAAGAATATAAGGCAAAAATCCAAGCTTCCTTACAAAAGGAAATAACCCATCCAAATCTGCACTGAAATGCTGCTCACATCTAGGAAGAAAAATCAAATATTTAACATTGTAACCGTCAAATTTATACCACTAAAGACATGCATTTTTAAGTGAGTTTGTACATACTGAAATACCCCCAAATGATCAATGTGAAATTAGGGCCTTTTAATAGTAATTTTCATTATTTTAAGTCATTAATGTTTATGACTATGTCTTTGTATGATATATCTTTGGTGATGGTTATTTGCATCTCAGTTCTTTGTTAGAATCATAAGAAACACCAGGATGATGTCAAAGTAGCACCTTCTTAATTAGGCAGTAGTCAGAGAAGCATTGCAGTGAAAAGCAGAATCTACCTGTAACAACTAGCTGAAAAGGTGGCACATTTACATGAATGAGACACCAAGGGGCTGAGGTTAAAAAAAAAACAAAACCAAAACCACTTAGCTTCAGAGAAACTACCTAAAATAAAAGTCCTAGCACTTTGGAAGGCTGAGGTGAGCAGATAACTTGAACCTAGGTATTTGAGACCAGCCTGGGCAACCTAGTGAAACCTCATATCTACAAAGTAAGTAAGTAAATACATAAATATTAGCTGGGTGTATTCCTAGTTACTTGGGAGGCTGAGGTGGGAGGATTGCTTGAGCTGAGGAAGTTGTGGCTGCAGTAAGCCAGGATTGTGCCACTATACTCTAGCCTGGGCAACAGAGTAAAACCCTGTCTCAAAACAAACAAGCAAACAAACAAACAAAAAACCCAAATACCAACAAGATGCTGGGCGTGGTAGCTCATGCCTGTAATCCCAGCACTTTGGGAGGTGGAGGCAAGAGGATTGCCTGAGTTCAGGAGTTGAAGACCAGCCTGAGCAACATGGCAAGACCTCATCTCTACAATTTAAAAAAAAAATTAACTGGGAGTGGTGTCTTGCGCCTGTACTTCCAGTTACTTGGAAGGCTGAGGCAAAAGGATTGCCTGAGCCCAGCAGGTGGAGGCTGTGATGGTCGTGAGCGTGCCACTGCACTCTAGCCTGGGCAACAGAGTGAGACTCTAACTCCAAAAAAAAAAAAAAAAAAAGAAAAAACCGTTATAAAAAAAAAAAAGAAAACAATACCAGCAAGCATATGAAAGATGCTCAACATCACTAGTTATTATGGAACTGTAAATCAAAACCACAATGAGATAGCACTTCATATTAAATACCACACACACATATTACAATAATTTCTATTTTTTTGAAAAAGGAAAAATAACAAGTGCTGGCAAGGATATGGAAAAATTTAAACCCTTCCACATTGTGTGTTGGAATTTAAAATGGTGCAGCCACTAGGGAACACCGTATGTCTGTTCCGCAATAATTTAAAATAGAGGTTTTTGCACACCCCCCGCCCCAAAAAAGAGCCAACGATATAAATAAGGGCCAGCTAATCTATTGCATGCCACAGAAATAAATGACACAGGGGTGAGGGGAGGGCAGCTGGTGTTGGGCGCGTAGAACATAGCTGAGTAGTGCTGAGTTTCCCTTGGGGAATGTCTCTGGGCCTACTATGTGCCAGCTGTTATGTCAGGGATACCAAGAACAGTAAGCTCTTCAAGGTCAAGCACAGGAGAAAAACATCTAAGTCAGTAGTGTGGTAAGTACTCAAATAAGTGCTCAAATGTGTGCTTGTTATCCACCATAAACTATATATATTATCATCTTATCTAGACCCAAGGGGAAAAAAAGTCTGGTGGTATTTTTATTGAGATCACTTTACATTTATAAGTTAATTTAAGAAGATATCTTTATAACGCTGCTCCTTCCTCTCCTGTTGTGCATTTGCATTTGGAAGCTTTTGTTCCATCTTTTCTGCCCTTTTGAGAAGCTTGTGTAATTAAACCTGCCCTTAACTTCTCTTTGCCTTTATACATGATCTTAAAGACCAGGGTGCAAAACAAGCCTTAAAGAAAGGCTGTAAACCAAGTTTCAAAAGAAGGATTGCAGGGTTCCAGGTTGCTGGTGCAGGACTAAGAAAGAGTGCTTGGGATACTAACTTTGTGTCTTCTAGGAGTGTTTTATAGTTTTTTTCCACATAGATTTTGTACATTTATTAAGTTATGCCTAGGTACTGTATTTTTTTTTGCTACCATAAATCTGTCTTTTCTTCGAAAACATTTATTCTTAACACAGAAGGTACAGCCCTCCCCCTTTTCCTTGCCTTATCTGATTGCTATTGCTCAGTGAGCCCTGATAAGTTTGGTGTGTATTGTTCCAGATCTATATTGTGTATTTACATATACACGACATGTAAACAAATGAGAGCTTACCCTACGTATTATTTCTGTACCTCGAGTTTTTTACCTTCACAGTATGTCTTGGAAACATTAATACATTGGCACCTAGAGATCTACTTCATTCTAAAAGTCACGGAATTACATATTGTGGACAAGCTATAATTTACTCAAGAAGTTTCCATGATAATGTGCCATAGGCAATTTTGCTATTAAAAAACGTGCCAGTTTCAAAAGGTTGCATACCAATTGATTTTACACGACATTCTGAAAAATAGGCCAGAGAACAGAGAGGAGCATAAAACAGGTCAGAGGTTAAAAGGCTGATGTTGGGAGTTTCACTGCAAAGGTCAGTACCAGAGACTCCTTGCGGTGTTTTTTGTATATCCTGTTGGTAGTGGTGGTTATAAGAATTGATGTATGTTTTAAACCTCAGATATAGAGGGTGCCAAAAATATGCATGCCCACTTTAAGAAAGGAAAAAACTGTATTAAACTTGTAATACTCAATATATACCGATAACAAAAGATGAAGGCAAGTCACATTTGACTTCTGCAAGGGTAAGAGGCACTCAAAGTGGTTACCCTCAGTGTCTAGACACTTCTGATGACGACAAACGACTGCAGGACTTGTTGCTGGGCAAGGGCCTCCCGGATCTTCCCTTGTGCACATCACACACAGGAAAAGTCTCAAACTTATCACGAATGCATGCAATGGCTAAGTGTGTTGGAGGTTCTGCTGCATGCCCATGCCTCCCCTGTTGATGTACTTCCACAATGCGCTCGAATTTCAAATACCACTTCAAAAGGGTCTTGTGCTCCTCTAAGGACAACCGTGCTTCCACCATTTTCTTTGACTGTCTTGCCTGTCGCATGGTGATGCTAGCATTCATTTGATTAACACTATCTTTTGAGAGAATGTCATACTACTCATTGTTACTGTAATTCAATTCAACTTTGAAAAATGATAGATAACATCGCTTAAAATGTGTATACTTTTTTTGGCACACCCTTGTTTAGATAAAGGATGAATTCTTGAAGATAGGAGGATTCAGTGCTGTCTGAACCACCTTTGTAATTTTGCTTTATTTTTTAGGTGTCTGCCTTATACAATTAAAAAAATCCAATCACCTTTTTTTTTCACAAGTGAATTTAAGCCATTTTGCTCACTCACATTTGGGTATTTGTGCTTATTTCTAGATTTTAAATGTTTATTTATATTCTTTCCCCCTCTTTCCTGCTTTTTGTTGTGTTGATAACTTTTTCCACATCTCTTATTTTCCATCCTCCACCTTCCTTCACCCAGATGGTTAGAAGGATGTCGACTTCATTTCTATTCTTCTAGAGGTTATTTATAATTTCTTAACATGTACACTTAAATGTTTCTTAGTTTTCATATGCCCCTTCCTGTAATGCTTACCTCAATGAACTATACCGTCTTCTTGTTCCCAGAGTTTGCTTTTGCTTTCTTTTGAAGCATACTTTTTTTCTTTTTTAGAATCAATGGTTGATTATAACTTTATATATTTGTTCAATTATGTGTCATTAATTTTCTTAGCTCTAATATGTTTCTCTGGGTTCATTTTTCTTTCGGTTGTAGTATATCCCTTAATAACTCTTAATAAAAGTCTGTGGGTGGAAAACTCATATGTCTGAAAATGTATGGCTTACATTCTTGAATAATAGTTTGAAAAGTTATAAAATTCTGGGTTGATAGCAATTTCCCCCTCAGTAATTAAAAATATTATTTTATTTTTCCCTGGCTTACATTTCTGCTGATGAGAAACCTGCTGCCAGTTTGATTTTGTTCTTTAGTGGGCAATCTATCTTTTTCTATGGTAGCTTTTAACATTTTATCTTTAATCTCAGATTTTCTATAGTTTCACTTTAATTTTGAAAGTATATGGATTAATTTTGCTTCATACTTGTAGCTATAGACTTGACTTTCTTCAATTTTGGAAAGCTTTGGCAAATATTGCTTCAAAAATTGCTCCATCTGGCTGGGCACAGTGGCTCACGTAATTCCAACACTTTGAGAGACTAAGGCAGGAGGATTGCTTGAGTCCAGGAACTCATGACCTCGTCTCTACAAAAAATAAAAATATTAGCCAGGTATGATGGTATATGACTATATGACTACTCGGGAGTCTGAGATGGGAGGACTGCCTGAGCCCAGGAGGTGGAGGCTGTGGTGAGCTGTGATTGTGCCGCTGCACTCTAGCCTGGGTGACAGAGTGAGATCCTAACTCAAAAAAAAAAAAAAAATTGTTCCATCATTTCTTCCATTTTCTTCTACAACTTCTCTTAGATATATATCATATTAGAGTCTTCCAGTCTATCTTCCATGAATGCATGTGTGAGCTTTGATCTCTGTCTCTCTCTGTGCTGAACTCTGGGTAAACTCAGAACTCGTGTGTAATTCATTACTTCTTTCTGCTATAAAACCATATACTTTTGTGGTTTCCTCCACCCAGTCCCCGTGCCACCCTCCCACCCCACAGTCCACCATTAGACCTTATCATGGTGTTTTGAGTACAGTCTAGTTGTTCTGTTTATATTTAAAATTCATGGACTTTATTTCCAAGATTTCTAAATTTGTTATATCTATTTGCTCTTAAATCATATCTACTTACTCTTAAAATGTTATGCCTTGATCTCTTTGACCACTTTAAAGATATTTATTTTAAATTCCTTGTTAACTGTCTCAAAACTTAATTTTATCTTGAGTGACTAGCTAGAATCCAACAGCTAATTTTGTGAATAACCTTTCTTAACATAATTTTCTTCATGTATTTTGGGTGGTAGGTGCATTCTGAGTAGGAGACTGCTTTCTGCTGTCTTTCTCGAGTATGCTTTTGTGGTTTCCTCCACCCAGTCCCCGTGCCACCCCTCCCAACCCACAGTCCACCATTAGACCTTATCATGGTGTTTTGATGTTCCACTGTGATGTTAGGATCTCACAGATCCAGTCTTGGGGACAGCATGTAGTTCCTGGTTGGGAGGCACCCTGGATAGACAGCTTCCTCTGAAGTATCAGCACCAGCATCCACTTCAGCAGCATTCTGTTCAACTTCTTCTTGGAAGTGGGGGGGTCAGTCTTTAGCTCTAGTCTCTTATCTTGCTTGGTGCATTTATAGTTCCTTTTACTGGCAGGAGCTGAGCTCCTGGCTGCTACTGCTTAGTTTTGGATGAGAGCCCAGCGATTGATTCAGCCCCACTCAGTATTCTATGTGTGCACCGCAGAAATGCTCATCTTGTTTTTGAGACCCTGTCTGCATTTTTGTTATCTCTTTTTACATTTTTTCTATCATGAATATACACATTGAGCAGAGGAGTGTCTTGGAGTGTAACACTTGCTTCCCCATCTTTTGCAGAAGTGTGTGTATTTTGATATAAAAATTAATCAAGCCAGGTGCAGTGGCTCACATCTGTAATCCCAGCACTTTAAGAGACGGAGGTGAGAGGACTGCCTGAGCCCAGAGGTTTGAGACCAGCCTGGGCAACTTGGCAAGATCACGTCTCTACAATAAATAATAATAATAACAAATAGCCAAGTGTGGTGGCACACACCTGTGGTTCCAGCTACTTGGAAGGCTGAGGCAGAAGGGTCACCTGAGCCCAGCAGGTCAAGGCTGCAGTAGCTGTGAGCATGCCATTGCACGTACCCCAGCCTGGATGTAAGAGTGAGACTCTGACTTAAAAAAAGAAAAAATTAATTGAGACAAATTAACACCATGAAAAATTGGATTGCTTGAGTAGTACTAAATAAGGTAAACTTATAATGCCAAGTCCCTCTCCCCCAAAAAAGGCTGAATTTCCTTACACACCTCCCACCAATGGCATACGAAAATACTTATTTTCCAACATCCTCAACAATAAAGTCTATTGTTCTTATTCTATGAGCTATAACCCCAAAATTATTTCTCCAGTTTAGATTTAGATTAGCATAGAAAGAGAAAGTGAGTGAGAAAAATTTGCAGTGTATAATAAAACAGGGAGTACCTATTTTATCATTCCAATACGTTAACTTGTGGTTCAGATGCAGTCTTCAAATTGTGGCTTATTCTTTAAAAAGACGTTCTTTAACTTGGCTATGAAGGCTTGATCCAAACAGTTAGAGTGGGGCCATCAAAGCATAAAAGTGATCGACACTATCCTTCACCCTCCCTCCAACCCATAGATTCAAATATAGCTGGTATCAAAGCATTCTACCCTGAAGTTGATCATCCAGATTTGCCTGCAATCTGACAAAACAAACCAAGTTATCTCTGATGACCTAAGAATGATCTAGCAGGAAACACATCTCAAAGACCTAGTTCCCAGGGCTTGTTCACAGATTCTAAGGACAGACTATCCTTTATCAACTAAAACTCATGAATATCTACCATAGGCTAAGCATTATGGGAAAATCAAAGAGGCATAGCCAATATTTGTTGTTCTAAAAACACTTGTAATCTTGTTGTAGGCATACATAGCCACATGAAAAGTCAAGCAAGAGAGCCAATATGGCAGTATTGCAAACCAAGTGAATGATGCGATAAGACAGTAAGAGCTCAGGCTTGGAGTAATCAGGGTAGGCTTCATGGAGTAGGAGTATTCATTTGCGACTTGAAGCTACTAGGTCTGGACCTTGTGGACTCCACAGGAGCAAAAGGTTGCATGTGAGGAGAGAGGGGAAAATATTGAAAAGATGAACTGTTACATTTCTTTTCTGAGGTAGACCCATATCTCCTGGGTGAGAATGCAATCAGAAGAAAAGGAAATTAACTTTTGTGTCACTAAGTCATCAGATAATGTACAAACTTGATTTAGCACTTTTTCTAAGAAGCAAGATACTAGAGGACAAAGAAAGCACCCTCTCTCCAAAGGCATGAGATGCACCCTTCTGATTAACTCTGAAAAATACAGATTTCATTTCAAGGTTAACTACTGAAAAAAATTATATATATAATATATATAAATCATCTATTAATATATAATATAATTATATTTTTATAATTATATACAATATATATTATTTATTTATTTATTTTTGAGTCAGAGTCTCACTGTCACCCTGGCTGGAGTGTAGTGGCATGCTCACAGCTACCGTAGCCTTGACATGCTGGGCTTAGGTAATACCTCTATCTCAACCTTCCAAGTCTTTAGAACTACAAGCGTGCACCACCATGCCCTGCTAATTTTTTAAAATTTATTATAGAGACATGGTTTTGCCAAGTTGCCTAGGCTGGGGAAATATTTCAAGTACAAGAAAAAATAAAAAAGGTAAGAAAGAAAAAGAACTGAACTCAAATGGCATGGTCTGAAGGGGTGAACATCTAAATATCTAAATGTCTTTTCTTTTTTTTTTGAGTCAAGGTCTCACTCTGTTGCCCAGGTTGAGGTGCAATGACACGATTACAAGTCACTGCAACCTCAGACTCCTGGGTCTGGCAAACCTCTTGACTCAGCCTCCCAAGTAGCTGGGACTACATGCATGCACCACCACACCTGACTAATTTTTATTTTTATTTTTTGTAGAGATGAGGTTTCACTATGCTTCCCAGGTTGGTCTTGAACTCCTGGGCTCGAACGATTCTCCTGCTTTGGCCTCCCAAAGTGCTGGGATTACAGTCATGAGCCACCGCACCTGGCCAAACGCTTTCATTCTTAGCAAATGTCTTATTCATAAGCCTTGCTTTGTTTCATGTCCAGCACGTGTATATTTGGGGGCACAAAAAAAGACATACGTGAGAACCACACACGCTACATCACCATCACCAGGACAAACAAGGTCCTTGTCTTCAGGGGAAATGGAAAAGCAAACTGCAGTTTTGAAGCATCGCTTCCTGTCTGCCGTGCACGTACTAGCGTCCTTCATCTGTCTTTTTTAAGACCTTTTTTTTTTTAACAGCAGTTTTAGGTTCATATCAAAATTGAGAGGAAGATACAGAGATTTCCCATATTTCCTCTGTCCCCAAACATGTACAGTCTCCCCCATTACCACCGTCCTCAACCACAGTGGTATATTTGTTAAAACTGATGAGTCTCCATTGACATAAGCACCCAAAGTTCACAGTTGATACTAGGGTTCACTCTTGGTGTGGTACATTCTTTTTTTTTTTTTTTTGAGTCGGAATCTCACTGTGTCACAGCCACCGCAGCCTCCACCTGCTGGGCTCAGGTGATCCTTCCGCCTCAGCCATTCAAGTAGCTGGAACTACAGGCACGCGTCATCATGCCTGGCTAAGATTTTGATTTATTGTGAAGAGGAGGTCTCACTAAGTTACCCAGGCTGGTCTTGAAACCATAGGCTCAGGCAATCCTCTGACCTCGGCCTCCCAAAATGCTGTGATTATAGGCGTGAGCCACCATGCCTGGCCGCTGTGGTACATTCTATGGGTTTGGGCAAATGTCTAATGACATGTATTCATCATCATAGCATCATTCAGAGCATTTTCACTTCCCAAAAAGTCCTCTGTGTTCCTCCTACTCATGTCTTTCCTCTCCCAACCCTCTAAGCAACCACTGATATTTTTTACTGTGTCTGTAGTTTTGTCTTTTCCAGAATGTCACATAGTTAGAATCATACAGTATGTATCTTTTAAGGTTAGCTTTTTTACTTAGAAACATGCATTTAAAGTTCCTTTGTGTCTTTTTATGGTTTGATAGTTCTTTTCTTTACACTGCATAGTATTCCATTGTTCCACTGTCTGGACCGTCACTTCTTTTTAATAATGATGATGATTTTGTGTGTGTGTGTGTGTGTTGGAGTCTCACTATGTCAACCAGGCTGGAGTGCAGTGGCATGCTCACAGCCACTGCAGCCTTGACCTGTTGGGCTCAGGCAATCCTTCTGCTTTAGCCTTTCAAGTAGCTGGAACTACAGGCATGCACCACCACGCCCAGCTAATTTTTTTTTATTTATTGTAGAGATGAGGTCTCGCCAAGTTGCCCAGGCTGGTCTTGAACCCCTGAGCTCAGGCAGTCATCTTGCTTCCGCCTCCCAAAGTGCTAGGATTACAGGCATGAGCCAAAACTTATGATGGCCAGGAAATAACACACTGTATGTGGAAGAAATGTAGGCCCAGATAATAAAGTGAGAGTAAAAAATAGTTTAAAGCAAATTGCCAAATTTTAAGGTATTTATTAATGAACATAAGAGCTGAGTTAAAAGGTCTGTCTTTATTAGCTATTTATTTCCCCATCAGTAATATGAAAAGGAAAACAATAAAACCATACCTTGGCACCTCTGGGGCATGGAATCCTTGGAAAATAAATCCAAGGATTAGAAGAATGAGTCCATTAAAACTTGAATTTTTGAATTTATGAATTTTCTTAGTGGTGAAGTACAACAGGACATGTTCTACTGTTTTACTGATACATAATTAAAACCCAAACATTAAGCAAATCTTCTTGAGTTATGCACCATCAGAAATGCTTCAGGAACATTAAATGCCACTTGTCTGGCAGAAGGATTAAACACTGAAAAACCTAAAACATAATTTCCTGCCATTAT
Organism: Carlito syrichta; assembly: GCF_000164805.1. Taxonomy (NCBI): domain Eukaryota; kingdom Metazoa; phylum Chordata; class Mammalia; order Primates; family Tarsiidae; genus Carlito; species Carlito syrichta. The sequence goes on along the minus strand of NW_007260458.1, from coordinate 614,873 downwards.
TATATGCTTTGTTTTCCCTGCCTAGCACAAAATAAACGCTGTGTTCCCCTCCACAGAAGAAAAACCCCAGCCATAGCAAGTGCACACATTCATCCAATCAGATGCCAGGGAACAGGTGGAACTACATGGTTTCTAGCTACTTTCTTGTGGATGAAACAATTCATTTTGCATATCCTTCAACTGGTCAAGTGACATCAGCCCAGTGATTCTTAAAGCCAGAGTTAAGTGCTGACTCATTTAAGATATACACAGAGACTGCAGGATTCAGGGAGGCACTGTTTATTCCCAAGTAAAAAAGAAACTATTGCATCTACATTAGCATCCTATGTTTTGATATTTTGCTTAATAAATCCAATTCTCCTGTCACTGTATACACTGACACACTAGCTTTTCTGAGAGTGAGGATGACAACGCATACCGTCACTGATCATTTCTTAACCCTTGGTTGGCCTGAGGCTTTTTGCAGTCATCCAGGATGCTTTCGTTTCCTATCTCTTGGTTGTATCTACATTGTGTTTTTTACTTCTTCTTTTTCTAAAGAAAACTGCTCTGGGACAAACCAGGAATTAGGGGGAAAAATTTCAAAAATGAGGGAGGTAGGCGAGGTTCAAAGCAGTCTCCTCTCATTCTGCCTCAGGGCATTTTTCCATAAGCCATAAGGACCAGTGATTTATTTGATCCATGGCAATTTAAGTGGAAAGCATCCATTTCAAAGTAAAAACCACGTGAGAATATTCAGTGGGTGTATAAAAACTACAGATAAATATTAGGAACATACGTTTCAATTTACAACAGAGGCAGTTTGTTTCAGTTGTGTGAAGAATTTGAAATATTTATCTACAATTATGCTCTTAAAATAATACAGGAGAAGCTCTTTTTGAGGTAATGCCCAGGGACTGAAATCTTAGTTCTGTACTCAACTGACTTATCTCTAGACACCCCGCAGCTTACTGATAAATCTGTGAGCAGGAGTAGATTAAAAGAAATGGGGAGACTCCAAAGAGAAATATGAATCTCTGGATAATCCTCAGTGTATGAACAGCACAAAGAAAATGTAGAATTCAAAATACTGGAAGCATTCCAATAAACAAAAAACTGTTCTAAAAAGGTTTTTCAAAAGTGATTATTACAGAAATTTACTACAATAATTGAAGAATAATTTGCTACGGTACTCAGTATGTGAGAAGATGTCAAGTATCAGGCTGTGGTTCAATCTTTGTAAAGGAACAGACAGTATCATTCATAAAAGAGAATTGTTGTGACTTGTAGCGGCATCATAGACAGCATGCAGTTAAGGTAAGAATCTGGGCAACTGCTAATCATCTATGTGTGTTGGATGGTAAGTGAATTTTTTTTCAGTCATTATGCTTTTTAGAAGTTAAGATTTAGCTGGGTGTGGTGGCTCACTCCTGTAATCCCAGCATTTTGGGAGGTGGAGGTGAGAGAATTGCCTGAGTCCAAGGGTTTGAGACCAGTCTGGGCAACTTGGTGAGACCTCATTTCTACAATAAATTAAAAAAAAAAAAAAATTGGCCAGTTGTAGTGGCCCACACCTGTGGTTCCAGATACTTGAAAGGCTGAGGCAGAAGGATCGCTTGAGCCCAGCAGGTCGAGACTGCAACAGAGTGAGACTCCAACTCCAAAAAAAAAAAAAGTTAAGATTTGCACTCCATACATACCATTAATTTGAGTAAGACAGGCTTCATACATTCCAGACAAATAGATATTTTATCATATAGGGTGAATTTCATCTATGCATTTTTCCTTTTTTCTGAATCATCCAGATAATGGCTGATGTCTAGGGAGGACTCAAGACTCTTGCTCCTCCTTACTACTTTCTAGGAGAAAGAGCTAGTAGAGACAGTAATGTTTAAGGACAAGTATTGAACCTTGGTGTCACAAGGGGTTAAGGTTCTCCCTTGGGATCACTCTGTTTGGATTCTCTCTTTAGAGCTTCTGGTGGGATCATCATTTTGAAGTCTCTCCTCTTCCTTCAAACTGAGGATAGGTCTCAAGTTGCTTCTCTCTTAGGAGTTGATGGTTGCCTAGGAGGGCCTGAGAAGGATATCTCAGACAAGCTTTAGGGGTAATCAGAAATCAATCAGTCTCCTCCTTCTTCCCTCTTCTCTTTTCCCTGTCTCCATTTTCTCTCCTCTTCTTTACCCAGATTCCCCTTTTTTTGACCAGAGCATGGCAGAGATTAAGGTATAGAAAAAAAAAAAAAATATATATATATCTAAGGAAGATTCTTTCAGCTCCACCCTCTCCCTTTCTGGTCCAGGTATGTAGATTTTCAGAGTTTTTTGCAAAGGAAGTCCCTGTAACTTATCTGAGGTCTGTCCTAACTTACCTGGAGACAGATATTGAATTTGGGGCCAAAACCTTAGCTTTGATTAAATGCTTTTTGGCCTGTCATGTCCTCTGTCTATATCTCTATAACCCCTGCAAAGTCTTTTAGGAGAAAGGCACAAGTAGCTATGGGAATTTGGGTATTTGGTCCTGAATCCTAGATTTCTCTCAATCTCAGTTTATCAGACACCTAGCTAATCACACTTACTATATGAAGATGCCCCACATGAAGAAAAGGCATTTGAAGTCCACAGAAAACTAAAACCAATATATTTCTATTTTACCCTCATTTTCTTTTATAATAAATATCTGAAATGAAAGTGACATCTATTTTGCTCATTTTATAAAATTAGGGCTCAGAAAAGCCATTTGTTTCACCTAAAATAATATTAAAAGTATAAGGGAGAATCCATGGTGTTTGATCTAACTGAAATTATTTCAAATAAAACAGACCCCAGGCTTTGTACTTCTAGTGAGCACACAAGGTTTCTTTTTTTTGAGTTGGAGTCTCACTCTGTCGCCCAGACTGGAATGCAGTGGCCACTCCCGGTCACCGCAGCCTCAACCTGCTGGGCTCCAGCGATCCTTCTGCCTCAGCCTTCCAAGTAGCTGGAACTACAGGCGTGCGCTACCACGCCCGGCTAATTTTTTGATTTATTGTAGAGATGAGGTCTCGCCAAGTTGCCCAGGCGGGTCTCAAACCCGCGGGCTCAGGCAATCCACTCACCTCAGTCTCCCAAAGCATGGGATTACAGGCTGAGCCACAGCACTCGGCCTTACTAGCTTTTAATAACTAAAATACCTTGGGTAGGGAGATGCCAAGTCTATTTTTAAATAGCTGACCCTATTACTGCCAGTACTTCTACCACTTCTTAGAAAAGCTAGTGTTTTGAACTTGCCACTACATGATGAAAAAAGTCACTATGTATCTTTAAAAGTCTGTGTGCTTTTATTAGAAACAGAAAGTGCTATGATATCAAAAAAAAGCAGAAAGTCACTGGGTGTGGATAGCATATGCCTGTAATCCCAGCTACTTGGCAGGAAGATCACTTGAGCCCAGGAGTTCGAGACCAGCCTGGGCAACTTGGTGAGACCTTAGTGAGACCAAGGCAAACATAGTGAGATCCCATCTAAAAAAAGAAAAAAGAAAGAAAAAGATGAAGTTCTTATTTACGAGAATCCTCCAAGTGGACATTTATACAATTTTATCCTATCTCACAAGTCTTATCCCTTGTAATATTCCCTAACACTTTTTTTCCCATGAATATAATTTATACCTATTACCATCCTTTATAGAATATCAAGAACCTTCATTTTCCCACGTTGGCTTCATTATTCTTCCTCCTTCTGTACCCACTGCACTTTATTTATATTGTAGCAATTTTTTTGAGAAGGATGTATACAAATGTCTACCTTTGTAGCAGTGTAAATACCTTTAGGGAGGAACTCAGGTCTTTGTGCCATCAGAATTTAGAAGAGTGGCTATAACAGGTGCAAAATAAGTGGGTATAATGAATGAATGAGTGCATTATTTTGCCTCTGCAAATATTCCCTAAGCCCCTTTAATTTGTATCCCTCTTCATACCTATTAGTGTTGTGAGCCTAGTCAATATTCAGTAAATACATATTGATTTATCCATAGGTTCATAGCAAAAACTTTATTAAACAGAATTCCCCCATCTTGATATTCTTCAAGAATATCAAGAATCCTAAGATTTTTTTTTTAAGGCAAAATCAAACTATAAATATGTCAAGGATGCTAGAAAAGAGATTTATATGTTGAACTTAAACTAAATTCCTTCTAATTCTTTTCCAATTCTGAAAATCTATTATTTTTATTTTTTTTAAAGAAATTTAACTGTGCAAGACTACAACCTTCAAGGATAAGAATAAGCCAGTCTCAAAAAAAAAAAAAAAAAAGAATAAACCAGTCTTCTGAAAATATCACCATTATTCAAAAAAACACTAAATTTTAAGTGACCACTGAAAACAATCCCCAAGAGACTAAGGCATAACATAGGTAATGAAAATAAGCAAAATTCATTTGGAAATTGGTTGTTTAGAATTTAAAAAACCCTAATTTTCCACAAGACAACATGCAGGTTACTAGACTCCCAGGGTAGCTCATAAAATCAAATCCCTAGGTATAAGGTTAAGTACTAATACTGTTGCAGGACTTAATCACAACAAATTGGTTTTAGCTAAATTAATAAAATATTTAAACTTATTTATTCATTTCTTTGCATTGGTGATTTATGTGGTCCCAGGTCCCCAGCTACTCTAAGATTAAGTTCTTTATCCTAATTGAGAAGTCAGATGTACAGCAGGACATTAAATCTAAGACACCTGACACTTGTGGGCGCACAGGTGCTTCAGGACACTGGCTGGTGCTCGGTTTGGACCAGTGCTTGTCTCAAGCCTTACAAAGTGGATCCAAGCAAGAAAAGACTGAAAGGGGTCATTCCCCTCATGTCCTCTCTCTGCCTACCATGGTGGTCTCTTCCATCACCTCTGTGTGGAATGTTACTGCTGCAGACAGCCACATGGCTCCCTCTCTCAGTTCCTTTTGTGTGGCCCCACATGTCACCTTTTCAAAGCAGAATTCCTTGTCTACCCTGTTTAGAAGTAGGACCCGACACCCTCTCTCCTTACAATGCTTTTTTTTTTTTTTTAAAGCACTTGTATCTGACATTGTATTTGAAATGTTTTTGTTTGTTTGTGGGCAGGGATTTTGTCATTTTTTTCACTGTCCAACCCCAGTGCCTAAAACTATTATACATAAAGAACAAACGGTTCTTATGACATACAGATTGTCCTTCTATCCTCCCTGGCACTAGGCCACTCAGTTTCTGGAAGGGTATCTCTAGTAATAGGAAACTCACTACCTAACATGGCATTCTCAGAAAGTTACTGGCTTACTGAAAGTTTGGGTTAACATGGCATTCTCAGAAAGTTACTGGTTTATTGAAAGTTTGGGTTTGTATGAGTCAAAATATTCCTTCCTAAAACTTCTATTGGTTCCATTTGGTCTTCTAGAACATACGGGATGAGTTGAAGCCATTTAAGCTTTTCACATGACAGTCATTCATGTGTCTGCTGTCTGTTCTCAAACCACTTCAATCTTTTCAACTTGAAGGTAAACATCTTGTCAGCCAGGCCTCATACGATATTTTTTAGTCCCTCTCCTCTACTGTTCACTGTCTCCTAAATTGTGATGTAAAATACCCAGAAATGAACATAGTGTCTCTGTAATTCAAAGGTCTCAGCCCCTTTCCAAGGACATCAGATGCTCATTGTATACTAGCACATGGCTAAAATGTGTCATCTACGCTTCATTCTCTCATCCTTTCTTTCCGCAAAAATGCATTCTTTTGAGCACCGACTTACACATGCCTGCTACTAATCTCCATTCTGGGAATGCAGGAATGAACCCTATAGATGAGGTCTGGCCTTATGGAGTTGATATTACTGCAAATTAGGCGTAATTCTTCCCACTAGATTTTTGTTTTTTAAACAAAGGGATGATAAATCTCAGAGCTAAAAATTTTCCTACTTGTGAAATGTACAGTTAAGAAATGCCCTACTTGTGAAATACAAAGAAATATTTACAAAGAGACTTAGAAGTTTACAATTGGGCAAAAGGGATGAGAGATTTGGATGGAACATCTGACTTATATTCCATAAAGGAAATTAGAAGAAATTACTTCCTAGAATAGAGGTAATGGGGAGGGGTCGGGAGAGGGGAACCTCAGGGGCAGAGGGGTGAATTGTCCATACTCCTCAAAGCATAGTATTATCAGCATCAGTTTATACAAAACCCTGCCCCCTTCTTCCTCTTCCCTCCTCCTCCTCTTCCTCCTTCCTCTTCTCTCTTTCTCTTTCCTTCACACCTTAAGCCATTCTATTCCCCTACATGACCATAAGTCAACATTCCTCATAAAATTTTGGAATGCTTATAAAGTTTCTCAAAAAATCTAATTGAAATTTTGTTACTAGTGCTTTGAACGTATAAAATAATTGACAGAGACCAGACATTTTCAAAATGTCATTTCTGTGCCATCCAAAAACATGAAATGCCTTTCCATTTATTCAAATTGTCTTATAGGTCATTTATATCTCAGGCATTTATAAATTTTCTATGAATCTTGTGTATTCCTGGTTAGCTTAATTCCCAGATACTTGACAGTTTTGTTGCTATTTTGAATGGTACCTTATTTTTTGTTAAATCTTTTTGTCGGTATGCATCTTTTAAGTTGGAAGTATTTTAATTCATATTTCTAAAAGTGGATAAAACCAATATTACTGCATTAAGTTTTTTTTTTTTTACCATATGAAGGCAAGATGTTCTCAAACAATAGACATTATGAAACAAACATAATCCGCCAAATGCAGGATTTTACAAAGGAAAACAGTAGCATAGGAGAAGGAGCAACACTCATTTACATCAAACAGAAGACTCCAGATATAAACTAGAAATATACTAGCCTACGATTAAAATGCAGTTCTAATGTTAGCCGCATCCTCTTCATAGAGCCCCTGTATATAGGCTAAAGGACCCAAATATTATGAATGCTCTCAGGGAAATGGGAAAGACAGGATTTTGAAGGGAAGAAAGTAAAGGCAGGAAATGGTCGGGTAGGTCTGTTTGCCTGATATGATTAGAGGATTGAGGAGGATTTTCAGGTCCAGGGTCCTGATTAGAAGTACAAGGCCTGACCGGGCACAGTGGCTCACACCTATAATCCTAGCACTTTGGGAGGCTGAAGCAAGAGGGTTGCTTTACTCCATGAGTTCAAGACTAGCCTGGAAATCATAGTGATAGTGAGACCAGACATTTTCGAAATGTCTGGTCTTTCTACAAAAAAATTCAACAAATTAGGCAGGCATGGTGGAGGATTGCCTGAGCCCAGTATCACCTGAGACTGTGATGAGTCATGATTGTGCCACTGTACTCCAGCCTGGGTAACAGCTTGAGACCCCGACTCAAAAAAACCCCCAAAAAACAAAAAACAAAGCTACCCCCTCCATGTCATGGTATACTTATTTAATATACACTTTAAAATAGAGGTTTTGAATGATTCACCCATGATCTACAGTGGAGGCTAAATATACAGTAAATTTCATTTGCTTCACATAGAAAAATAACTGCTTTGTTATTTGGAGAAAAAGGTATATTATTAAACAATCAATAGGCAGCAAGATCATAACAATCCATAACAGTGAGATAAAAGGAAAAGTTCCCCATCCATTGACTGGCATTGGATAGTATCAGATGATTTAAGAAGAGCATTCAGATTCATGCCCTGTATTAAACCCAAGAGGGTGAGGTGAAAGGCACTCATATATCATTCTTGTGGCCAGGAATTCACTGCATATAAAATTGTCAAGGTGATAGATGACAAAAAGTAAAGTTTTAGGAAGATCAAAAGTATCAGCTTGAATAAACCACCATAAACATGGAGGTCCCGACTAAGGCATACTTTTGTTAGTAGATGGAACAGGGGTTTTGAAATAGTGTTTCCCTCACAGCATTCACCCTCCTCCCTACAGAGATGAGAAAGGTTGCTCTTGAAAATTAGTTTCAGCATCTAAATAATTTTTGTTTTGTATTCTCCAAAGACCCTAGTAGAATGATGATGTGCAGTGTGTGTACAGAAATTTTATGTGGAGGAACATGAGGCCCAATCAGGCCAGCATCAATGAGGTAAATTGGGTAAACTATTTTGAGGAAGAAAATGTCAGAATGAGATTACAAGACTTGCAAAGGCTGAATAGACTCTGGCTGACCCAAAGTGGCTTGCAGTCAAAGTCAACCATCAACCAATCAGAACAACCTAATTTGCATGGCAAAAACCCAAATGCATGATGGGAATCCTAAAACAAACCCTAGCCTAGAGAGAGTCAAACTCTACTGGGAGGAACCTCAGGCCACTATCTCTCTGCAGGAGACAACATGCAGTCAGTCTTGCTGTTGGTCCTGGTTGTTGAGTCAGTCACAATGTACCTTTCCTTTAATAAATCTATCTCTCTTAATTCACAATTGTCTTGGATGAATACTTTCATCCTCCCCCAACTCCAGCCATACCATGCCATTCCATACCCAGCCTGCCATGCATGAACTTTATACAACATATCTGAGATGAGGTCTGCATTTTAAGCCTATCTGTAGTTCTGTTATTTTATCAGTATTCTGAATTTAAACCTTAAACAATGGCCTAATCTGAGTAAAAATTTCTGTTATTCAAGTTTGGCTGAAGAAAAAGATTTACTAGGTAGTATGGGGCAGAGGATTGCAGGAAGAGGGTAGAAACAAGAATTTAGGGCACATTATCAAAGTAGACTCCTCTAAAACACTGTGGAATCACTGTGGGTTGCCTGTACTTTCCAGTGAACTGCCTGTGAGCATTTTCACCCAAAGGCCACTTGCCATGGAGCTGACGGGTTGGTGGCTCTAAATCAGAGAAGTCAAAAGTGGGTATCAACTCTACCAACAAGCTCAGATGTCCCAAACTCTGAGAGTATGATTCTGTTGGCCACTTGGTCACTTTTTCCTGGTGACTGAGCTGAGTCTTCAGAGTTTTTGTTTTGTTTTGTTTCCAGACAAGCTTTATACAGAGATTTTTTTTTTTTGTAAGTGGTCTGAAGTCATTGAAATCATTCTCTTGTTTTTTTTTTTGGTTTTTTTAATTTTTCTTTTTCCACAATTGAGAAAGCAGGAAATGTGTTTCCTATGCAACAATGACAAGGCAGGTCCCCTAAGACTTCCAGGGGGCTTGCATCTTCCGGTTGCTGTTTCTGGTTTCTAACTGCTAACACTATATTTGGTAACAGCCTGCCTGTGAGCTGTTTTGGATTTGGTCATAATAAGATAACCTGGAATCACTGAGCAGAGATGTAAAACAATCTTATTTTTCCAGGAAGCAACATGTTGACCTCTCAGAATTTGGCCTATTTTATTGAGTGTGTTAAGTTTTTGAATAGTGTTGTTTATAGCACAAAATTAGGTGTTTATACTCTTGGTCTTTAAGGGTATATGACTGTACAGGAATAGGATAAGTACACTCCCACACTCTGCTGGTTTATAATGAGTTTATATTTGTTTCTTTTGTGGATTGATGTAATCTAAGGAATGCTCTTTATACATGTTCTTATTCCATGACAGCCTTGAAAATAGCTACTTTCTCAGAAATGAATAAATATTTGTTAAGACAAGTAACACAAGAGTAACAATTCTCATCCTTTTACATCAGGAAAAGAAAGAATCAGCGTGTCTTTGATAGATAATAACCCTTTCCCTTCCCTAGCATTTTTAAAAACTGAATAGAGTTAAGCCTGTATGGACACAATCTTTTAGGGGTAAGCCTGTTACTTGCCACCGAAAAAAAGTGCCTCAAAAAACTGTTGGATTGCTCTTTTGTCATCAATGAGTACTTTTCCAATCCTACCCTAGATTTTGCTTTATCATGTTTTCAAATCCAGGAGTTACCTGCTCTGTAAATAAAACCAGAAAAAATGACTGCACTTGCATTTTACAAAGGGAGAATCAAGGCATAAAAATGTATTTTATCCATTTTAATATCACTTTTTAAGTGAAAAAGTAATTTGAGCTTCTCAGAGAACGCTTTGTTTATAAAATCATTAGTCATTAAGCCAGTTTTAATGGATTTGCATAGAAGAGCTAAAATAAGAGCTCAAATTCCTCCCCTAAGGAACATTACTTTCATTTGTAATGTGGATCCTGGATGGTTGTACTTTAATAATTTATGCTATATATTATTTCCTGTTTCTTTAATACTTACTATAGGCTAGAAGTTATTCTTTTTTGTATAGTAGGTATGTAAAAAAATCTAATCTGTAATTCAGAAAATTGATACTTTTTATAACTTTCTATTTTCTCTCCTAGTCATTTTGTACTCATTTAAATGATAAAAATCTTGTTTTACAAACCAAACTTTGGCCACACACTGTGCAATCGTGATGATTCCATAATATTCGATAGCAGCATGCATAGGGGTGACAGGCACATCCTGGAGAGTTAGCCTGAGATTTGAACCCTGGCTGTATCCCTCTTGCCACTGGGGCCTAACTTCCTATACTTCAGAATTCTCATCTGAAAAATGGGACTAACTACTTTCACTGGTTCATTCTGGGAATTAAAAAAAAGTACATACAGATTCTACAGGGTCCCGTACCAGTGTGACTCAATGGAAGTGTTATTAGCATTCGGAATACAACAAATCTGTGGTGTGGGACTGTGCCACCCCTGGCACGCTGTTTAAAATCCCTAACCCCATCCCCTAAAATGCTATCTGCACCCTCTAGCCACTGTGCTGGTCAATGAAGGTTTGGTGAAATAATCATACTAAATCTGCTATTTATGCTCATTTTTCCCTTTCATTCCTCTTTTTAAAAATATATGTTTTGGTTTTGTATACTCATTCTTTGAGACTTTACTCAATGACCTCCTTTTCAAGTCCCTGCTTTCTAGTGGCTGTGATGACAACATCATCATACTTCATGCTCCTTGAGGCCCGATCAGGGAGCTTACTACACATGGGAAGTCATGGCTGAAGTATTTCTATGGTCTTTCAACTATTAGCACCCTGAGGGTATGGGCTTCACAATTTGGCTGTCAGTGTCTAGGGCTCCACACAGTGCCTGATATGTTGCTGGTGCTCAGGGGTGTTTATTGAATTGAACAATCCACCCCATGTGAATTCTGAGCCCTGCAGCCTTCATATTCTGATGCAATATTCCTTGGGGCATCTTACTTTTCCTCAGAACCTTGGCGTCTCAGACTCACCTCCTGTACTCGGTCAACTGGCATCAGATTTCTTTGTAAAGACTGTGGAAAAGAAACAGGCCTATGTGTGAGGAGCCAGGGTTAGGGAACTCATCTGAGGAGTGGGTCCTGAGGGGAGGCCCCAAAGGTGGGCAGGAAGGAGCTCCAGGGCTCTGGACAGGAAAGAAACATGGCAGGGCTGTGATGATTCAGACCACCGTATAGGAGAAGAGGTTTATGTTGTGCTTGAATCCCCTCCCAAACTCGCTGCAGGCACGCTTCTTCAGTGACACTCATTAAAGACATGTCCATAGGTGCACGCTTGTTTTCATTCAGTGTGTTCCAAGTTAACTAATAGGTTTTCTGCATCTTTTCTCTTTTCTGCACTTCATCTTGCCATGGAATACATAAACAAGAGAAACGATTCCGTGTGCTTGTGAGGCAGATGTGAAGCAGTGCTGTGAACCCCGGCATAGTAACAAAGACAGAATTCTAGTCCTCAGGATGATCTATAACACCTCTCTCTTTTTCCCTCACTGACCATCCCAAATCTTTGCCCTTCTCCTTAAGGTCCCCTACTCCACAGCCTTCCTTATTGCCACTTCCTGCTACCTCCTCCCTCACCCTCACAGTGTCTCAGCAGATGCGTTGCTTTCTCCATCACAGAGAAATCAGAAGCCATATGCATACACCCCATTTTTCTGTCTCCCTTCCAAATAAAATGCACCCCCCCCACCCACCCAGATCAAGGGTCATCCTTCCATCTGGTTCCTGGCTCCATCACTCCTTCCTCCTAAGAATTACCATTGACCAGGCTCGGTGGCTCAGCCTGTAATCTCAGCGCTTTGGGAGGCCAAGGTGAGTGGATTGCCTGAGCCCGCGGGATCGAGATCCGCCTGGGCAACTTGGCGAGACCTCATCTCTACAATAAAAAAAAAAAAAATTAGCTGGGTGTGGTAGCACACGCCTGTAGTTCCAGCTACTCGGAAGGCTGAGGCAGAAGGATCGCCGGAGCCCAGCAGGTTGAGGTTGCAGTGGCCGGGAGCGGCCACTGCACTCCAGTCTGGGTAACAGAGTGAGACTCCAACTCAAAAAAAAAAATTACCATTTATCACTAATCCTAAACTCCTCAGTCGTAGATCCAACTGATCACTTACTATCTCCATGTGGTTACTAAACCCACCGGGGGTGCCAAAAAAATGTATACAAATTTTAAGCGATGTTATCTATGTATTACTTTTCAAAGTTGAATTGAATTATGGTAGCAATGTATTTGCCATTCACTCGAAAGATGGTGTTAATCAAGGGAATGCTAGCATCACCATGCAATGGGCAAGACAGTCAAGAAAATGGTGGAAGTATGGTGAGAATTTGCCAGGACAACGGATTGGACGAAGAGCTGTGGTTGTTTCCCCCGTGTTCTCCTGATGTAACATCCCTTATCTTAGACCTGTAGGGGACCTTAAAGGATGTGGTGTGCTGTAGAAAATGGTAAACATTGGTCGTACTTCAGGAAGAAATTGAAATGGCATGCGCAATATTGCAAGAAGTCACTTTGGTTAACATTGCTCAAGCAATGTTCATCATCATCAGAAGTGTCTGGATGCTGGGCTACCCCCTCGGATCGCCTCCCACTGTGGGGGCTTTTCTGTCCTCTCAATAAACCCTGCTTTCTCACAAAAAAGAAGAAGAAGAAGTGTCTGGATGCTGATAGTAACCACTTTGAGCACCTCTTGTAATTGCAGACATCAAACACGACTTGTATTCATCTTTTGTTATTGGTGTATATTATTACAATTTTAATACAGGTTTTTCCTTTCTAAAATGTGTATACCTTTTTTTTTTTTGGCACCCTCTGTATATCTAAAACTCAATATGTTCAAGAATAAACTTTTCCAGTTGCTCAGGCCTAAAATTCTTAGCATTATCCTTAATTTCTCCTTTTCTCCCATATTTCACACTCAATCTTTCAGCAATCTTGATGGTTTCTCCTTCAAAATATACCCAGAACTGCTGCTTCCACGCCAGTCCAAACCATCTAATCATCTCTTGTCTGGATGATTGTACTCACCTTCCAAATAATCTCCCGCTTCCACCCTGACTCCCTACAACGTATTCAAAAGCTGGGTTGGTCGTGTGAAATCATAAGTCCAATCACAACCATCCTCTGTTCAAATCCTCCAAACATGTCCCGTCTCACTCAGAGCAAAGCCAAACCTTTCAGTGGTCCACAAGGCCCTCCATGACTGGGCACCCCCAATGCCATGACCTTCCCTTCTGCTGTTTTTCTCCTCACTCACATTGTTGCAGCATACTGGTCTCCTGGCCTCTCCTCATGCCAGAGATATCCTTGCTTCAGGCCTATAACATCATCAGGGCTCCTTCTAGGTTCATCTTAACATTCAGATTTATAAGAGGATCATCAACCTCATTTGGTACCAGAATCACTTAGAAAGTTCAGGATTGGAGTCACCAGCAAGGCAGCAACAGGCTTCCCCTCTTTGGGAAAACCTTTACAACTATCCACCTAGTAGTCCACACTACTGCCTCCCCAAGCTTCTCCATCCCCATACCATCTTGGGTGCAAGAAAAGATGTCTAATTTAGGTAGGACTTACCCTGGCTTAAAAGTCTTATGCCCCAAAGGACCCAATATCTCTTGTTACTCAAAAGGTGTATCTTCCATGTGTCAAGGATCATGCTTATAAGTGTCGCCAAAATCACTTGATACGCCCGGTGAAACCAGGCATTTATCACTCTCCCAGTCCAGATGCAGTTGACCAATCAGTGGTCATTTATGCTTAAGCAGTGTTGCCTAGTAACACAGTTAACATTCTACCTTTGTCAGGTCTCCAGGGAAACAGAGCTGGAAAGCTGAGAACATAAAAAAAGTTAAACCCTTCTGCAGAAAAGGAAGGGTCCTGTTAACCCTTTGCTCTTGCTGGTCCCTCTGTCTGGAAGCTTTTGTCCAAGAGATCTGTGTGGCCTTTTCCACACCTCCTTTAATTCCTTGGCCAAAGGTCACTTTCCCAATGAGACCTTCCCAGGCCATCCTATCTGAGAATTGTAATTCTTATCTGACCTGCTGGAATCTTCTACCATCTTTGTATGCTTTGTTTTTATTTTTTCCATTGTCCTTATCATTTTCTAATATATGTAGTTTACTAATTGATCTTGCTTACTTCTTCCCCTCATAGAATTTAAGCTGCAAAAATGCTGGGGGTTTTGTCTTTTATTTTTCCCTCATTGATAATTCTTGGGAGAACAGTGCCTGACATATAGTAGGTTCTTTAACAACTATTTGTTTTATTTAGGAGGGAATGTTTGCCTTTTCTTCACATGCTGACTTCCCATTGGGCATCCTCTTTTGGGTGGGTGACTGTGGGATGCGGGAGGGATGTTTTCAGTGGCTAAATAAAAGACACTATAGTGTGAGGGATTAAGAACAAAGTCTTTGGAACCAAATTGCCTGGGTTTGAATGAGGGCTTTGCCTCTCACCTTGGGAAGTCTTCTTAACCTCTCTGTGCCTCAGTGTCTCATTTATAAGTGGAAATGATAATAATAGTCCCTAGACCTTAAAGTTGCCATGAGAATAAAATGAGTTAAAAAATTCGTTGTGTTCAAAAGAGTTCCTGGCATACAAAAGGCTTTATGTGTTAATAACTATTAAAACTAACTTTCAAAAGGCCTTTATTGCACCGGACACAGTGGCTCATGCCTAGAATCCCAGCACTTTGGGAGGCTGAGGTAAGAGGATTGCCTGAGCCCACGGGTTCAAGACCAGCCTGGGCAACTTGGCGAGAACTCATCTCTACAATAAATAAACAAATAAATTAGTCAGGCATGGTGGTGTATGCCTGCCTGTAGTTCCAGCTAATTGGAAGGCTGAGGCAGAAGGATCATTGAGCCCAGCAGGTCAAGGCTGCAGTCACCAAGAGCGTGCCACTGCCCTCCAACCTGGGTGACAGAGTGAGACTCCAACTCAAAAAAAAAGGCCTCTATTTTTACTTTATACCACTTCTAGCTGTTTCTCTCTCCTCCTGCCTCCTCTTCCAGCTGATCTACTTGAAAGTCATATCTACCCCACAGCCTCTATTGGATTTCTCATGACCTGGTTGCTACTTTTCTCTCCTTAGTGTGAGTTAGTTGAGTGGTGCCTCCCTTAGCCTCAGCTTCCTTTGACATCTGACGCACTCCCTTCTCCTGGTTTACACCTGTCCTTACCGCTTCCCCTCCTCAGTCTTCTTCGGGTGCTCCCCTTCTCCTCCATTCACTCTTCAATGTGATTCCCGACACTGCCTCAGTTACCACATTCTCCCTGTGATTCCATCCATAAGCATGGCACCAGCTCTCATACTGACACTCAATGTGTACCAGTTCTATAGTTTCCCAAAAATGTCATATTCTCACATCCATGGCTTAGAGCTTTCCTTCCTATTCTTGGTACCTTCTTCCACCCCCAGCTTCCTGTACCTGACTAACTTCAGCTGGTTCTCCAAGTTTTAATTCAACTATCATCACCTTTTCTCTTGTTCCCAAGTCAAATTGAGTTCCCTCCTCAGCACTTCCTCAGTGCTCTGTGGATGCTTCTATCAGAGTCTAACAAATTTTGAGTGCTAGTCTATTCAGTTCTTCCCTAGAAATGAAAGACTTATGGCAATCTATGTCCTCAAAGTATGGTGTCTGGCACATAGCAGGTATGCAAAAAAAAAAAAAAAAAAATCTGGATTCAATATATGAATACACAGCATCTATAGAGAATCAATTTTGACTGGGTTACTTAATTCAGAAATAACCATTGGATAAAATAATGATATCTCATTAAAATGTTAGTTCTGCCAGGCGTGGTGGCTCATGCCTGTAGTCTCAGCACTTTGGGAGGTAGAGGCGAGAGGATTGCCTGAGCCTTTAGGTTCAAGACCAGCCTTGGCAACATGGTGAGATCTCATCTCTACAATAAATAAAAAAATTAGCTGGTGGTGGTACACACCTGTAATTCCAGCTACTTGGAAGGCTGAGGCAGAGGGATTGCCTGAGTTCAGCAGGTCGAGGCTGTGGTGGCTGCGAGCAATGTACCACTGCACTCCAGCCTGGGCGACAGAGTGAGATGCCAACTCAAAAAAAAAAGAAAAATATGTTAGTTCTTTCAAAAAATCTTTTCAGGGGCAAGCATAAAAGGTGAGGAAAAGCAAAAAGTTCAATTGTGACAATATAAATGGCACTGGCTACATGCAATATTTCACATAAAGCCAATTTTGAAACATAAGTGACCCTGTTGGTGTTAGTGATGTCAAGTCTTACTTGAGTACAGTCAACTGGTCTCTGGTCTCACTGGAATCTTAAAAGTACCATATTTACCTTATAAGAAAAGTTTAGTAACTAAGTGTTTCAGGCTTTCTGCCATGATTACAAATGCCACTTACAAACAGAGAAGAGTAACTGATATTTACATGGTCAAAAACCACACAGCCAGCTCTCTGAGGAGGCTTCATTGACCTGGTGTCTTGCTCTGGCTCCAACTTTGCCGTGGGTCTAGGCACCTACCTGTAAAGTGCATCCAAATACGCCGATCATGAGCATGGCCACCGAGAGGTAATCAGTAAACACATCCCACCATGGCTTCAGCACCCGGAAGGCAGGCTGCTGCTCAGAGAACTGCCGGAATTCTGTCACTGGAATCATGTTTCTGAGAAAGGAGAGAGTACTGGTGAATTCATTTATCTTCAAGCACAACATACTGCAACCAGCATTTGACATGCGACTCTAATCCATCAGAGCAGAGGTTTGAATTCATGCAGGAGCTGTCAAAGCACATCAGTGTTTCAATGAGCCATTGAATAAAACCAATAGTTGAGGAAATAAGGAGACCTATATGGAAAAGGCAAGCATCTTCACTGAATTGCTGTCTAATAATCATGTTTCCTTTGTGCTCCATGTGGGACAGACAGATCATGACTAGAACAGTTGCCAAGTCTCAGTTATTTCCAGGACCCTCACTTCTCTCTCTTTTTTTTTTTTGAGTTGGAGTCTCACTCTGTCACCCAGACTGGAGTGCAGTGGCCGCTCCCGGCCACCACAGCCTCGACCTGCTGGGCTCCAGTGATCCTTCCGCCTCAGCCTTCCAAGTAGCTGGAACTACAGGTGTGCGCTACCATGCCTGGCTAATTTTTTGATTTATTGTAGAGATGAGGTTTCGCCAAGTTGCCCAGGCGGGTCTCGAACCCGCGGGCTCAGGCAGTCCACTCACCTCAGCCTCCAAAAGCTCAGGATTACAGGCTGAGCCACCGAGCCCGGCTTCTCACTTCTCTTAAACACAAAGATGCCAGAAAGAATAGAGCCTATCCTTTGAAATGTTGTTGCTGTTCATCTTACTATCTTGGGTTATTTTTTAAGAGACATTTCACTATTTCAGCTTTCATTTGTGTATTCTTTACTGAGCCTTATTTGTAAGGCAGTTACTTGCTCCATTGGGAAGAAAAACAATGTTGTTACATGGTTCTTCTCTTTTAGGAGTAAAGATCTTATTGATGGTGGTGATGGGTTGGGGAGGACCTAATTTCTCTTGCTTTTTTTTGTGTCCCTATGCTTGTCTTGATTTCTTTTATCGATTTCCTGTACATTTCACATTTCACCGTGAACCCCAAACTTATCCTGATTTTCTCCTCTGGGAAATCAGTTTGCCCTGGAAACTCCTCTCTATACCTAAATGACAGAAGATAAATGAATAAGGAACATCTGAAGCTCTGGGAAAAGAGGCACATCCTTTTCTTGGTCTGTATTCTCCAATTCTCAGTCCTCACTCCCGCTACCTTTACTGTGATCCAAGACTTGAGGTAAATCAGCCTGTGATTGTGAGGAGAAATTTTCTTATCTTATGGAAAGGAATAAGGGTAGCCAACAAAGGCCAAAAAAAAGGCCAAAAAGAAAATGTATCTCCCTCTGTCTTCTTTAGATCTGATAATCTATCTCTCTATATCTGTCCTTGTTTATTTAGTCCTAATTAGGCTATATTTGCTGCCTACTTTTCCAAATCTTGTTTATTTCTTGAAACTTTCTTCCCTGATACTGAATTAAGAACTGGATAGACAATAAACACCACAGGTAAGAGCAAAGTCTCTTCTCTGATTTCATTGGTGGTTATAGCTTTGGAACTTTATTTTGTCTTGCTGGTTTATGACTTTTTCTTAAACAGTAATTTTCATTTCTTTTGGATTTGTTCCCTCACACAATGTTGAAAATTTCAACTGCCTGGTGATACTCTTTCCTATGACCTCCCTACTTGACATCTATGCAGCATTTGATATGATTTCTTCAATTTACTGAAACACAACTTTCTTTAACACCATTCTGATACCACCAGTAGGTTGCAAGCTTCTTTAGGGGAAGTTGTACGAGGAGGAGGGCCAAGAAAAACCCAGAATTATCTTTTGTAGGGTGGGCTCCTTGTTGTACAGACTTCTCCAGTTAGGTATGTGTTCTAGGAACCCATCGGCATCAGGGTACCTGCTAGCATTGTGAGAGACTGCATTCGGCTTCAGTGAATTTTTTTTAGAGATTATTTCAATGCATTTGTCCGCCTCATGATGGGTGATTTACATGAACAATGTGAGGCAGTGAAATTTTGTTCCTCAGTTTTTAACCAAAAAACAGCATGACTCTTGTTCCACCCTCCCTATTAACCCGATCTCACCCTGAGTGACTTTTTTTTTTTGTTTCCCTGGATTAAAAAAAGTCCTCAAAGGGAAACATTTTGCCAATATGGAGGAGATGAAAGAAAAAAACAACAGAAGCAGTAAAAGACATCAAAATTGACAAGTTCAAAAACTGTTTTGAACAGTAGAAAAAGCATCTGGATAGGTGTATTGCATCAAATGGAAAGTACTTTGAAGGTGACTGAAATTTAAACATGTGAGAATGAATACACAAAATTTTTAATAAATAAATTCCATTTTTTTGGATCTCTTCTTTGTATGACCTCAAAATATATGTTGCAGGCAAACCACGCAAGCTCAGTAAATGACTTTGCATATTCCTCGTGTCATTAAAATTTCCATCTAGGTCAGACTTTGATTCTTCTGACACTTTATGTCCTCTTCTCTTCTCAACGAATCATTACAGTCTCACTGCCCCAAATGTTTGCTAGCCACAGTTGTTTCAGCAGCAGTCACAAATGGCACTAACGCATGTTGACTTCCAAGTTCCGCTTCAGAAGCTCCTGTCTCATTCTATTTTGTGTCCCCATTACTTTCCATAGTGCCTACAAAACAAGAGGCTCTGAACAACAGTCTGTTGGATAAATGACTTGATAAATGCAGATGCTTATTCATGGAGCAATGCTCATCCAACTCAGATATGGGGTGACCCTAATCAGCTGCAGTGACCATGGTAGAGTTAGCAAACGACTTGTGTTGTAGTCCACTGTTCCTTGAGAGATTTGTTGTCTGTCTCTTCCATAATAAATTCTTTTGTATCTTGGAGGAAATTGGGCTTGTTTATTTGAGTGACCACTTCAGGAATAAAATCCACCAATATAGAGCAGTGGTGCTGAAACATTTTTGTCTCAGGACCCCTTGGTCTACAACATAATGAGGAGAAACCCAATGTATTTATGTTGGCTAGACCTATAAATATTTACTATATCAGAAATGAAAATCAAGACATTTTAAAGATATACAATAACTCATTAAAAATAAACTCATTACATGAGTATATATTATTGTGAAAACAAATCATATTTTCTAGAACAAAAAAATCAGTGAAAATAATGGCAGTGTTTTGTACTTTTGCAAATCCCTCTAACATCTGGCTTAATATTCTAAGCCAGAATTTTCATATCTACTTCTACGTTCATTCTATGGTGATAAGATATGTTATTTTTACTTAAATTTATGAATCAAACTTGGCTTCACAAAGACCTGTGGTTAGAAAAGGAAGGAGTGTCTTTTTAAAAAAAATTATCATGGATCTTCATTTTTGATACTATACCAAACCTTGACTAGGTTAGTTGCAATATGGAATCTGGAAACAACTTCAAAGAACTTTTCAAACTTCATTATATTAAAACTCATTAGTTGATCTTGCACTCCGAATGGATCTTTTTACCCATGCATGATTTTGTCACATTATGCATTGGTAATTTGGAAAACATTGGATCACTGAGTTATGCAGATCTTCTAAATGTTGACACATTTCATAATAATAAAATAGTAATAACATTTAATAATAATAAAATATTTAAAAAACACATTCATTAATACCACCACTGTTATCATCAGAAAAATGTTTAGGCACTGGGAAGCTGTCAAGTTCACGGTGGTGAATGTAAGTTTTCCAAAATTCTAATTATCACTGGAAAGTTGGAATTTTATCACTGTCAACAAATATCATTAGTTGTTCTCCTTGATGTGTCAGGCTCTCTTAATTCACTTTAAGGACATATATGCCACATACCCAAGTCTGAATAATCAGTTGTTTCATTCAACCAAAAGTAGAGTAATAGGATAAAGCAGCAAATTCTACTTTCGCCTCAGTCATATAAGGGCTTTGTCTCGAGACACCTATTGTACTCTGGAATGCAGCAGAAGTGCTTTGTATATCCTTTCCATTTCATCAAGCAGTGTATGAATACATCATGTGGTCAAAGGCTGAACGTTATTAAAATAATACTTTTTACTGCTTCAACAAGGATGTTAAATGAAACTGGCTCTTTAAAAAAACTTTCAAGTGTGTCCCAGTAAAGACTACAATCTCTTTAGCAGTCTGGTGCCTCACTTTGAGTGTGTGAATGTGCCTTGTCCATTGCTGCATTTGCACCATCAGTGAAAGAGACAGAAAACATCTTAGCATTGTGGGACCTCTTAAAAAAGGCTAGGTTACCAGGTTTCCATGGCTTACACTTTCAGAATCACTGTTCCTTTCTTTACCTATGGCTTTCCTTGAAAAAGCAAAGTCCTGGGTACTCTGACAGGTGAGGTTCTCCAAGTCCTTGGCTGAGATACCTCACAGACGTCATGCTTTTAATATGGGAAATAAAGACATACTAAGGAATCTAAGAAACCTACAGGACTTGTTAGAGAAATAACTGGTCAAGATAGTATAGTGTTATAATGCAACTCTTATTGCACTTAAATTCTTTTGAATAGGTATGTTTGTGAACACATGTATGTACATATATGCTACATATAAATGTACATATACAGATGTATAATGCACATACACAGACTTTACGAAATTAACATATTACAAGGTCCCAACTAATACCCAACACAGCATTAGTTTATAATATTTTTTATGCAAAAAGGGGAGAAAGGGAAGACTTGAATAAAAGGCTCTAAAGCCAAAGAGAAGGCAGATAGAGCTTTTGCTTGCTTAACTGAAAAAAAAAAAAAAGGTTTTTTTGTATTCTTCTTTCACAACTTTCAGTTCCTCTGAAAAGTCATGCATTTTGGGGACAGCAACACTTGATTGATTCCTCTTCCCGCTGTCGCTTCCAAGCAATTTGCGACAATTTCAAGAGTTATTTCCAGCTGAGGAAGTCTTCGTAATAAACTGCTAGGTTTAAATAGTTAGGGAGCTAAAGATCATTTGGCATAATTATATTTCTATTTAAGCCTTTTTCTATTTGAGAAATGTAAATGATTATCTTTATAATTCCTCCAGCCTTAATTTTCAACTTACTACAAAAGATTTTTAATTTATCTTATTAGTAATGCCCTTGGAAATATGACATTTTAAATTAAGAGATTCTGGTATCCTAATATTAAAAATGTAAAAAAAAAATGTAAAATTTTACATTATATCTCTGCTTCTGTAATCTTTTACAGAAACTCATAAGCATTTTCTTATTTAAAAAACTTGTTACAATTATGCAACCATAAAGAAGGACAAAATTGTGAACTTTGCAGCAACTTGGATGGAGTTAGAGTTTATAATACTCAGTGATCTATCACAGAAACAAAGAACTGAGCACTACATGTTCTCATTCATAAGCAGACCCTTATGGTGCAGTAGCTGGAAACTGCCAGGAGCGTGGGGCGGGGGGCGCTTCATCAATAAGGGTACCTGATCTCAAATCAGGCAAAGTTGGGGCCAAAGTGAGACCCAAACTTTACCTGTACAATGACCATTTGTATATTTAATCCTGAATTGTACCACACATCCTTAAAATAAAATACTTGCTACAAAAAACTATTTTAATGGCTCTATATTCCATATAAGTTTCTCAAAACTATAATTTCTCAAAGATCTCATACAGTCTTTTGGTAAAGAATATTAGTAAAGTTAGGTGCAAATATGGAATTTCTTATTTTTTTCATTTATATGGCTCTTCCTAAAACATTATGTCCCCACTTCTCCCCAGGATAATTTTTGTACTTTCTTGTCTAGAATTCTTTACCCAGAATCTAAGCTACTCTATGAACCCATGAACTAAATAATATCAAACTTATTCTACTTTGGGTCTAACATGATTACTAACACTGCTGTCCTATGACTGTCATGTGGAAATTTTGTTCCACATTTTTCTGACAGTAGGTCAATAGAATTGACGTTATATAGCAAAGCCATGCATCATTCAAGGAAACGAGGGCCAATTCCAAGTGATGATAGAGGTCATATCAATAACCCAGTGGGTGACCCCTTAACAAAATGAATATAAAAGAATATAATAATCTGGAGCACATGAAATGTATATTCATCAGAAAAGAAACACACACATATTGCCCATCTATGTTGCTAAGTCCAGTGGTCCATTCTCATTCTGCATCTTATTTATCAGCAACATTTGATATCATTTAACCTTTCCTCACTTGACTTTGAGAACACCACAACCTTTTGGTTCCCCCCTACTTCCCTGCTATTCCTTCTTCTACTCCTTTATTATTTTTTCCTCCTCTCCTCCCTGGCTTCTTACTTTGGAGTATTCTCGTGTTTAGTCTTTTGTCCTCTTGTCTTCCCTAACACATTTACTTCCTTGGTGATTGCATCTGGTCTCATACTTTCAACACCATCGATACTGAACACTTCACAGATTTTATCTCTGTCCAGACTCACAGATCCAACTACCTACTTGATATCTCCTCTTGGATACCAACTAATTCAGTATGTCCCAAACCTACACCTGTCCCAGTCCCTTATTCCCTGTCCCTACAGCAAAGCCCTGCTCCATTTGCTGCTTTCCATCAGTAGATGGCAATTCTACCCGTCCAGCTGCTTAGGTCAAAAATCATGGAGTCATCCTTGACTCCTCAGTCTTTTATATCCACATTCAATCTGTAAAAAAATAAAAAAAGTCCCTTATTTATTGTGTGTCTTAATGTGCTGCCTTTCATTGTAATGAAGAAAGAGGGTGCAATTGCTTTCAGATTTTTTTTTTAAGAATAGAAAATATAGTTTATTTAAAAACTAAACTAGAAAGACAGAGAGAGAGAAAGAGGGGATTCACCTCCCCAAGGTAGGGGACGGTACCAAAGCTTAAGAAAACATGGCCCGGCCATAGCTGAAAGAGCACATGGCCACGCATAGCTTAGCCTGCTTTCATCTTTAAAAACAATAACTGCAATAGCAAAGTGTGTGCCTGAGTAATGTCATAGTAGAAAGGTTCCATAGTGTAGGACCAGAACATTAGCATATAGCTAAAGTCAGTATGGGGAAAGGCAAAAGAAGACGAGCATAGAAATACATGATTTTAAATTTATGAATTCTTTTCAGTTGTGTCCAAAGGCTCCACAAATCAAAGCATCAGATGTAAAACTAACTGCCTTTCCTTTAGTAGTGCAAGGATAGAAATAAAGAGCAGGAGAAAAAAGCCAAAATGTCCCAATTATATAAAAATTATATCTTCTCCCCTGGGAGAGCATGTCTCTAGATTGTGTTTTATCGTATAGCTGTGGTACTCATGACAAAATATTTCTAGAAAAAAAAATCCACTGATGAAGAACATAACTGTATGGTTTTGTAGAAACATATTTAACTTAAAGAGTATGTTATAAAAGAGTTATACAAGTTTAGAACCCGAAAAGAACTAAAGAGATCATCCAGTCCATACCCCTCATTTTACGAGTGAAAAATATGATCCAAAAGAGATGAGATGAGGTGACTTGTTCAAGGAGCATAGCTAATGGTGAACCATGACTTCTAACCAGATCTTCTTCCTCCCACTAGAGCAATGGTCCACAACCTTTTTTGGCATCAGGGACCGGTTTCATGGAAGACAATTTTTTAAGAGACCGGGGTGGAGGGATGGGGAATGGTTTGGGGATGATTCAAGTGCATAACATTTATTGTGCACTTTACTTATCTTATTATTACATCATAATATATAATGAAATAATTATACAACTCACCCTAACAAAAAAGAGGCACAGATGGAAGTAGTAAATAAAATAATCGGCGGGCCATGAGCAGACAAAGATAAGTGTCAGATTTTGACTTAAAGCCTGCCACCAGGTGCAGCCATACAATTGAGGTACATCAACTCACCTGCCACTCACTGGTAGGGGTTTGATATGAGTCTGCAAGCAACTGTGCAGTCAAAGCTCACTTCTAATGTTAATCTGTATTTGCAGTTACTCCCCAGCACTAGCATCGTCACTTCAGCTCTACCTCGGATCATCAGGCATTTGATTCTCATAACGAGTGTGTAACCTAGATCCTTGCATGCACAGTTTACAACAGGGATCACGTTCCTTTGACCATCAAATACTGCTGCTGAACTGACAGGAGGTGGAGCTCAGGTGGTAATGCAAGCGATGGGGAGTGGCTGTAAATACAGATGAAGCTTTGCTTGCTCACCCGCTGCTCACCTCCTACTGTAGAGCCCTGTTCCTAAAAGGCCATGGACTGGTGCACATCCATGGCTTAGGGACTGAGGACCCCTGCTCTAGAGCTCTTTGCTAATACTACATGATGTTTACTGAAACTCAAGAATCTAAAATTTACTAAGAAAAAATTAGTTTAAATATAATTTTTCCTGTTCTCAAATTTCTCTCTCTCTCTCTTTTTTTTTTTGAATTGGAGTCTCACTCTGTTGCCCAGGCTGGGCTCAGGCAATCCTTTCACTTCAGGCTTCCAAGTAGCTGGAACTACAGATGTACACCATCATGCCCAGCTAATTCTTTGATGTATTGTAGAGATGAGTTCTTGCCATGTTGCCCAGGCCGGTCTCAAACCAGTAGGCTTAGGCAATCCTCTCACCTCCACCTCCCAAAGTGCTGGGATTACAAGCATGAGCCACCAAAATTTCTCTTTCCATGCTCCTTTGATGATATAAAATAAAAACAATAAACTAATCTTAACACATGTAAATGATTCTTAAGCTATACTGTCCTCAAAGGATCATAAAAAGGAAAACTTTTGACTCAAAGGAATCTTTTTTTTGAGTAGGAGTCTCAGGCTGTAGTGCAGTGTTGCCCAGGCTGTAATGCAGTGGCACACTCACAATCATCCACCGCAGCCTCTGCTTGCTGGGCTCAGGTGATTTTTCTGCCTCAGCCTCCCAAGTACCTGGAACTACAGGCCAAATGCTGGGAATATAGGCATGACCATGCTCTGCTTCAAAGGAATCTTAACAGGCAACTTGAACTTGTTCAAGTTAATGGCCCAGTTACATTATTTGGGAAGTCTTCAAATTGAGCTTAACCTGTTTTTCTAGAAGTGATGGTGGCTGGGGAGCATACTCTTACCTAGTAATTCTAGTTCTCTTCTAACCAACGAAGAAATTATTGACTGGGTGCTGTGGGCTCACTCCTGTAATCCCAGAACTTTGGGAGGCAGAAGTGAGAGGATTGTCTGAGTC
Organism: Carlito syrichta; assembly: GCF_000164805.1. NCBI lineage: Eukaryota > Metazoa > Chordata > Mammalia > Primates > Tarsiidae > Carlito > Carlito syrichta. The sequence goes on along the minus strand of NW_007260458.1, from coordinate 588,948 downwards.
CAGGGGTTCGAGACCAGCCTAGACAACTTGGCGAGACCTCATCTCTACAACAAATAAAAAATAAATTAGCTGGGCATGATGGCATGTACCTGTGGTTCCAGCCACTTGGAAGGCTGAGGCAGAAGGATTGCCTGAGCCTGGCAGGTCGAGGTTGTGGTAGCTGGGAGCATGCCACTGCACTCCAGCCTGGGTAACAGAGTGAAACTCCAACTCAAAAAAAGAAAAAAAAAATTATTTCTCTTTCTTACTATACTCTTTACATATGCAAATGATCCTTTTATTATTTATTTATTTATTTTAAAGAAGTGGGGTACAATTCAGAGTTAGGTATACAAACGCTGATTATGTGGGTACCCTTGTCAATGAGGTGTGACAAACAATCCTTTTAATCATATACTTCAGGCTGTATATCTCAAGGTCTTTGGTTTAAGTGATCATTTCCACAGCTATCCCTACTTAGTCATAGACCTCTGAATCCATGTCATGATCAATTGCTGCTTTCTTTCTTTCATAAGCATGATTCACTTTCATTCACTCATGTGCTTGATATAAATTAATTATAAGAGTGAATTTTATGTCAGACACTGTGCTAGGTGCTGTGGAAATCTCCACCCAAATGTATACTAATGGTAAAATATCCATGAAAGGAACTCTTACAAAGACGTGAATTGAAACTGCTCCTTTGTAAATGGGCTTGATTATTGTTTCCTGTGCCAATAGTGCCTTTAAAGAGGTTGTTATAGTATTTTTATTTCACTGAGGACAGAGTTTATATTTTATTTCCATGTCTTCCAGAAAACAGTACAGCATCTTACAAGAAGAACTTAATATATAGTTGTAAAATTGAAATAGACTTAACTGTATATTCACACACAGAGATACACAGCACAGTTGAGCATTTTGTAGTAAGGACCAAATTCTTCCATTATGTTACCATTCTCTAATATAGAGGCTGACATTGCAATAAGTAGAAGAGAGACCATTACCATAGAGCTCTATACTGTAAATAATGATTATTCAAAGAATATCCACTACTGAAGAGAATGAGATGAAATGAGTCAGGAATAATTTATAATTTCAAGGTTAAGGATCATTGAAATTTTAATGCACAATGTTCTGTCATAGTGCTAAAGATGATGTGTTGATCGATAATGTCTCCTTAGGTTTAGCTTGTAGCCCAAGGAAATGGCCACATTTTTTACTCCTTTTTCAGAAGGTTACCCTATTAAGAAACAAGTGATATGAGACAGAGCTAAACATAAAAATCTTGTTAACAATATAATGGGTTGGAAAAATGTATTTCTAAATCTTGCTGGGATCTTAAAAGAAGACTAACTTCCTTGGGATTTTTGTCAAATAGCTTCAGCTATATCTATACGACACTAATAATTATTTAATGCTTATTCTGCACATTTCAATTCCAAAATCCTTTCTTGAATAAGGATAAGCTGTGATCTAATAATCTTTTAAATGGTGTTCATATAAAGAAAATGTGGTACATATACATGATGGAATATTATGCAGCCATAAAGAAGAACAAATTCATGGCCTTTGCAGCAACTTGGATGCAGCTGGAGAACATCATATTAAGTGAACTATCGCTGAAACAAAGAACTGAATGCTGCATATACTTACTCATAAGCAGGCCCTGAACACTGGTCACTCTAGCACTACAGGAGGGAGGGACAGAGTAGGGAGGGGGCACATGGCAACACAATGGGTACTTGGTCCACTATCGGGGGAGAGAGGGCCAGCTAGAAGCTCAAAATTCATCTGCGTGCAACCTACTTATGTCATAAATTCCCACTTGTAACTCACAACTCTAAAATAAATAAATTTTTTAAAAAGCTGATTATAAATAATTGCCATCAGATGTCAGTTATTATTTTTCCCACATCTGTCATTCTGTGTACACCCTCAATCTCTCTCAGAAATGGCTCAGCTCTCTGCATCTTACTGCCCTTTTTTCTATCTCCTTTAAACCAAAAGCAGTCTTCCACAAGGTAGAGTATATACAGACCTCCCCCACACCCCACACAGCCCCTGAAAAGGCTATGTATTTCTCCTCAAACTTTCAATATTGTTGATTGTGGTTTAGACAATTTTTCCAATCATCTTATCAATCTTACATCCAAAAACTAAGTCTAGGTTTCAGTGGAATAAATCTATAATAGTATTTTTTTTTTTTTAAAGATTACTGTCTTTCTTTTTTTTGTTGTTGTTGAGTTGGAGTCTCACTCGGTCACCCAGACTGGAGTGCAGTGGCCGCTCCTGGCCATCGCAGCCTCGACCTGCTGGGCTCCAGCAATCCTTCTGCTTCAACCTTCCAAGTAGCCAGAATTACAGGCATACGCTACCACGCCCGGCTGATTTTTTGATTTATCGTAGAGATGAGGTCTCGCTGCCCAGGCGGGTCTCGAACCCACGGGCTCAGGCAATCCACTCACCTCAGCCTCCCAAAGGCGCAGGATTACAGGCTGAGCCACCGAGCCCGGCAGATTACTGTCTTTTAATGGACAAAAAAGATGAGGTCTACCTCCAATCCGGTTCTATCTCTTGCACAAAGAGGACACAAGAATTTTAAGCAGCAGACACACCATGAACTTATAGTGTAAGCCATTCAGACAAAACAAGTGCTGGTGAAGATGTCTACCAGGAATGCTTTCTTTCTGACAAATGGATAGCAAAGAAAGAAAGGAGGAGAAGGCAGGAACACCCCTGCCACCAAGAACATTAAAACTAAAGCTTCTTGTTTATTTTCTAACATCTGGAGCTTAGAGTAATCTGAAAAGGCAGGGGCCACCTTTTATTCCATATTCTTCACTCTGAAATACTAAAACAAAAAACCCAACCAAACAAAACAAACAAAAATGCATGTTGAGTTGAATTCGTATTGATTCTATAGGGGGAAAGTTGTCTCTACTGTCCTGACAGGAAATTTAGCTTGTTTTCCAAATACCTTTTCCCAAACATAGATGATGGACTGGTACTTACACAATCCACAAAAAGCGTGACAGGAAAGCTAAAGCAATTTTTTACTCAAAAACTTTCCCATACTTATTTATTTATTTATTTTTTTTATGGAGTAAATTGTAAAATTTCTAGCTAAGTAGAATAGCTAAGAAACAAAGTAACATTGTTCAGGAAGCAAGAGACTGGTATTGAAAGCAAAGGAAAAGGCCAGATATGGTGGTTCAAGCTTGTAATCCCAGCATTTTGGGAGGCCAAGGCGAGAGGACTGTCTGAGTCCAGGGGTTTGAGACCAGATTGGGCAACTTGGTGAGACCTCGTCTCTACAATTAAAAAAAAAAAATTAGCCAGGCATGGTGGCATGTGCCTGTAGTTCCAGTTTCTTGGAAGGCTGAGGCAGAAGGATCACCTGAGCCCAGTAGGTCGAGGCTGTGGTGACTGTGAGTGTGCCACTGCTCTCCAACCTGGGAAACAGAATGAGACTCCGACTCAAAAAAAAAAAAAAAAAGAAAGAAAGAAAATAAAGGATAGAAAGACTAATGAATTTAGAGTACGACCATTTTTAGTTTTCTTTGTTTGAGTCGGGGTCTCACTCTGTAGCCCAGGATGATTATGGCTCACCATAGACTCAACTTCACGGGCTCAGGTAATCTTTCTGCCTCAGCCCCTGCAAAGTGCTGGGATTATAGGTGTGCACCATCATGCCTGGCTTATTTTTTATTTTTATTTTTTATAGAGATGAGGTCTCATTGTGTTACTTAGGCTTGTCTCAAACTCCTGGGTTCAAGCAATCCTCTCATCTTAACCTCCCAAAGTGCGGGGATTACAGGTGTGGGTCACCACACTTGGTCTTATTTTCCTTTTTAGTTAAACTAATCTTTACAGAAATCTACCAGCTAATATTTACCTTCTAGGATGAAGGACCACAAAAGAGTGGATGATTGCAGAAAAATGCCAATTTCTGAATATTTCTCTTTGGGACGTTTTAAGAAGGCTGCTCCCCTCTCATGCCAGCATTTAATTTGTCTTGGATATGCTCAGTAAAACCAACGATGGATGGAAAAAGCTCAGGTCCTTCAGCCTTCAGGAAAAAAAAAAAAAACTCTGCAGGGGGAAATCAACAACTATGAAACTTTTGTCATCAGAGAATTAAAACTGGCATGAATACACCTGAAAATTAAAATATTAACTTTTTTTTTATCCATCTAGCCAATACATACTTACTGGCTAGGCTTTGTGTCTACAGGAAAAAGAATTGTTTGGGCTTACCTCTAAATTTAGCATATTGATTTAATGGCCATCTTTTTCCAAGTTAGACATTTTCTGAGTTCCCTCTTCCAAGTTTTCTTTTCTCACAGCAAAGCTAAATATCTAATGTGAAGACATTTGATACTCCAAGAGTCACACATTCTAGAAGCTGAGGGAGGGCATAAAAGATTTCTTTATGTGAAGGCTCTAGCAAGATAAAGTCAAGGGCTACTGGCCTCTCAAATCTGGATGTGCCAAAGATCTATAATGAAAAAATCTTGGAAAATAGGTATAATTTAACTAAAACATATTGTTTCTGAAGATGAAGGTGTTCTTTAATTTAAAAAGATAAGAACAACTTGCAGGGTGTGGTGGCTCATGCCTGTGATCCCAGCACTATGGGAGGCCAAGGTGGGAGGATTGCTTGGGCTCAAGAGTTCATGGCCAGCCCGGGCAACTTAGTAAGACCTTGTCTCTATAAAAAAGTTAAAAAGTCAGCCAGGTGTAGTGACACATGCCTGTAGTCCCAGTTACTTGAGAGGCTGAGGTGGGAGGACCGCCTGAGCCCAGGAGGCTGAGGCTGTGGTGAGTTGTGATCATAATACCACACTCCAGCCTGGGCAACAGAGTGAGACTCCAACTCAAAAAAAAAAAGAAAGAAAGAAAAGAAAAAAAAGATAAGAACAACCAACCAATGCCTCTCAAAAAGAAATAGTGAAACTAGGTAATATACATTACATGACAGCAAAGGTCAATGATCTATATAGATCCTAAAAAGTTGCTACAAAAAAAATATAACAGCGGCAGGGCCTTGTGGTGCTAATCTTACAAATGGAATGTTCTTTCTTTCCTTTTTTTTGTTTTATTATTTTCTTCTTTTTAAAAAAATTTTTTTTATTTTAAAGATGTGGGGTACAATTCAGGGTTAGGTATACAAATAGTCATTGTACAGGTAAAGTTCAGGCCTTACTTTGGTTCCTTACTTCACCTGGCTTGAGATCAGGTACCCTTATTGATGAAGTGTACCTTCCTTCCCTCTCCTGGCTGTTTCCTACATTGCGGATCCCTTTCTTGTAGCATTATGATAATTGTTCAGGGTCCACTTATGAGCGAGAATATGTGGCACTCAGTTCTTTATTTCTCTGATAGATCACTCAGTATTATAGACTCTAAATCCATCCAAGTTGCTGCGAAGTTCATAATTTTGTCCTTCTTTTTTTATCTAGTCCACTTTCAATGAGCAGCGCTGTTGGTTCCATGTTTTTTGCTATTGTGAATAATGCTGCAATAAACGTGTGTGCAGATATCTTTTTCATAGAGTGATTTGAGTTCCTCAGGGTATATTTCCAGAAGGGAGATTGCTGGGTCGTATGGAAGGTCAATTTTTAGATCTTTTAGGAATGTTCTTTCAATCCTCCCTGCACTTGACAAACTCATATGCATACTGCAGACTGAGGTTCCAGCACAACTTGCTCAGGGAAGCTACCCCCCATCTCCCTGATGGGTCAAATCCAGCGAACCAGGTTCCCAGTACCGTGGATAGCCCTTGATGGTCCCTGTCACAGAGAACTCTTTCCATTCATTTGTGTTTTAGGATTAATGTTGGTCTCTGTTAGACTATAAGCTCTATGAAGGCCGGGATCAGTTCTGCTATGTTCACCATTGTTTTTCCAACACTTCACAGTGCTTGGCACATAATAGGTGTTCAATATATATTCACTGAATAAGTAAATGGATAATTAAAAGCAAAGTTACAGGAATGGTCTAAGGGCAAGTTCTCAGATGCATTAATTTGAATCCTTTGTCAGCAAAAAGAAATTAGAGGGAAAAAATTTATGGCCCATCAGCCTAACTTGGAACAAGACCAAAAGCAGTGCCATCATCCTAGGCAAACTATATAATTTTGAAATGGTTTATGCTTGAAGTGGCTATTATTAGTAAGAAAGCTGGCTCGGAGCCAGAAGAGGTCTTCCTGAGAAAACTGTCTCAAAGATATCTACAGTCTTGCCAAGTGCATTTTTAAAAAAAGGTTGAAAAACCTAGAAAACAAGATATGGAAATCTAGTAATATATAATGCACATGGTGACATTTAACACTCATTTCAGAATTGGCTTCATTCATCAACTTCATCTACAGGATGAAAGGGTGGACTGGGGGTACCAGTAAAGAGCAATACTGGTTCAAGAGTTGTTAGATTGGGAGGTTTAAATAGATAAATCACAAAAACTACAAGATAGAAAAATCTGCATAGGAAGGCCACAGGATTTCAGTGAAAACCTTAGGTTTAGTAGAAACATGTAAGAAAGAAATAAAAGAAAACTTAATTTTAAAAATCAGACACTTCGGGGCCAGGCACGGTAGCTCATGTCTATAATCCCAGCACTTTGGGAGGCTGAGGTGAAAGGACTGCTGGAGCCCACAGGTTCGAGAACAGCCTGGGCAACTTGGCAAGACCTCTTCTCTACGATAAATAAAAAAATTAGCTGAATGTGATGGTGCACACTTGTGGTTTCAGCTACTTGGAAGACTGAGGTGGAATGATCACCTGAACGCAACAGGTCGAGGGTGTGGTGGCCATGAACATGCCACTGCACTCCAGTCTGGGTGACAGAGTGAGACTCCAACTCAAAAGAAAAAAAAGAAAAAAAGAAAAAATCAAACACTTCAAAGACAAGAGATCTTTGGGAGTTCTGAAGAGGGATTTAGGAATGCGGCAGATGACCATCTGGGTGGTGGAAAACAGGCTTAGGGTCAAGGGAAAAGGCAGCATTCATGGAATAACTCGGGATGTTTGTTTTTATTTGTTTTGTAATGTTTGATCCTCTTTGTTAGATGAGCCATCTAAAATACTGAACACAGGCCAATGTTTTAGGGACCTAAAAGAAGTGGTCACACAGACATAAATTAAAATTGTTTCTGCAAAAACAAATACATAAGTAAATGTTCACTAAACAGAGAAATGGAAATGGGTAGAAAGATAAGTTGGTTCACTTCTATTCAATGTCCTTGGATACAAGCAGGGTCAGTCTTGGGATTCTTGTGGGAAAGTAATGGGATTTGGGGAAAAGAGGGTGGAGAAAGTCTTAGGATCTTGATTCATCCTTGGTCCTCCCCTTTCCGGAGGTGGAGGGTAGCACAGATTGCCAATGGAGACAGCTACTCCTGGAGTACAAAGCTTCTCAAGAACAGATGCAGTGTCTTTGTTTTTTTGTTTTTTGTTTTTTTTTTTTAGTTGGAGTCTCACTCTGTTGCTCAGACTGGAGTGCAGTGGCTGCTCCCAGCCACCGCAG
>NW_007260458.1:546876-581419 GCF_000164805.1 Carlito syrichta | reverse complement strand
GGCGATCCTTCCGCCTCAGCCTTCCAAGTAGCTGGAACTACAGGCGCGCGCTACCACGCCCAGCTAATTTTTTGATTTATTGTAGAGATGAAGCCTCGCCAAGTTGCCCAGGAGGGTCTTGAACCCACGGTCTCAGGCAATCCACTCACCTAGGCCTCCCAAAGCGCTGGGATTACAGGCTGAGCCACCGAGCCCAGCTGATGCAGTGTCTTTGAAAGCTTTGTATTCCTAGCCAGGCATGGTGGCTCATGTCTGTAATCCCAGCACTTTAGGAGGCAGATATGAGAGGATTGTCTGAGTCCAGGGGTTTGAGACCAGTCTGGGCAACTTGGTGAGACCTCGTCTCTACAATAAATAAAAAAATTAGCTGGGCGTGATGGTGCATGCCTGTGGTTCCAACTACTTGGAAAGCTGAGGCAGAAGAATCACCTGAGACTGGCAAGTTGAGGCTGCGGTGGCCATGAGCAAGTCACTGCACTCCAGCCTGGGCAACACAGTGAGACTCTGACACAAACAAACAAAAAAACTTTGTATTCCTAGAACCTACCATAATGCCTGGCAGCTTCAGTCATTCTACAAGTAATAGAGTAGCTTTTATCTGCAAGATATTGAGCTTGCTGAAGTGGATAAGGCAATGAGTTAGACAGACATAGCCTGTCTTTATGAGCCTTGCATTATGGTAGAAAGACAGAAAGTAAACAATTGCACACAACTATAGAATCACAGTTGTGACAAGCATAAGAAAGTAGGAGTTTAAGGCACTCTGATAGTATACAGGAGGACCTGAGCTACTAGGGGTTTAGGAAGTGATGCCTGCATGAAAATATGAAGTATGAGTAGCAATAGTTAGCTAGGTAAAGTTGGAGGCGAGGGCCAAGAGAACTTTCCAGGTAGAGTAAAAGTTGCATAACAAAACTGCTTTTTAAACCCCTCTTAAGACGTTTCATTTTGCCCTCCATTACTCACTACAGTTTGCATCTACTTATTTTGCATAAGGTTACTCCCTAACATTTTCTTTCTCTAGGGACATAAGGATTGGGATAGCTTGAGCTGGTCCAGATGCCCTGAGACGATGAGGGCAACACATCATATGGAATTGGCAAAAAGTTACCAAGACTCTTGTCACCAAAAGTTGTTTTGTAAGGTGTGTGTGTAAATCTACTCAATGCAGTGTTTCTGTAGAAGCAGGTAGAGCCCAGTGGCTTCACCTCACACCTGGTTGTTAAATGAGGCAAATTGCCTTCCAATATGTGTGAACTGGCCCTGACCTCCACCTATGCCTCAACATTAATTCAGTGCAAAAATTAATCCAGTGTAAAAATGTCCGAAAGCTCTGGCTTAATAGCTCATGTTTGATGCCAAGTTCACAATTCTTATTACAAGTAGTGGGCGTTGTTAGAATTTCAGTGGGCCAGTCATTGCCAGAGTAGGGATGCACAACAATTTCCTGAGACCAAACACATGAGGCACCAATGAAGGCCAAAGATAGCTTTTCTTCCTCGTATCTGTCCAAATGTGTGCCAGCCTGTCATGGGGTCATCTCACACAAAAACCTAGAATTCCTCCGAAGGAATTGACTTTTGAGCCATACTGAGGAAATTCAGTCTTTAGCCAGAAGGTAGTCTCCCTTGGTTTGATTTTTCACTTTTCTCTTTTTCTTCTTCTCTTCCCTTGATATGTCATTTGCCTCACCTTTTCTTCCTTCCCTCAATCTTTCCTCTCTTCTTAAACTCTGTCAACATTTTTTACCTAGCCACTAAGTGCCAAGCACCAGGATAAAAGATCAACAAGAAGAATATGTGATTACTCAGGAGGTTGAGGCTGGAGAATCCCTTGAGGTCAGGATTTTGAGGCTTTAGTGCACTATGACCGCACCTGTAAACAGGCAAAGCACTCCAGCCTGGGCAACATAGTGAGACCTCCATCTACAAAAAAAAAAAAAAAAAAAAAAAAAAAAAAAAAGAACATGTGGGCAACAGATCTATAAACAAGAAAACTAACAAACATATTATCCCTTTTTTTTGCTCTCTAGCTCTTTATACTGATTCTAACCCAAAGGATTTGTGTGAGCCAGAACAGCACTGGGAAAAATGCCAACAATCCATTTAACTGCTGCAGGTAGTTTGCCAAGACACCTGCCAGAGAGGGACAGGGCATAAAACCAAGCATGAGATTGCCCTGGGATGAAGAAAGGAAAACAGGAATAATCAGGTATCCTAATTTTCACAATCTGAATTTAGAAATGGAACAGATTTAGATAGATTTCTCTTTTTTTTTAGTCCCACTCCATTGCCCAGGCTGGAGTGCAGTGGCACACTCATGGTCACCCCAGTGTCAACCTGCTGGGCTCACAGTATCCTTTCGCCTCAGCCTTCCAAGGAACCAGAACTAAGGTGCGCACTACCACACCTGGCTAATTTTTTTGACTTATTGTAGAGATGAGGTCTCACCAAGGTGCCCGTGCTAGTCTCGAATCTGTAGGTTCAGGCAATCCACTCACCTTGGCCGCCCAAAGTGTTGGGATTACAGGCTAAGCCACAGAGCCCGGCCTGGATAGAGTTTTAAAAAAATAAATCCCCTGCCATGTAGCAACTTGCTATTCAAAACTGAAGAACCAAACAGATTTGGATAAGAGAAATTTAAATAAGCTTCTATATATTTAATATTTTCATCCATTACTTCTTAAATTGACATTTTTCTGGTGAGAAGGATCATAGCTCTTTCTAAACATCAAAGGAATTTGTAATCCCAAATACTTAGCCACTGCCTCAACAGTGCATCTGCTATTATGTTTATAGAAAGGCAGAAAACATATGTGTGAGGAAAGTAGTTGCAAGAATTAAACTAGAAAAAAAAATTGTAAGGACATGAATGAGTCAGCATGAGGGTATGTAGCAGTTTAAGGGCATCAACTTCAAAGAGAAAATGACATTATTTGGGTTGCCCTAGTAACACCAAGATAAAATGTGGAAATGAAAATGCAGGGCTTAACATTAAGAAAACCTTCAGCCCTGAGGTCTCTCACATCATGGAATGAGCTTTACCATGGCAACATGCAAAAAACATGAATACGGATTATATACAGAAAATATCCAAGGGAGTGAAAGCATGGTAATAAAACCTAAGCTGATTTAACAAATATTCTGTACATTTCTTTTCTTTGATTCACAAAATTAAGGGAATGACAAAGAGTTTGCAGGAATCAAATGAGACTTCTTTCAGTGATATATAATCTTAAATAATTTCAATAGGTAAGCGTTATGTATTATTTCAGCTGACTTGCTTTTTTTTTTTTTTTAACAAATGACACAGAATCTCCACTTATTCTAAAGCTCTGGTTTTATTACAAGAAAAGGAAAAAGAAAAAGACAAACAAAAGAGATAGACACATTTTCCTAGGTTACATTTTCCAGGCCTAATCTCTATATTTTTGGAGAAGATGTGTCTGGTTACTAAGGCAGTAAACGGCTCTTCTCAAGAGCAGACAATCTGATGAATAGAGTACTAGAATACTCAAGTAATACTCTATTACTCTACTCAATCATAGTGATTGGAAGCATGGCATGGTAGGTGGGGTGCCTGAGTCTGAACTGTGGCTCTGTCACCGGTAAACTGGAGAGCCATGAGCAGGTTACTTAATCTTTCTGTTTTCTCATCTTTCATGGGGAAAACAATAGTATCTTCCTTCACAGGGTTATTGGAAAGTATGTAAGAGGTAACTGTGGCAAGCATGAATTGCAGCACTAGGCAGGGAATTAGCACTCAATATATGACAGCTGCTAATATTATCAATACAGATGATAATCACATTTGATAAGTGTGATTGGGAGTTTACTATTTTTCTAAAATTTTATTTTCTTTTGGTAAGAACACTTGGCATAAGATCTACCCTCTTTGAACAGATATTTCTCAAAGGAAGACATTCAAAGCAGGCAACAAACACGAAAAAAAGTTCAGCCTCACTGATCATCAGAGAAATGTAAATCAAAACTACAATGAGATACCACCTAACACTGGTAGGGATGGCTACTATTAAAAAGTCAAAAAACAACAGATGCTGGTGCAACCGCAGAGAAAAGGGAACACTTCTACACTGTTGGTGGGAATGTTAGATAGTACTACCTTTGTGGAAAGCAGTGTGGCATTTCCTCAAAGAACGAAAAATTGACCTTCCATATGATCCAGCCATCCTGCTTCTGGGAATACACCCAGAGGAACAAAAATCGCTCTACCAAAAAGACATCTGTACACATATGTTCATTGCAGCATTAGTCACAATAGCAAAAACATGAAACCAACTCAGATACCCATTGAAAATGGTCTGGGATAAATAAAATGCAGTAAAAAGAAAAAAGAAAATGTATATACATGATGGAATAGTATACAGCCATAAGGAAGAACAAAATCATGGCCTCTGCAGCAACATGGATGCACCCAGAGACCGTCATTCTAAGCAAACTATCACAGCAACAAAGAACTGAATACCACATGTCCTCACCCATAAGCAGGCCCTGGTCACTAGTCACATGAGCATAAAGGTGGGATCAACAGATGCTGGACATTGCTAAAGGAGGAAGGGTTGGAAGGCACACAGCCACACTCTGGGTACCAGGTCCACAACCAGGGGGAGAGAGGGCTTGCTAGAAGCCCAAACCTCACCTGCACACACTTCACTTAAATAGTAAATCCTCACATGTACCCCACAACTCCAAAATAAAATAAAATAAAATAAAAACCCACCATCTCAACTTTTTTTTTTTTTGAGACAGAGTCTTGCTCTGTTGGCTAAAGTGCAGTGGGATGATCACAGCTCACTGCAGCCTTGACCTCCTGGGCTCAAGTGATCCTCCTTCCTCTGCTTCTGGGGTAGCTGGGTATACAAACAAATGTCACCATGCCCAGTTAATTTAAAAAAATCTAGTAGAGACAGGGTCTTGCTATGTTGCCCGGCGGGACTTGAAATCCTAGCCTAAAGCGATCCTCCCACCTTAGTCTCTCAAAGTACTGGGGTTACAGGTGGGAGCCACTGCGCCTGATCACCCTTCACATCTTTTTAAGCATACAGTATAGTTTTGGCAACTACAGGTGCAATGATGTACAGCAGATCTCTGGAGCTTATTCATCTTGCTAACAGAAACTCTATGCCCATTGATCAGTAACTCCTCATTTCCTCCTTCCCCCTGTCCCTGGCAATCATCATTGTACACTTTAATTTTATGAATTTGACTACACATATTCATATATGGAAGCATACAAAATTATCTTTCTGTGACTGGCTTATTTCGCTTAGCATAATGCTTTCATTTATCTATGTTGTCACATATTGCAGACTTTCCTTTTTTTTAAGGCTGAATAATATTTCATTGTAAGTATATGCTATTAATACATTTTCTTTGTTCTTTTGTTGATGGACACTTTGGTTGTTTCTACATCTTGGCTATTGTGAATAAGAAATTTTATTATTGGAGCACACAACTTCAATAAGGATGCCGGATCCTAATCTGGACAAAGTGAGGTCCAATGGGAGGTCCCAAACTTCACCTGAACCCAAATGACTTATGTCTGCAATCCTGACTTGTACCCACAACTTTAAAATAAAATTAAGTTTTAAGAAATTAAGTTTGAAAAAAGAAATTTTACTATTAAGAATTTCTTGGTGTTTGGAGCCTTCTGTCCTAACTTGAGATGCCACTAAAAAGGTATTCTTTATAAAAACAGAAGAGCAAACTTTGAAAAAATTGTTTTGGTGAAATGAGGGGGGGGGAATATACAATTGACATGCAATGTTATTGTGTCTACTAATTGCCAGACTTTAAAAATGTTATCTATTGAACCTCCACATGAAATCCATGAGGTAGGTATTATCTTTGCTCTACAGGAGGAAATATGCAAAGAGAGATTAAATAATTCCCTCAAGGTTATAACGTCTGTGAATGGCATAGCAAAAATTCCAACTCAGGTCTTTCAGATTCCAATGTCCAAGCTCATTCCACTTCATGAGGGAAGTTATTTTAGTCTCCAACAACCTTCTTTATGGGAAATTCAGACTTGGCATCCACTGGCAAAAACACCTGTTTGGGAATGTGCCTCTCTGAAGACTGTATTCAAGACAATCATATTTGTGACTTGTGCACTCTACTCTAAATTCTGGCACTGAGAGAAAAATCCAGGCTGAGGAAAGGTTGTTTTTTGTTTTTTTTTTCAACATTGTAAATGACTCAGCCTCTGTCCATAAAGGAGTCACTAGCATGGAACTTACCCTTCTATCATAAAAAGCTAGAAAAATAAAATTTTACCAGGGCCACTGAAGCTCTTTTATATTATTCCCTTGGTTATGCCTGTCTTTTGTTTGATGCTAAATCATGGGGTGGAGAATGCAGTCCCCAAAGTTTGCAACTGTTCAATCTCCTTGAGGGGGATTTTCCTGTGATTTCCAGGAACTCGGTAGAGCAAAACAGCAAGAACCTTCTGTACTGAGAATTTGAATACCGGGAAACTTCTACCATATTAAAATAGAAGGACAGTTCCTTCCTTCTTTACTTCCTTTTCATTGTTCTTGTTTCTTACTTCCTTTTCATTGTTCTTGTTCAAATTAATTTGGTCAAGATATTTAACTGTTAACCATCTCTTGCCCCAAAGAAAATTACCAGGATCTTCCTTCCCTGGATGTCTCAGCCACATGTGTTGCTTTATTGCAGATATGCCAACAAAGAGAATTTGTTTTTCTGTGCTTGGTTTGAATGTTCACTGTTTTTTTGTTTGTTTGCTTGTTTTTTATGACTCTGCATTTCTGGCTTTCCCATTCAGGTCCTACAGTGTTTCCAGAGACAGGGAACAGGAAAGACTTTGTGTGAACTTTATATAAAATATTCCCATGGGTTCCTAAAGTCTCTTTCCAATCTCTGGGGCTACAACTTTAGTTCTGACAACTAACTAACTCTTCATGTTAACACATATGGAAATACAGTGAAACACTCTGAGTTTTTAGCGCTCTCAGGGGAATATGACTTACAACGCGATTTCACATCAATCTGAGTTCAGGGCTCAGATGCCCTCAGCTTCAGTGTTCCTCTTCCCATCAAATACTGCATGGCATGTACTTCTATGACTGCTCTGCTTTGTGTTTTACCTCAATTTCGTCATCCTGCTGCCCCTCCTCTTTTAGTTTCTTCCTCTGTTAGTTTTTGCCAATATAAGTAACTCAGGCTCTGCCTGATGGATGGGATGTAGCGTTAGAGAGGAGACAAGATAACTCCACAATGTTTAAGTTGAGAAGATGAAAGGATAGGGTTGCCATTTACTAAAGGGAAAGAGAGGGTACAGAAAGAGTAGGGTTTTGTGTGTTTTGTTTTGTTTGTTTTTGGTGGGGGGAATGAAGAGCTTGGCTATAAACGTCTTAAATCTGAGATGTCTATTAAACGCTGAAGTGGGAAGGCTTCACAGATAGATATACTAACCTAGAGTTAGGAAATATCTGGACTAGAGAGACAAATTTGGGAGTCATCAGGGTATAGAAAGTAGTAGAATGAAGCCACCTTAGAGAGTACATACAGGTGAAACTATCTAAAGGACTTCCTACAGCAAGGAGTATTTTGCCACCAGATATGGGCACAAATGTGGCTTTCTCACTTCCTTCAGGTCTCTGCATGAATGTCATGATCAGAGATGTCTTCTCTTGTTGCCCTATGAAAATACTAATTCTAACTCACCACCAGCAAGAGCACATACACCCTCCCGGTATTACCTTTATCATTCTCCTAAATTACTCTCCTTATTAGCATTATCTTTTTCGGGCACACTATGTATGGATTTATTTATTGACTTTGTGTGTCTCCTGCATAAGGTAAGCTCCCCCCAAGAAATGGGGATTTTGCTTTGTTTACTCCTATTTCCCAGTGCCAGGCAAGTAAAAAGTATTCAATTTATACAGGCGGAATGAGTGAATTGATGAAAAGTCAGCACATATTTATTCTGAAGTTCTTTCAGTTGTTAAAAAATGTCTAACAGAAATCTTTATGTGAATACCAGAATTTATAGTAAGGTTCATTTAGTTTTGAAGAAGGGAACCACCAAGATTTCATTCTGCATTTCTCTATTCTGCTTAGGGGAAAGGGTAGCAAAGAAGTCAGCAAAAAAATCTTCTGAGAGCAGAAAGGAGGCAGAAAAGGAAAATTCTGTCTTATTCAGTGAGTTGGGAGAAGGAAGGAGAGCAATGGAACAAGAGGCATTCTGGACCTGATCGTGTTGTTTTCCTCTGCTCTCATAACCTGCCTCAGTCACCTTGCAAGGATCTACTACAGAATAAAGACCGTAGGAAAGGAAATATAAGTATTTACTAAACAACTGCAGTGAAAGATCTATCATTGATAGTCTGGGTCAGAATGCAGTCATATATCGCTTAACGATGGGTATATGTTTTAGAAAATGCATCATGACGTCATTTTGTCGTGTGAACACTGTGGAATGTACTTATGCAAACCTAGACAGTATAGCCTACTACACACCTAGGCTAAAATCATATTGCTCTTAGGCTACAAACTCGTACAACATATTACTGTACTGAATACTGTAGGCCATTGTAATACAGTGGTATTTGTGTGTCTAAACCTATCTGAACAAAGAAAAATACAAGTATATCACTGTCTTCCATCTCAACATCTTGTCCCACCCATGGAGCTGCCATTTCCTATGAGAATAATGCCTTTTTCTGGAATAACTCCTGAAGGACCTGGCTGAGACTGCCTTACAGTTGATTTTTTTTTTAATAAGTAGAAGTACCCCCTAAAATAACAATACAATGAATATTATAGTAAACACATACACTAGTAACATAGTCATGTATTATCATTATCAAGTACTGTGATACCTATTATATTATAATATAATTGTAATAAATTATAATATAATTATGTAGACTTTTCTATGATTGGCAGCGCAGTAGGTTTGTTAACACCAAAATCACCACGAAGGTGAGTAATTGTTGCACTGGGACCTTACAATGGCTATGATGTCACTAGATAGGAATTTTTCAGCTCTGTTATAATCTTGTGGGACCACTGTCATCTATGTGGTCGGTGACCGATTGAAACATTTCGCGGCACACCTGACTGCACTTGATGGCAAATGACCAGTAATGCACAAGCACAGCAACAGGGAGAGTGAGAACCGTGGAAGTTATAATGAATCGGAAGTAGGACAAAAAGACAACACAGTACTGAATTTGTGGTATTTAGGAGCCAGAAAGTTAATTTTTGCTATAACTAACATTACTCAGGTCCCTTACTGGGGCTCTGTCTTTTTTTTAAAGAGGAATGTGGAAAAATATCAGACAGACATTTATTTAAGGGCAACACATTCTACCTTCAAAAACATATCCACATTCCAATGACTTCTGGTTCATTCTGGCTATTACCCTGGTCTAAGCCACCATCCTCTCTCATCGAGATCACTGCAACAACTTCCTAATGGTCTTTCTGCTTCTACCACTGACCGCTATAGAGGAGTCTCAACCAAGCAGCCCAAATGATCGTATTAATACTGGGAGAATCCCTCAAAATCCTTCAATAACTCTTCATCTCACTCAGTGAAAAAGCTGAAAGTCTTCACAAAAATATGACAAGGCCCCCAGAATCTCCTTCCCACTCCACGCCAGGCTCACAGCCCTCTCCTGTGTACTCACTCTGCTCCAGCCACTCTAGACCTTCTAGAGGTTTCCTGACATCTCAAGTTCACTCTTGCCACAGGGCCTTTCCATTTGTGGCAACTCTGCCTGGAATTCTTGTCTTCTTGGTATCTGTATGGCTCGATCCCTGGCCTTCTTTAGGCCTTACTGAAACGTATCCAGATTTCAAACACTTTTCACCATTTCTGTTGCTGCTCTTTTGGTCCAAGCCTTTACCACCTCTTGTTTGCATAATGCTTCAAAGTCACTTTAATATCCCCCCACCCCTACCTCCAGCATACCCTTTCTACTTACGCGGCCTTATTTTTCTCCCTAGCACTTAACACCTTCGAACGTGGTATATACGTTAGGCTGATACATAAGTTTGTAGCATTTGTTTTTGGCATGGCAACACTGCAGTGTTGGGAGTTTATCATTTGTCATTTGGAGCAACGATGCTGTGCTTGTGAATACATCTCGCATTTGCAGATTTGAAGAAAGTTAGTGCTACTTGTGGGCTAAAGAAGATGGAATATCAAGTAGAAAAAAAAACAGGGGTCTTGGAAGTTGGAGCAGCCCAGCCTCTTCTCAAAGACTCTCAGGGCTGTGACCCATAAGCACCTGGCCTGTGCCCTGCCTGCTGTCAAGATGCCCAAGAGGGAGTTCAGCTCGTCAAGGGGTGGCGAAGGAGGAGCTCAAGAGGAGACCGGTGCGGTTGCCGGCTAAACCTGTTACTGCAAAAGTGGAAGCGAAGCCAAAAAAGGCAGCAGGAAAGGATAAAACTTCAGACAAAAAAGTGCAAGCAAAAGGGAAAAGGGGAGCAAAAGGGAAAACAGGCTGAAGCAGCTAACCAAGAAACTCAAGAAGAGTTACCTGCAGAAAAGAGAGAAACTAAAACTGAGGAGAATCCAGCCTCTGATGAAGCGGGAGAGAAAGAAGCCAAGTCTGAACAACATCACACACCACATCTTATCCTTGGGCCATCTCTTCCTTCCTGTACATTCCAGAGGAAGATTTGTGTCCACTATTTTATAAATGCAAATTTTTTAGTAGCTCTAGAAACATTTTTAAGAGGGAGGGAATCCCACCTCATTCTGTTTTTAAAGTGAAAATGCTTTTTCTTTTAAGAGGTAAAATCATTCACCGGTTTTTTATTTTTTGGTACAACCAGAAAATCATGTGGGATATTGAATTATGGGAGGCTTTGACTATCTTGGGTGGCAGCTTAATGTTCCAGAGACGGGGGGTTAGTTTTTATATCCTATAATACAAAGTATACTAAGTGGCAATATGGATCACAGTCCTGCATTCAATGTCTTGAACATTTAAAATCACTTCTATTCCCATGGTTTTTTTTTTTTTTTTTTTTTGAGTTGATCACTCTGTCACCCAGACTGGAGTGCAGTGGCCGCTCTCGGCTACCACAGCCTCGACCTGCTGGGCTCCGGCGATCCTTCTGCCTCAGCCTTCCAAGTAGTTGGAACTACAGGAGCGCGCTACCACGCCTGGCTAATTTTTGATTTATTGTAGAGATGAGGTCTCGCCAAGTTGCCCAGGCAGGTCTCGAACCCACGGGCTCAGGTAATCCACTCGCCTCAGCCTCCCAAAGGCGCAGGATTACAGGCTGAGCCACTGAGCCCGGCTCCCATGTTGTTTTTAGTAGAATTGTTTCCTAAAGAAAACCACTCCTTGTTCATGACTCTCCTGTCAGAATTGCGTGCACTCTGTAACATCTTTGGTCATGGTAGTCCTGTTTTCCTAATAACTTTGTTAATGTGCTGTGAAAGACTGAAAAACTGAGTATATTGTGTATAGGATACATTGTGAGTTGGTGGGATGTTTGTAACAGTTTATCAACATTTGAAGATGTTGGTACTTGATATTCTTTTAAGGAAAATTTGCTTCTGAATTTTAAACTGGAAGGCACTGGAATAACTTTAAAAAAAAATAATGATAGCCAGGCGTGATGGCTCGTGTCCATAATCTCAGCACTTTGGGAGGCCAAATGAGAGAATTGCCTGAGCCCACAGGTTCGAGACCAGCCTGGGCAACGTGGTGAGACCTTGTCACTACAATAAATTAAAAAATTAGCTGGGTGTGGTGACAAGCACCTGTAGTTCCAGTTACTTGGAAGGCTGAGGTGGAAGGATTGCCTGAGCCCAGTGGGCCGAGGCTGCGGTGACTGTGAGCATGCCACTGCACTCCAGCCTGAGCGACTGAGTGAGACTCCAACTCATAAATACATAAATAAATCGATACATGGCTTTTTAGATTTTGGGTACATATGTTAAAAATTGTGTACAAATTGAAATGTTTGTGTACTGATCTTCAACATAACCAACAAATTCAATTATGACTGTTTCAATATTTTAAAAAAGAACACTTCTGACATATTTTTCTGTTTGAGTTTAACAGAGGAGTAAAGGCAGTAGAGGCAGCTTGAAACATTGTGCCGCATGCAGGGAGAATGCATGGGGGGAAAGCATGACAAAAAAATGGCAACATGTCAAAGAGGGCCGCTTTGACCTCAGCGATTCTCCATGTTCAAGAAGACCATCCGGCTTTAATAAAGTCCATTTAAACTCTTCAATCCACGATGATCCACGTCAGTGTACCCGAGAATTGGCAAATATGAAGAACTGATCAGGCAACCATCATACATTTGCATTCCACAGACAAGTCCAAAACGCTATGAACTTATGCATCGGCCCAATATTTTAGTTACGGATGCATTTCTTTTTCTGTCTCCTCCCGCTTGCATGTAAGTCTCATGAGTGCAGGAATCTTGCCCGACTTGGAAACTGTTTTGTCCCCCATGTCCAGGAGAGTGCTGGGCCCTTATTTGTCATTCTATAGCTATTTGTCAAATGGAAGCACAAAGCAGTAAGAACAGAAACGCTATATAGAAACGCTACGTAAGCTGTGAGAAGCAAAAGGATATAGATGAATAACAGAGGGTTCGAGAGCCTGGACGTGCGTGGATAGACTGCAATGCCAAATACAAAATGCTTCAGCTTTGCACATTACAACAGGCTTCAAACTAGGGCACAAGAGATCTAGGAAGAACCCAGTGTTAAATGATTGAATTAAAGGGTCTAGAACAAAACCTGTGAAAACTGTACCGTGAAAAATGGTACAGTCATGTTTTGATGGTGAGCCTTGCTCTCTAGGAGGCAGGGTGCTAGGTAAGAAAGCCCGCTGTGTCTCCTTTGGGGCCTAAGATGAGTGTTTCATTAGGAACCAACATTACTTACGTGCTTTTCTGAAGGGAAAACATACAGGCTGGTATTACATTAGGAATTACTGGTTGGAAAATCTGTTGACAGACTCTGGGCTGAGACAGTCTCCTGAAACTTATGACAGAACACCTGGGAAGAAATAAAACCTAGGGTAGGGAGAGGGTGGCTCTCAACCTTGCCTGTACATTGGAATCACCTGGAGAGGTTTAAAAACACTGATGCCTGGGTGCAGTTAAATCAAAATCCTTGGGGTGGGACCCAGACATGAGGTTTGGGTTTTTCATTACTTATTTATTTACTTCTTAAAATTTTTTTTTGTAGAGACATGGTCTTGCTATTTTGGCTCAAACTAGTCTTGAACTCCTGGCCCCAAGTGATCCTTTCACCTCAGCCTCCCAAAGTCCTGGGTTTATAGGTGTGAACCACCACACCAGCCCAATTTTTTTTTGGTTTTTGTTTTGTTGTTTTGTTTTTGTTTCTTTGAGTTGGAGTCTCACTCTCTCACCCAGACTAGAGTGAAGTGGCTGCTCCTGGCCACTGTAGCCTCGACCTACTGGGCTCCGCCGATCCTTCCGCCTCAGCCTTCCAAGTAGCTGGTGCGCGCTACCATGCCCAGCTAATTTTTTTGATTTTATTGTAGAGATGAGGTCTCGCTAAGTTGTCCAGGTAGCTTTCGAACCCGCAAGCTCAGGCAATTCACTCACCTCAGCCTCCCAAAGCGCAGGATTACAGGCTGAGCCACCGAGCCCAGCCTGTTTTTGTTTTTTTAAAGGTCCTTAGTTAATTCCAACACACAGCAGAGGTTGAGACCTATTTTCCTAGAAACATCTGTTTCCTCTTGCCAAAAAAAGTAAAGCTTCACAACAAATGAGAACTCAGAGAAAAACCAGAGCTTTATCCATGCCTACAAAAGGCAGTTTGCTCACTTAAATTGATTTCAGTACTCTGTGAATTTGTGCTTCAATATCATATGTTTAGTTAATATTTACTGAATACCACCCCATCCCAGATCACCACATCAGGACTGACAGGTCCACATGGTCTACCCTCCCTCAGGAAAAGTATGCTGCTTGGATAATTATTGTTATTTTTCATCAGGGTCTCACTCTGTCACCTAGACCATAGTGCAGTGGCATGATCACAAATCACTACAGCCTCAAATTCCCGTTGAACTCAAGTGATCCTCCCACCTCAACCTTTTCAGTGGCTAAGACTACAGGTGCACATCACCATGCCTGGCTAATTTTATAATTTTTTTGTAGAGACAAGGTCTCACTATATTACCCAGGTTGGTCTCAAACACCTGGGCACAAGTGATCCTCCTGCCTTGGCCGATCAAGATGTAATTCCAACACTTTGGGAGGCCGAGGAGAGAGGATTGCCTAAGCTCTCAAAGGTTCAAGACCAGTCTGGGCAACTTGGTGAGACATTATCTCTACAATAAACAAAAAAATAAGCTGGGCATGGTGGATTGCACCTGTAGTTCCAGCTACTTGGAAGGCTAAGGCAGAAGGATCGACTGAGCCCAGCAGGTCGAGGCTGCAGTGGCTGTGAGCGTGCCACTGTACTCCAGCCTGGGCAATACAGTGAGACTCTGACTCAAAAAAAAGAAAAAGATGTTGGGATTACAGGAATAAGCTGCCACACTTCAATAGTATGTGAAGGGGTCTTAGAACATAGCAGCAGTGTGCTATTTTGGAAGCCCGTGGTTGAGAATTTTCATATGCAGTCCAAGTCCAAGATCAACACTCTCCTACCTACCTGCTCTGTTCACTCCTTCACTCCCCTGGGTTATTTATATTCTCTTCTATCTCCCCTCCCACACTGTAAATTCTGTAAGGGCAGACACAAGGTTGTTCATCTTGGCACTCCCAGGCCCTGACCTACTTTGAGCTTTAACAGCCTTATGTGGCACAGAGCTAACTCTACACATATAGCAATGAGTTACCCCTCGGAACACTTTCTGAATGTAGGTGACACGCTGACCATCTGAACTGTAGTTCTGATGGGGTCCATGTTTAGTTGATAGATGCTTTATTTTAGAGCAACAGTGAGTGATGATATTGCTGAACTAAGTTCTCTTTAGGTAGAAAGCAAAACCTGCCTTCATCACAACATGAGTTAAGGTTTACTGTGTATCTAGATGGTGTCTGGCACTTCATATATATTATATTAATTAAACCCCAAATATCTCTCTGGACTCTAAGAACTCTTTTTTTTTTGAGTTAGAGTCTTACTCTGTTGCCCAGGCACACTTACAGTCACTGCAACCTTGACCTGCTGGGCTTAGGCAATCCTTCCGCCTCAGCCTTCCAAAGTAGTTGGAACTACAAGTATGCACCACGCCCCGCTAATTTTTTTATTTATTGTAGAGATGAGGTCTCTCTCGCCAAGTTGCCCAGGCTGGTCCCAAACCCGTGGGCTCAGGTAATCCCCTCACCTCGGCCTCCCAAAGAGCTGGAATTACAGCTTTGAGCCACCACACCTGGCGCCAAGCCTATACTTAATGAAGAAATTGAGACTTAGAAAGATTAAGTATCCCACCTGGGGTTACACAGCAGTAAACAGGGGGTCCTGAATACAACACAAGTGATCTGTTTTTAGAGCCAGTTATTCTTTTTTTTTTTTTGAGTTGGAGTCTCACTCTGTCACCCAGGTTGGAGTGCAGTGACAGTCTCACGGTCCCCACAGCTTTGACCTGCTGGTCTCAGGCGATCCTTCTACCTCAGCCTTACAAGTAGCTGGAACTACAGGTGTGTGCTACCACACCCAGCTAATTTTTGATTTATTGTAGAGACAAGGTCTCGCCAAGTTGTCTGGGTTGGTCTTGAACCCCTGGGGTCAGGCAATCCTCTTGCCTCAGCCTCCCAAAGTGCTGGGATTACAGACCTGAGCCACCATACCCAGCTTCAAGTCTAATTTTTATACCAACTGCTTAGTTTTGGAAAGATAATGAGGATTTTCTTAATCCTATTCATAGGTGATCCTAATGTAAAAATAGACATGGTGCTTGGGTATAATCTTTCTACAAATGAGGCTCTAGCCACCTATTTTTAAAATGTAGTGATTCTACAATCTTCTCCCACTTCTAGTAAACAAAATGCCTTGTAGCATGAGATGTTGAGATATGAAAAAGGTTTTAAAAGCTTACTGAGGTTAAGAATTTTCTAAGTAGTTTTCAGATTATATTCTGAAAACAAATATATTTTAAGACAAGCTTCGTTCCAGGTTTCCAGGCAAACACACCCAAATAGACTAATTAATATATCAGATCCTTAGACCGCTTCTTCACGCTATCCTTATGATGATCACTCAAATAATTTTGATTTCATGTGAATATGTCAACAGGAAGAGGCCTGGCAGAAACATAAAAATTCTAAGCAAACTAATTCTGAGACTTAAGCAACTCCATTACCAGAAATGCAAGTTAAACCAAACAGTAGTGTGGCCAAAGAATCTCAAGGAAAACCACTGTTTTCAAGATTTGTGGCTTCTTCATAGAAGGGATCTGTTGTGCTCTTCTTTGGATGTGGCACAAAGGGACTTTTGAAAGCATGATATATTTCAGTTAAAATAAAATCACAGTCCGGCTGAGTAAATGCAAAGTTACTCCCTGACACACATTTATGTTTCTGAGATCCTCTGGAAATATATCTGCTGCTTAACATTGATAACACATCTTAATGCCTCACCTACAATATTTTTGTTTTCCTGATAGTATAGAATATCCTAATATGATACAGTCCTTTGCACATGGCCCCAGTTCTGGTCTAATTATTTTTTCCCTTCTGCCAAAGAATCAATCCCCTGAAAACTTTGCAGAAGCAGACTGTCATCATACTAAGCATCTTCTAAACCCCCAATGACCACTACTTCCTGGGCCCACTACTATAGTTAGGCAAAACATTTATAAAGATATCATATGCTTCTACTTGTGATACAAACAACATATTAATAGCATTTTCATACCAAACATACAGGCAATTTGTGCAAATTCTCTTCTCCATGAACTGACTATAGTTGTTTTGTACATTTAGAGTGATATGAAGGCCTTAGTCCAAAACCATATGTCAACAGTAAACTAACAAAAATACTCTTGTTATTACCTCAGATGTATATATTGCCTCAGAGAACCATCTGCATTTCCAGAACTCTAAATTTAGTCATAAGCAGCCACATTAATCTAAAAAAATAAAAATAAACGTAAGTCATCTGTACTCATCATCTTGAATTATATAATGAAGTGGTTACAATGTAAGTTTTACAGCCAGAAAGACCTGTTTGAAATCTAATTCTATGGCTATTAGCTAGTGACCATCAGGTTATTTGACCTCTTTAAATTATGCACACTTAGAAAAGTACCTGGCAGTAAATTTGACAATTATGAAGTTCATTATTTAGTTAAGAAAATATTAAGAATCTTCTGGATTCTGAAAAATCCAATTTATTGTATGTTCCACTATACGTACTATTCATAGCAATATACCTATTGTACCCCAAATTGTGGTGTCCTCTTTAAAACATTTGCTAATTTTTCCTTTGCCTCAAGATAGGCCAGTTTCTCCAAGCCAACCATCTTTAATTCCATGTGTTACCTGTCCTTGTTGCATGGATATATAGACAAAACTTCATGAAATGCCAATCTGCCAGAATTCTTGAATTAGATACCTGGAAATCCAGATGTCACAGATGTGCAGTTCTACCAGATTCTTCACAGGCTACGTGGCTGTTGGAACTGACTCAGCACCTAACATTTCTGGAGCATAACCCAAAGTTTTAAGGAAGCCTCAATAGCTAAGACCAATAATGACAAAGTCGATGAAGAGGTCCTCAAGAACAAGAGTCCATCCCTACTCCACAATTTACAGGTGAGTTGACCTGCTGGTGTGAAGACCACCAGTTTATGGACAGACTGCTCCTCTGACCACTGCCATCCAGAAACACAGTTGCCTTTCTGGAGTCTACAGGATGGTCAGCAGCTGAGGCTGAGAAAACCAGCTGCAATCTGTCGGATCGACATGTCCCCTCAAGAAAGACTTCCTGGAAACTGAGTCATATCATCTTCAGAAGAGGTCACTGAAAAAGCCCTGACTTTGAATCTTTGTTGTGAGCTACTACTATGCCCCTATTCTCTTTGTGCCCCAGTTGTAAGATAGGGGCATCACAATGAGAGGCACAGCTGCTTGTCTCCCAAGAGGTTGCCTCTGCTTTTTACATAATAACAAATAACTACATGTTCCAGCTCCTTTGCAGGCAGGTGTGGCCATGTGACTTAATCCTAGTCAATGGAATATAAACAGAAAAGATGTATTCAACTCTAAGTTGTGTCCTAAAGAAAAGAAGCTTGCCCTCCATGTTCCCTTCTCCCCTCTTGAGATGGGATATAGGCACAGTGTTAATCATCTTCAGTCAGGCAAGTGAGGGATGTATATTAGCAATCGTGAAACACCAAGTTGTAAGAAGGCCAAGTTCTCAACATTGCAGACCCACAGGATTATGTAAAGACTATTATGAAAGAGTAAGAAATAAACATCCTTTCTTGTTTCAGTCACCATTGTGTGGAGGAGTGTGGAGACAGGAGGTGGAGAGTTTCTCTGACAGAATTTGAACTCATCATGTAACTCCTTAGTCACTTGGGGCAGTGCTTCTCACACTGGAATAGATGTATCTTGGGGACAGAGGGAGGACACGAAGTCATAAGATGCACAGAAACACATGACAGATTTTCCTGGCATGCTGACTTTACTCAAAGGTTTTGGATTAAAAGAAAATGTCACATTGAAACCAACAAGGACATAGAGTCAGGGACAAAATTCATGTGCTTTTTAAAAGTTAAAGATATTAGGCCAGGTGCAGTGGCTCACGCCTGTAATTCCAGCACTTTGGGAGGTGGAGGGGAGAGGACTGCCTGAGTCCAGGGGCTGGAGACCAGCCTGGGCAACTTGGTGAGACCTCATTTCTACAATAAATCAAACCATAGCATCATATTTAATAGCGAAGCATAGAAATGTGTTTGGAAGTTCTGTGTGAATTGTGAAACTTGTCCACTGAAGGTCTTCACAATAGAGTGATTCGATCATAAGTGGCCTTTTTGTTGTATGACTTTCATTAGGATGTCATTACTACAGGTTGAGCATCCCAAATGAGAAAAATCCAAAATCTGAAATGTTGCAGAATCCAAACATGATGCTCAAAAGCAATTGTCCCCTCCAAAATTGTTAAAATTGAATTGCCATTGTAACAGTATTATGAGGTAAGATTTTAAAGAGATGTTTAGGTCGTGAAGGCTCTGCCTTCATGAATGGATTAATGTCATTATCTCAGAAGTGGGTTTATCCTCTCTTGCTCTTGCTTTCTCTAACCCTCTGTTTGCCCTTTCACCATGTGATGCCTTCTGTCATATGATGACACAACTAGAAGGCTCTCGCCAGATACCAGTGTCTTAATATTGGAACTGTGAGCCAAAAAAATCTCTATTCATTATATATTGTCCAGTCTGTGGTATTCTGTCATAGCAGCACAAAACAGACTAAGACATACAAAGACACAGTTATTGACACGTTTCACATGTAGGGAGTGACTCTAGCCTGAAAGAGAGATATAAATAAGACAAACACACAATCAAAGGCACAAATAAACACACAGAAAAACCAAAGGCAAAACCTCCAAACTACAATTAATATCCTCAGAGAACTAGCAGAAGCTATTGTATTCAAAAAATAAACACATCAGGAAAAGCTGGGAAATTTAAAATAAGATTTTAGCCAGGCACAGTGGCTCAAACCTATAATCCCAGAACTTTGGGAGGCGGAGGTGAGAGGATTGCTTGATCACAGGGGTTCGAGACCAGCCTGCGCAACATAGTGAGACCTCGTCTCTACAATTAAAAAAAAAATTAGCCTGGTGTGGTGGCACATGCCTGTGGTTCCAGCTACTTGGAAGGCTGAGGTGGAAGGATCACCTGAGCCCAGTGGGCTGAGGCTGCGGTGGCAGTGAGCTTGTCACTGCACTCCAGCCTGGGTGACAGAGTGACTCAACTCAATAAATAAATAAATATTTAAAAATCAACATAAGGGTTAGATTATAATGTTGATGAAATGGAATATAAAGGCAAATGGGAAAAAATAGATACACAGACTCCAGGTCCAATATCTGAAAAACAGGAATTTCATAAAGAGTGAAAGGAGAAAATGAGTGAAGAAATTATCAGGAAAAAAGACTGAGAAAATTTTCCAAAACTGCATGATATGAGACTTAATATTTAAAAAGGCTGAGTAAATTATCTGGCATAATGATTTAATAAACACCCATACCATCATGAAGTTTCAGTTCATCAGAGATAAAAAAGAAGATCCTAAAAGTTTCTTTGGATGGGTGGAAGGAATGAACAGAGAGGGTGAGAGGGCAACACAGGAAGAAACCAAGCTCAGATCAGCATTAGACTTTCCAGTAACAATATTGGATACTAGAAGATAGTGGTAAAAAGTCTTTAAATTCTTAGTGAAAGTAGTTGTCTAAATGATTAGAGTTCAATATCCAATGAACCCAACCTTCCTATTTGAGAGTAGAACAGATTTGTGTGTTTCGGACATAGAATGATACAGAAATTTTACTTTTATGCATTCTTGCCTAAAAAAAAATACTGTAGGCTATAAAGGTAATAAAAATTCCCCTCCTGAATTGTAGACCTAAATATCCAGCTGCTGACTTGACATTTCCAACTGGATATTTAATCGACTTTTAAAAAAATATGTAAGTTTAAAGGATTCAAGTGCAATTTTGTTACATGGATATATTGTGTAGTAGTGAAGTCTGGGCTTTTAGAGTATCCATCAGTTGAATAATGTACATTGTACCCACTGAGTAATTTCTCATCATCCATCCCTTCCCACCCCACCACACTGCAGTCTCCACTGTCTATCACTCCACATTCTATGCCCATGTGTACACACTATTGAGCTCCCACTTAGGAGTGAGAACATGCACTGTTTGTGTTTATGCTTCTGAGTTGTTTTACTTAAGTTAATAACCTCTAGTTCTATTCATGTTGCTGCAAAAGACATGATTTTGTTATTTTTTTATAGATGAATAGTATTACCTTGTGTACATATATCACATTTTCTTTATCCAGCCATCTGTGGATGGACACTTAAGCTGATTCCTTGTCTTTTCTATTGTGAATAGCAGTGGAATTGCTGGATCAAAATGAACAAGTCCAAAACAATTCTTCCCTTCAACCTAAACCTGCTGTTCCCACAATCTTTCATATTTCAGTAAATAGGGAATCTATCTTTGCAGTTCTAGTGGTTCAAAATCTTGCAGTCAACTTTGACTTCTATTCAATTCAGGTCTATTCTGTCAGTAAACCTTGTTGGCTCAGCCTTTAAAAATATCTAGAATCTAACTAGTCTAACTAGTCCTCCCTACCTCTACACCGTAACCCAAGGCACCAGCATGTCTCATTTGGTTTCTTTCATGCTTGTCTCCTAGCCTCTTCTCCACCATTGTTTCTCAAAGTGTGCCTTTTTGGAGAATCAATGAGGTCAAAATTATTTTCATCAGAAGGCTGAGCCTTTTTTTTTTTTTTTTTTGAGTTGGTGTCTCACTCTGTCACCCAGGCTCACAGCCACCACAGCCTTGACCTGCTGGGCTCAGGCAATCCTTCTGTCTCAGCCTTCCAAGTAACTGGAACTATAGGCATGTGCCACCATGCCCAGCTAATTTTTTGACTTGTTGTAGAGACAAGGTCTCACCATGTTGAGGCTGATCTTGAGCCCCTGGACCCAGGCAATACTCTCACCTCTGCCTCCCAAACAGCTGGGATTACAGGCATGAGCCACTGCGCCCAGTTATGAGTTGCCTTTTAAACTCCTTTTCTAGTGAGTGCATAGTGAAGTTTGCTAGAAGCTACATGATATAAGTTAGTGAACAGAATGAATGTCAGACATTAAACAGATTTGCAAAGACTTAAAATACTGCCATCTTTTCATTCTTTTAATTTGTTGCGGGAAATATAGTTATGGACATAAAAATATTTTTATGTTAATAAGCACTGGCATTATTATTGTTATTTAAATTAATAAATAAATATCAGTGTTAAGTTTTTTAGAATGGTAAATATCTATAGATATAACCCATTTAAAGCTCTTTGGAATCTTCAATAATTTCTTAAGAGTACAAAGGCCCTAAGAGCCAAAAGTTGGCTAAGCACTGCTCTGTGCCACAGCAAGAATGATTCTTTAAAAGCTCAAGTCAGACGGACTCTCATTTGCTCAAAACTCTCTAATTGCACCCCATCTTACTCAGCAGAGGCAGAAGACACTCCATGAGCCTACAGCACCCTCTCTTAAGTACTGGCCTCTCCACTGCTCAGTGCCCTACACCTACCCTGTCCTGCCTGCTGTTCCTCCATCATGACTGGGGTACACATTTATATTTGCTGTCCCTTCTGCTTGAACCTCTCCTCCCTCAGATATGGGTAGCTCCCATCCCTGCTCTGGGTCTTTGCCTTATGAACTAAATGTTTAATTGTGTCTCTTTCCAGATATTTAAATACTTGCAAATATTTCCCTGTTCTCCTTTGATAACGCCACTCCATATTTTTGCCACTTGTATACTATATTTGTTTATTCTACCCCCACTGTCACCTAATAAGTCCTTAAGAACAGTGCTATTTTTTAATCTCCTCAAAGGTTAGTAGATCTCGTGGTCTGCATGTAGTGTGGTCTCAAATTATAAACACAAGGTTGATCTCAAAAAGTCATCTGGTTAGCAATTCAGACAAGACCACACTCAGCCCATGACAGAAAGCCCGATTCTGTTCTGTTTTGAAGATATCCCAAAGATCCAGCCTCTACAAAAATTTGTACAAAGGCAAATTACTTGTTGTCTGAAAATTCTTTTTAACCACTGAAATCCTTATGCCACACGTTAAATTTTTATCTCTTTTCAGAAGAGATGTACAACTGTTCTTCTGGAATAAGGCCTGTGTGACCATATCCATTCTTCTACTTTTCTTTTACTGCACTCCAGTGTATGCTTTTTAAGAATACGATATAAGCTGAGGGCAGTGGCTCATGCCTGTAATCCTATCACATTGGGAGGCTGAGGCGAGAGGACTACTTGAGTCCAGGGGTTCAAGACCAGTCTGGGCAACTTGGTAAGATCTCATCTCTACAATAAATTTTTTAAAAATTAGCTGAGTGTGGTGGCACTTGCCTGTGGGTCCAGCTACTTGAAAGGCTGAGATGGAAGAATCACCTGAACTCAGCAGGTCGATGCTGTGGTGGCCATGAGCATGCCACTGCACTCTAGCCTGGGCAATAGAATGAGACTCCAACTCAAAAAAAAATTATTTATGCACATATATGTACATACACACATACACACATACTACATTGCCATGAAAGAGAAAAACCATCCCAAATCTGTTTGTGTGATATTACTTATAACCACCTCTCAGAAAGACATGAGTGTTCCTGATAAAATGCTTAAGGAACTAATTCTCATGAACTTTAGTGACACTGAGACTTATTCTGGGAAGTTAGTTACCACCCACACAGTTGACCAGCTATTAGCCAAGAGTTTAGTGACTTTTAACCAAATATCACTTTCTTTTAATGTCAAATCTAATGATTTTCTAACCAATTTTCTTTTGCTATAAAATGCCCCTACCAAGGGCAAGTCTCTGAATCAGTCTACTAGAGATTGTTTCCTAATGGAGTTTGTTATGAACAGGTAAATTATTTGTCATTACTTTTTAAATGTAGGGATCAGTAACCTTTTTCCTATAAAGGGAGAGATAGTAGATACTTAGGTTTTGTAGGTCATGTGTAGTCTATGTTGTATATTCTTTTTTTTGTTTTTGAGTTGGAGTCTCACTCTGTCACCCAGGCTGGAGTGCAGTGGGACATTCATGGCCACCCCAGCATCAACCTGCAGGGCTCCAGTGATCCTTCTGCCTCAGTCTTCCAAGTAGCTGGAACTACAGGTGCGCACTACCACACTGTTGCATATTCTTAAAAAACAAACAAACAAACAATCTTTATCAATGTAAAAACAAATCTCAGCCACTGGGCCATATAAAATCAGGTTGCAGGCCCAAATTACACGGGTTACAGCCTGTTGTGATAGTTCTTAAAAGTCTCATGAAGACTTATTCTCCTCAAGGGAAGCAGGGCTGTTGGTAGCCTCTCTGGATCAAGGTACATCTTCATGGCATTTATGCTATTGAGATCCATTGTGTTTCTCTTCCTGAACCTTGGGCTTTTTTGTTTTTGTTTTTGTTTGTTTTTGCTGAAATATGACAATTTGAGAACTTGAAGGTCAAAGTCTAATGGCCATTTGAAAGGACTCTGGTTCTACTGGGCTTCAGATGACTAGCCATTTAAGTTAAGAGCTTGGAAAATTGTGTGGGCCCTCAGAATTGGTTGACCTTGGGATTGGAGTTAAAACAGGAATGTTAGCTGGGCTCGGTGGCTCAGCCTGTAATCCCATGCCTTGGGAGGCTGAGGTGAGTGGATTGCCTGAGCCCGCGGGTTCGAGACCCACCTGGGCAACTTGGCGAGACCTCATCTCTACAAGAAATCAAAAAATCTGCCAGGCATGGTAGCGCACGCCTGTAATTCTGGCTACTCGGAAGGCTGAGGTGGAAGGATCGCCGGAGCCCAGCAGGTCGAGGCTGCGGTGGCCGGGAGCGGCCACTGCACTCCAGTCTGGGCAACAGAGTGAGACTCCAACTCAAAAACAACAACAACAACAACAACAACAAAAACACAGGAGGGTTCTCCTGTTTAATCAAAATTAAAGCAGTAGTTTGATATCTGAGAGATGTAAAGGAGAACTATAAAACCCAAAGTTTCCTTCCAATGTTTTGTACTTGACATAATCCATGCTTAAATGTCAATTAGGTTACTGAGAAACAATCAAAAAGCCCTTAAAAAGAAAGTTTAGGATGAGCAAATATGCATTGTTTAAAAGGTAATGAAATGAGGCAGAGTGAGAGCAGGATAACCTTTCTATGTAATAATGAAGACTTATTTAACTGGTTCACTCAATGATTAGTTAGGGAAATCCACCCAGTTTTGACTTGCTGATTACTACTAACTAAATTCTAGATATAGCTTTTTTTTAGTAGAAAACTTAAACCATGATGATATTTATTTTCCTGAAGGACATTATCTAGTTTTAAATCTAACTTAGCAATGTCATTCTAACATTATTATTATTATTTTTTGTTTTTGTTTTTGAGTTGGAGTCTCACTCTGTCGCCGCTCCCGGCCACTGTAGCCTCGACCTGCTGGGCTCCGGCGATCCTTCCACCTCACCCTTCCAAATAGCTGGAATTACAGGCATGTGCTACCACGCCCGGCTGATTTTTTGATTTATTATAGAGATGAGGTCTCGCTGCCCAGGCAGGTCTCGAACCCACGGGCTCAGGCAATCCACTCACCTCAGCCTCCCAAAGGCGCGGGTTTACAGGCTGAGCCACCGAGCCCGGCTTCTAACATTATTTTTTTATTTTTATTTATTTATTTGTTTTTGAGTTGTAGTCTCACTCTGTTGCCCAGGCTGGAGTATAGCAGCATACTCATGGTCACCGCAGCGTTGATCTGCTGGACTCAGGTGATCCTTCTGCCTCAGCCTTCCAAGTAGCTGGAACTATAGGCACACGCCACCATGCCCGGCCAGTTTTTCTTGATCTCGAACCCCTGGGCTCAGGCAATCTCTCTCACCTCAGCATCTCAAAATGCTGGGATTACAAGCATGACCCATCATGCCCAGCCTTCTAACATTATTTTAAGAAAGAATTCCTTGAATATTCTTTAAACCAGTTTTGCCATCTTGCTGCCTCCGTCATTTATGAGTTAAATAAATCTCTGACATGTCCATTCCATGTCTGTTTAAGAGGCATGCTTAACTTTGTGAAAATTAACATTTGACTGTATTCACGGGAGTCTCACGTTATTTGGGGTTTTGCCTGCCACGGGTTTGCATCTGTATGTATTTGCATCTGTACCTGCATTTGTCTAACAGTTAAAACGGGGTACTATAGGAATTGGTTCACAGGCTTACTGTCGATTTGCCTGGGACAATAAGTGGTTATTTACAGTGTTCCCTTTTTGGGATCAGTGAGTCCTTTGAGCACCTACTATACCTATAGTTTCCCACTTGCTTAGGACACCTCTAAGAATGAAGACTTGATGGTCAATAGGAAAACACCTCATTAACCAAGTGGGAATCTGTGGGGGGGGGCACCCCTCATCAACAAGGGTACCTGCATAATGAACATTTGTATACCTAACACTGAATTGCACTCCACATCTTTAAAATAAAAAATAATTTTAAAAAATGGATTCACTTGGAAGTGAAGAGAGAAGGGGAAATCTGCCTGAGTAACTTCACAGGGTGTGAATAGAAAGAATTAAAGGAAATGTCTGCCAGGTGTGGCTGACAGTGAATTGAAAGAATAGCTCTAAATAGACCAAAATAAATCTACAACCATGATAGTAGTTCCACCTTGGACAAATAAGTAGTGCCTGAAAGTTTTCAAGGAAGGATGTTTTACTTTTCAAAAGTTCTTTGACCTCTTTCCAAGAGAAATTAACAAGACTATAAAGTCTTTCAAATACATGGAATTCATTTTCTAGACAGAAGGTAATAGCATTTATATACGTCTAGTATAAGGGACTCTGTAAAATCTTGCCTTGGACACACAACAAAAACAGAAAAAAGATGCACAAAAGGGAAGTTTGGAGCTAGTGGATGATATATATATATATGTCACTAAGAATAGGGAATAAAAAATATGCAAGAAGCTATTTGGTTAGCTTTCAGCAGCTCTTTCTATATTTCTTAACCAGAACATTTAAGCTAACATGTAAAGAAATTTACTAGTACTTTAATAGTATTTTGTGCCAGTGCAGCGGCTCACTTCTGTAATCCCAGCACTTTGGGAGGCAGAGGTGAGAGGATTGCCTGAGCCCAGCAGGTCCAGGCTGCAGTGGCTGTGAACGTGCCATTGCACTCCAGCCTGGGCACTGAGTGAGACTCCAATTAAAACAAAACAAAACAAAAAAACCTCGGGTGGAGAAGTGAAGGATTTGGTGGGGGAGTGAAGAGTTGGGAGAGAGAGCTAATGGGTAGAGGTTTCTTTGACGTTTTAAAAATAAGTCAGGCATGGTGGCTCACACCTGTAATCCCAGTACTTTGGGAGGCGGAGGCAAGTTGACTGCCTGACCCCAGGGGTTCATCTCTACAATAAATCATAAAAATGATCCGGGTGTGGTGGCCCATGCCTGTAGTTCCAGCTACTTAGAAGGCTGAGGCAGAAGGATCGCCTGGACCCAGCAGGTCGAGGTTGCAGTGGCCATGAGTGTGCCACTGCACTTTAACCTGCGTGACAGAGTGAGACTCTGACTCAAAATATATATATATATAATACATAATACATAAGGGCAACTCACAAGACTCATGAGTTTATATAGCTTTCGTTTATTTAGTGACTTATAGCTCATTTTACTTTGATGTCCTAACCTCATGTTTTATGTGCTTGCTCCTAATTTATAATTATTTATAATTATTTATATGTTTTCTCCTAACTGTTAATCACATATAGAAATGCTTATATATCTCTTAATGTCCCCATTAGAAGAATGACTTCTAATTACACTATCAAAGTTCATTACCAGAATCTAAAATAATAGAAAGGGAAATGGATAGATTCCAAACAGCAGGTAAGAGATGTTACTGTAAAATATGTTATTGAGTATTTATAACAGGTCTATTTCTTGAGCATCTATATCCCAGGCACTTTGCAAGTGTTGTGGCTACAGCAGCGAACAAGACAGGTGGGGTCTTTGCCCTTGTGGAAGTTTCTATGTAGTTCCAAAAATCAAACAGAGAGAAAAGATGTTGAAAAATAAATAGCCAGGTGTGGTGGCTCATGCCTGTAATCCCAGCAATTTAAGAGACAGAGGCAAGAGGCTGGTCTGAGCCCACGGGTTGAAGATCAGCCTGGGCAACATAGTGAGATCTCATCTCTACAATAAATAAATAAATAAATAAATAAATAAATAAATAAATAAATAAATAAATAAATAAGCCAGGCGTGGTGGTACACACCTTTAGTTCCAGCTATATGGAAGGCTGAAGCAGAAGAATCGCCTGAGCCCAGCAGGTTGAGGCTGCGGTGGTCGTGAGTGTGCCACCGCACTCCAGCCAGGGTTTCGGAATGAAAAAATAACCAACTAACGAAACAAATAAATTTCTGAGGACTCAGGGTAAAGAACAATAAGGCTAAATTGAAAACTGGAGATGAGGATTGAGTTGTTTAGGGGAAAGGGAGCATGCCAGGGCATGACAGGCTCCAGATGCTGAAAGCAGCTAACATAGAAAGGAGACAAGCTTCCCCAGGGCTAGCAGCTCCGTGATTAGACATCAGAAGTCCAGGCTCCTGTCTCTCTAAAGAATCCGAGCAAGAGAAAGCCAGGAATTTCTTCAGGGGCTCCCCCCATTCCCCATAGTCCACTTGTGAATTGAAATCTCTTAGCTATGGAATACAGTGTTTCATAATTATAAATAAGTAGTTTAAAATACAAATTCTCTAACAGAGACAAACTAATTTATACTCATATATAATAGATCAGTCACAGGAATGAATGGCTAACATCAGCGCATTCTCAGCAAGAAAAATTAGCTGGGCATGGTAGCATATGCCTGTAGTTCCAGCTACTTGGAAAGCTGAGGTGGAAGAATCCCCAAAAATAAAGGATGCTGAATGTCTGAAGTTTGGGGAAGGATTCCCAAACAGGAAACAAAAGGATGCAGGTAGAAGAGGCTTTAGGAAGTAACTTTATGAATTTAATCATTTTGCCAGTATAAAATTGGGACTAGGAGCGTTACATGTTTTACATATAAATTTCAGATGATGAGTCAGTAAAGTAGACTTTTTTTAATAGAGGAAAACAAATCCAATCCCAGAGATTTGTAAATTAAGTTATTATACACATTAAAAATTTTGCTTAAAAAATCATATAAAAATATACACTCACAAAAATATATAGCTATATTGACTATTCTTCATGTCTTTAAGTTTCATATGGCTCTTTTGTGATTTTCAAATATACTATAGAATCATGTCACACCATTGCCTCAATGGGGGCAATCCTGCCTCTGGCAAAAATTGGTTTGGGGGAAGGAAGGGTAAAAACTTCTTAAACAATGGTTTGTGACCTGCCAAAGGGTCACAGCACATAAACAGATACCCAGTATATCTGTGGTATTAATATTGATCTAAAACAGGTTCAGAGACTGAAGGTGATAATGAAAAGAAGGGTGAGACACATTTCTCTATGAACTTCATTATGTTCTATCTTGTATTTGGAGTCCAAAGGTAGTTTTTTGGCTTAGACAAACTAACTTTTCTTCTACTACCTTTGTAATAACTTGTTCTTCGGAGTCCTTAGAAAGGGTCTTTAAAGGGCGGGCACAGTGGCTCACTCCTATAATTCCAGCACTCGGGGAGGCTGAGATGAGAAGATTGCCTGAGCCCAGGGGTTTGAGACAGACCTGGGCAACTTGGTGAGACCTCATCCCTACAATAAATCAAGAACAATTAGCTGGGCATGGTAGCATATGCCTGTAGTTCCAGCTACTTGGAAAGCTGAGGTGGAAGAATCCTCTTGCCCAGCAGGTCAAGGCTGTGGTGACTGGGAGTGTGCCACTCCACTCTAGCCTGGGCAATAGAGTGAGACTCCAACAAGGAAGGAAGGGAGGGAGGGAGGGAGGGAGGGAGGGAGGAAGGAAGGAAGGAAGGAAGGAAGGAAGGAAGGAAGGAAGGAAAGAAAGAAAGAAAGAAAGAAAGAAAGAAAGAAAGAAAGAAAGAAAGAAAGAAAGAAAGAAAGAAAGAAAGAAAAGGGTCTTTAAAGAACATATAGCTCCCCTGGATTCCTTTGACTCAAAATACTTCAGTCAGTCAGGTGCTGTGGCTCATGCCTATAATCCCAGCATTTTGGGAGGCAGAAACAAAAGGATTGCCTGAGTCTAGGGGTTTGAGACCAGCCTGGACAAATTGGTGAGACCTCATCCCTACAATAAATGAATAAATAAATAAGCTGGGTATGGTGGTGCATACCCATGGATCCAGCTACTTGGAAGGCTGAGGCAGAAGGATTGCCTAAACCCAGTGGTTGAGCTGCGGTGGCTGTGAGTGTGCCACTGCACTCCAGCCTGGGAGACGGAGTGAGACTCAGACTCAAATAAACCCAAACAACAACAACAACAAAAAACTTTGGTCATCTGGAACATTTTTTTTTCAGTTACTTCCCAAAGTAAATTAAAATTAATTTTTGAGCCTTCCAAGTAGCTGAAACTACAGGCACGTGCTACCACGCCTGGTTAATTTTGGATTTATTGTAGAAATGAGGTCTCACCAAGTTTCCCAGGCTGATCTCGAACCCACAGGCTCTGGCAATCCACTTGCCTTGGCCTCCCAAAGTGCTGGGATTACAGGCTGAGCCACCGAGCCCAGCCTTTATATTACCATTTTTCTACCAACTGCCATTCAGTTAGATACACCATAGGTTACAGAACCATATTTTAAAAGGACACCCATCTAACCAGACAAATGACACTAAATTCACTCCCAAAACTTGTGACAATGTGTTTCACTTCTAAGTAGATAGTCCAGGGTTTTGTTTCATGCCTGATATTGGAAAAGAGCTTAGTTACTCTCTACCTTGTAATTATTGGGAAACTTTCAATATATTCCTGCCAAATTATCTACTTTAAACAAAGCTCTAAGATGACCTCACTGTCTTTTTTGTGCCAGCCCTGGGAGCAAGTGGGAGCATAATCCTGGGCTAGCTGTCCAAGGTCACAATGGTTTCTCTCCTCCCTTACTTACCTTGACCTCACACATTCTTTTATTTTTATATCTAGCAGGCCTCAGTCATATGGTATTATAGTTATGCTTTACTTCTTTTAGTCTTCCTATTTTATTTTTCTATTCCTCTTGTTTGTGGTGAGACTATCTGTGCTAATTCTCTCGTGAAGGTCACTTCCAGTCCCACCCTCCACATTCTACCATGATTAGCCTTATTCCAACCAAAGTGGTTTGAAATCCTCTGTGCTCATTAGTTCAACTTTCTCTCTGAGGTAGCTATTCCTTCCTCTCAGATAAATTATATTCCTGATTAAAGAAATCCATCTGGACCATTACCCCATCTAAACTGACAAACTACTCAAATACTGTTGATGTGCTCAATATATTTGCAAACTAATGAGGTCTTTCTAACACCATGGGAGAAACTTATTAATCACACATAACTATCTTACATGGTACCTATTGATCAAGGCTTTATTTAAGAATAATGGCTTTCCAGTAAACATAGTACCAGTTGAATTAGTGGAAAAGGCCAGAGTGAACAAGTCTCAGGACAACAAGGAAGGTGGGACCAACAACCACGTAATAGAGACAAATAATTTGGGTGTCTTTCCTAATGATTGTAAGGATCTCAGAATATTTGACTTGTCTTTCATTCAGGAAATAGAAACCATTTATGTGTTATCCCAAACAAAGAATATACATTGAGTGATGTGCAAGCCTAACAAATCAGGAGAGGCAGAAAACAGGAAAGTGTGGTTGCCAAAAATTCCAATCCACTGAAAGATTGCTAGTAAAGTTTAAACAAATGCAAAGTAGAACAAAGGACAAACTACAATAGGTGAGTACATGTTTTTAACTCAAGACTACAAAAAAAGGATGTGATTCAAAAGTTACACATGCTAAAAATTGGATTAGACCTGTGTACAGCTGTATGAGGAGTGAATCATTGATAGCAGTGACTATCACTATAAGCATGGAAAATATACAGAAAGTGAAATACAGCAGAAATTGTAGCCAGTGCTAGGATATGCTGGTGTTAACCCTTACTGAGATGGAATTCACAGCAACTTGAATGGATTTAGAGTCGATCATACTCAGTGCTCTATCTCAGAAGCAAAGAACAGAGTACCATATGTTCTCACTCATAAGCTGACCTTGAACAATTGTAATACTATAAGAAAGGGATTGGCAGTAGTGGGAAACTCTGGGGGGGAGGGGGGCGGGGATTGGCAATTGAGGAAAACTGCTAGGGGAGGGAGGGGCAACAAGGGTACCTGCATAATCAAAGTTTGTATACCTAACCTTGAACTGTACCCCACATCTTTATAATAATGATAAATAAAAATGTAAAAAATCCTTACTGAGCACCTATTAGGTGACAGGGGCTTTCCTTAATGTGATTTGCTACATTTAATTCACACAACAATCCAGCAAGGTAGGCCTTATTAACCTGGGTACACATGGATTCAGAGATTAAAGTTCAGAGAAGTTGAATAATGTAAGTACATTTACACTCACACTGCACAGTACAGTCAGAATTGAATAGCAGCTTTTCCTATCTTGAGGCGATGCTTTTTACCCCATGCCAAACTATAAGAATTGATATTTTAAAAGAAATGAAGCGAATTCGAGGATACTTCCATAGTAATGTAATCCTTGTTTGTTGTAGTTTACTTTCCTGGGTGATCCAGGACTGGAGATACAGCCACCATTCCAGAAATGAAGTATAACACTGCGGAGTGTATAGCAGCCTGTGAGACCATCATTGCAAAGTAGATAAAAAGAGTGGAGGGGCAGGAGTGAATTATCCACAAATTGAGTTCTGAATTAGTCATTTAATAAAAATCAGTGGCAAAAAACATGGGCTTTGGAGACAGATGGCTTTGATTGGAATTCTGTTATATACTAGTCTTTT
The DNA here is from genome assembly GCF_000164805.1 of Carlito syrichta. Taxonomy (NCBI): domain Eukaryota; kingdom Metazoa; phylum Chordata; class Mammalia; order Primates; family Tarsiidae; genus Carlito; species Carlito syrichta. Next base: position 548,717 of record NW_007260458.1, on the reverse strand, counting down.
TACATGGAAAATCTTGGTCAGGTGACTTTATAACCGCTGACTCCTCATACAGTCATTATGGTAAGTTACCAATAAATGTATGTAGAAAAAGAAAAAAAAAGCAGCAGCTTTGAATAATGGGGAGAGGGGGCGGGAAGCACATCATGCTTGGCCTCATTCAGGTATTAACTTAGCTGTATGGTATTTGACATGCCACAAAATCCAGCTTCCTTCCTCTGTCAAATTTGAATGGTACTTCTACTTCAAGGGTTTGTTGTAAGAATTTGAGATCATGTGTCTTAAATGCCAATTATATTAATGTGCCATATTCAATCATTAATACAATCCTTGGAACAATAAGTATTGTTCTCTTCTTTAAATTTGAGCTCTATTATAATGTTATAGGTGACTATAACTTAAAAATATTAGACTAGGCCACTGTCTTGCTGAGCTATGGTGTGACCACGTACTCTGAGCTATGGCCAGGCCATGTTTCCTTAAACTTTGGCCACCCCTCCCTTGGGGAGGTAAATCTCCTCTTTCTCCTTCTAGTTTACTTTTTAAATAAACTATATTTAAATATATATATTAGACTATACTCCTAAATTATACCCCACATCTATTTAAAAAACTAGACTATTAAAATCATAATAATTTGGTAAAAACCGGACACCTTAGGAGTTAAGAATATTTCTAACTTTGTATCTTTTTAAGAGAGAAACTTCATATATCTGGAAAATTTTCATTTCTTGCTCTTATAGTTCCTAATGTATTTTTTTCTCACTAAAAGCATTCCCTAAACACACACACACACACACACACACACACACACACACACACACACTTCATTAAATGAAGTGCGTAGTCAGTCTGAGAAATAAGAGATTGACAAAGGCTTTGATAATTTTATTAATAAGAATATTGTTAAACATGCTTGTTATCTCTGATACAATAATTGGGTTGATGGGGCCGATCTATGGTCAATCTATTGTGACCCATGGAAAAGATCCATCTTTGCCAAACTGTTCCTACCTCCCTCGCAAAGGAAACACACACACTGACCCCAAGACAGAATTTAAGTTAGTCACTCCAAAGTACAGGAGTTTCACCCTTGGCCTTCCCTATGTAAGCAAGTCACAAGAAATTAAAATATCATCGATTTGTTATCTTTGTCTATAACATTGCTTATGCATCTGAGCAAATGTTTAGTTCAGATTACGTGTTGGGTTCGCAAGTTTTCCACAAATTATTAAAAAATAAAGACAATGTACAAAACCGACTGGCTGTGGCGATTTTGCAGTGCTGTGACAACCAAGAGGATCACCATCGCTTTTACTCCTCTCTGGTCTACACGGTATGTTAATGACCTGTTCAGGCTGAAGCCTCTCTCCTCTGTGCCTTGGGGACCGCCACATACCTGTCTGGAAATGTGACCGTTGTTAAGGCTACATTTCTTTACCGCGATCTTGAAAGAAGCAGGTGACTAAAACAGGACTTCGGTTTCCTTTACCTATTCCTCCCCCCGCCCTCAAAAGTCTACGTTAGATGGAGAGTAATTCAAGCCTCCCTCTGACAAACACCAGCACTCCCACAAAGATGGTTACGTTCTTTTTTTTTCACTTTTAAGAAGGGTGAGAGCCTGAAAATGTTTCCTAACTGGGTTGCTGGGAGTTTAAAATGCTTAAGGAAATTGAAGCCAAGTGAAGTTTGGCCCCAGCACCCTGAAATATCCGCATTAGGATGCGGGCTAGGTGCCTGGCTGTTGCAAAGCCAGGGACGGAGCGAGGTTTGGAAGAAACTGTTTGGAATCGGATGCGCCCCGGCAGGCTTGGCGGGGGGGTGGGGCGAGGGGGTGAGGCGGG
>NW_007260458.1:546040-546856 GCF_000164805.1 Carlito syrichta | reverse complement strand
GGCGGGGGGCGGGGCGGGGAGGACCGGCCGAGGGAGCACGGAAAGGCGTCCGCGTCTACAGAGCGCATGTTGAGGCTCCTGCGTTGCCAACTCCATCCCTAACCTCCTCGAGGCTGGGAACCCGCCGGGCAGGGAAAGATCCTCGAGCCTCGGTGAGGGAAAGAGGCAGCGGTCCCGGCCTCCACCCCTGGCCTAGAACACCTGGCTTCGGGGCCCGCCCAATCGGCAAAGCCCCTCTCCAGAGCCCCCTGGTCTCGCAGGTGAGCAGGCGCTGCTCTCTCCTTTCTTCAAATTCCCCTCCCTCCCCCAAAGTGCTAACTTTTAGGGGTTGGGAGGTGGCAAGAGGGGGACACGCCGGAAAGGACAGGCCCCGGAGTGTGAGGGATTTTCAAGGTAGCCTCAGCGAGCGCGTTTTGTCCTCGTGTCCTCCCACCCCGCCCCACCCCCGCCCACCCCCAGCCCGCATAACCTGCCCGCGCCCCGCGGGGCTGGTCGCCAGGCGGGGGTCCCCAGCCCGGGGCTGGCGTCCCCACCCCGGGGCTGGCGTGGGACGGGTGGGGAAGGGGCCTTGACGATTTCCATCCCCTTTACGAAACAGGAATCTCCAAACTCGGTTTCCTTGTAACTTGCAAACATCTGCGCTTTTGCTAAATGATCCCTGTCTTAATGATTAATGCTTATCATGAGGTCCTGGAATCTTCGGCGAATGACAACTCCAAGAACCCGGATTCCATTTTCGTTCTCAGCAAAATGCCTTGATTTTCCCTATTGATGTGTATTCCAAAACCCTGTGTACAAAAAGACAGATGCCCACAA